>NW_022196906.1:66574305-66575751 GCF_008632895.1 Mastomys coucha | reverse complement strand
GCTGGCCTTGAACTCAGAAATCCGCCCGCCTCTGCCTCCCAAGTGCTGGGATTAAAGGCATGTGCCACCATTGCCCAGCTCAAACAACTTTTATAATACTCATTATTGTTACAATATTTAATAAATTTTGAGAATATGACATTTTTAAGAATATGACAAAATAAGAAAAAAAAACGAAAGGTATGGCAGGTATTGAAGAGGGTGTTCTCTGAGGGGAGTTGGGGTACAAAAGGGAAAGAAGAATGTGATGTAATTTTATTTACTTAAAATATGTTTTTAAATGTTAACAGATTCAGATAAATTGAAATTATGTATCTTTTCTCATAATGTAATAAAACTTAAATCAATTAAAAATAGACTTTTTTAAAAGCAAAAAATAAAGTAATTTGCTTTTTCAAAAAACAAAAAAAGAAGTGAAAATGATTACCATGTTCTGCATGTAGGTTAAGGCTCTACTTGTGGGTGGAAAAAAAAAGAAAAATCATATATAAGACTATAAGGTATATCCAATAAAAGCAGCGGCAGTTAATAGGACTTTTATCCCCAATGGATTGTAGCATTTTCTACAAGTTGGCATTAAGAATCGCATAATCGAAAGATGGGAGGGCTCTACTGCATCCTCAAGGGAAAGACAAAGCTGGGATGCGCCACAGGAAGACATGCGCCACTGTTGTGCCTTCACACAGGTTAACCTGGAAGACAAGGGTGCTTTGACTAAGCTGGTGGAAGCTACTAGGACCAATTATAATGACAGATATGATGAGATCCGCCACCATTGGGGAAGCAACGTCCTGGGTCCCAAGTCTGTGGCTCGTATTGCCAAGCTGAAAAAGGCAAAGGCTAAAGAACTTGCCACTAAACTGGGTTAAATGTACACTCTTAAGTTTTCTGTACATAAATATAATTACAAAATTTAAAAAGAAAAGAATCTCATAATCCCATTAACTCATAATTGTTTGGAGGAATCCATCTATTATATTTTCAAGGCAGAGTATCTTCTCCAGGTTCTTATGTTCAGATACCTCTTGCTCACATAGTGTCACTGTTTTGGGATGCTGAGAAATTGTAGAGCTACCCTGGCAAGTAGAGGCTACCCTGGCAAGGCCTTGAAGGATACACCTCCCAATTTGGCCTCTTCTCTGGAAGACACTGATTGATACCTTACACTTGAACCAATACTGACAGAGCAGCCCCCAGCTCCTTTGCCTTCCTGTCATATGCATCCCCAGAAACTTCCTCCCTGAAGTTGTTTGAATCAGCAATTTGTCATAGCAACATGACCAGCAACTACAGTACAAACTCAGGCTCCTTTGTCCAGAGTATTTGCAATAGAATTGTGCTACTCTACTGCGAGTGATCCACCTGCCTCTACCTCCTGAGACCTGGGATTAAAGCATGCACCACTACAGACAGCTCTAAACTTGTAAGTCCTTGTAAAATAACTAG
>NW_022196906.1:66553866-66573236 GCF_008632895.1 Mastomys coucha | reverse complement strand
AACAGAGGAGTGGATACAGAAATTGTGGTATATCTACACAATGGAGTACTACTCAGCTATTGAAAACATACTTCTATTTCAAAATCTCTTTTGAATAACTACTATTTTTATAGCAGGTGATCTGTTTACTGTATCAAGACTTGTAATGTGTAGTACTCTTATCTCTTGTTAATTCTCATCCCCTCTGACTTGAATATAGCTATGAAAGGAAAATAGTTTAGGAATATTTATAGACAAAAATCTAAAATTGTTGAATATTTATTTATTATTATTATGGGGATGGATACACATGTCATGATTACACATGTGGTGGTCAGAGGAAAACATATTGGGCTTGGTTCCCTCTATCCCTCTGACATGGGCTCTGAGCATCCAACCCTTATCTGCCAAACCATCTCACTGGACCCAGTTTTACATTTATCTGGATTATCTCAATCATTAAGATTTTAAAGGACTTTGCTGATGCTCAGGCTGATATTCACATGTTCTTTTGTTCCCTTTTCTACCTTAACTTGTCTTCTTACTAGTACATTTGAGTCTGAGTACAATACGTTTTAGGTTGTTGGTTAGCTTTGAAGTCTTTCAGAGCATGTTTTTAATTGAAAATAATTGTATTTATAACTTGCAATATATATTGTTAAGGATTGTATCAACAATGTCTACTAATTACTAATATTTGAGGGTTGGAATTTCTTGGATAGGAAAGACTTAGTGAAGTTGATACTATACTGTGTTAAATGACTGTCTCAACAGATGTACTGCCTTTTAAGTATTGACATATTCTCCCAATTTTTTCTTACCAAATATATGAGGTAAGAGCTGTTTCCAGTGAAAACCATCTTTTAAAATTAAGGATAGGAACTATGAAAGATTTTTAATATTTCACAAACTAACATCATTCCAAAAAATAGCATGCCTATAAATGCAGGTATGAACTACCCTTAATTTTTTCCCCACTGAACTTTTTAAGTCACTCTGAGTTAGCATTTCCTTTCTGTGTCTGTGGTCCTCTTGCTTCAGGAAGGATTTCTAATCCATTACCCTCATATGCATAGTTTTCAACTTAAAATTCTTTGTGTTTAAAAATTATCATAAGAATGAAGCTACAGCTGGGTGTGATGGTGCCCACCTCTAACCTCAAGCGGCAGAGGAAGGCAGATCTGAGTTTTAAGATAGCCAGTAAGCTCCTGGACAGCCAGAAGACTACAAAGAGGACATTCCTGCCCTATCCACACACACTTCTCCCGGACAGAGTGAAACTTGAGTCATGTATGCCTACAGTCAAGGCAAGATTGGGAGACTGAACCGGAAGGATTGCCATGATCTGAAAGCCAGCCTGAGCTCTGTAGCAAAACTCGGTCTCAAAAAAGAAGAGATTTGTTTGTTTTAAAGGAGGAAGGACTAAGAAAGGTGGAGAATATGTACTGTGTCCCAGTGGCTGCGAGGCTCAGAAATAATATCCTTGACACTTTGGTAATAGCTAAGCTTACTGCTACAGACTTTTGTGTGTCTACAGTGTTATTAGATGGTAGGTTTAGAGTTTTCCAACTTTGACTACATTGTATAACTGACCTGTGTGTAAACTTTTAAAATTAGCAGATTATCCATTTTACATTTTATTCAGCCACATGATGATGGCATGTAATTATAGTAAAGTTCACATAATCTTTAAATCATTTGGGTAAATTCTTATCAAGGTAAAAGTCCCATAGTGACATCTTACCTTGAAATGGAGGAAAACATCTTGGCATTTTTTAAACTCCATTTTGACATCTTTGTCAACTTGTGTTATCTTTGCTGAAGTCATAAGCATTATGTCATTGTGATGAAGTATTTAGTTATTATGTTTCCAAGTTTGTTTTCTTGAATATACATCAATTATTAAAAACAAATGAGTAGGTACTGGTAAGATGGACCAGAGATTAAGATCACTGGCTGTCCTTACAGAGGATCAGGTTTGATACCCAGCAGCCATGTGAAGTCTCAAAACTGTCAGTTAACATCAGTTCCTGTGAATCCAATGCCCTCTTCTGGCCTCTGTTATTAATGTAGTACATAGGCATACATATAGGCAAAATATTCATATACATAAAAATAGATGTTTTAAAGAAAAAATGTAGGGCGGTGGTGGTGCATGCCTTTAATCCCAGCACTTGGGAGGCAGAGGCAGGCAGATTTCTGAGTTCGAGGCCAGCCTGGTCTACAGAGTGAGTTCCAGGACAGCCAGGGCTATACAGAGAAACCCTGTCTCGAAAAACCAAAAAAAAAAAAAAAATGTAGTATGAATGTTCTATTAAAAATTAGTACCGTGGCTGGAGAGATGGATCAGTGGTTAAGATGTCTGTGTGTTCTATCTCAGCACCCACATAAAAGCTGAGCATGCCTGTAATCCCAGTAGGGGCTGTAGTAGGAGGCAGGAAGATCTCAGGGTCTTATTGGCCAGCCAACCTATCTAAATCAGAAAGATCTATGTTCAGTGAGAGACTCAGAAAAGTAAGCTGGAGAGCAGAAGATACCTGACACTGACATTTGCATACTCCCAAAGTTCACACACATACAGGTGCATACATGTATATACCATAAGCACAAGCACATGTACACACTTACATGATGTGTACATAATAGACTTAAAAATTGCTGTTGTCAGTTGTGGGTGCTGTGAGATGCCCATTGTCTCTCAGGAACTGTCAGGGCTACTCCTATGCTTGGCTGGCTGACTTTGGAACTATGTCTGTGTCCCAAAAGAAATTCTGAAGGAGAATGCATACTGTCAGAAAATGTACCAAGGAATAAGGAATACCTTTGAAGCTAAGTGTGACCAGTAGCCAGCCGTGTCTACCGTGTGTTCAACCTAGAAGAAGCTACATATTAGGACATGCAAGAACGCTTATTCATGACCCACAAAATTGGAAAATTTTCATCAGGGAAGTAGATAAACTGTGCTTTTATGTTTACAAGGACACAGCAATAAAAATTCACTGAACTAGTATCATCAGTTTATCTCAAATATAACATTTTATGAAAATGCAGATTTCAAAGGGTATATATCATATAATCTCATCTTTTTCAATGTATTCAAATAGTTATGTGTGTTGAGTACATGAACATACATTCATTTACAAACTATACATGAGACTCACAGACAACACCTTTATAATAGAACCTCATACTTTGATGTCTAGTCTACTGTTTTCATTTCTGAGATAAATAAAAATGTCCATTTTGAAGTAAATATATGTGAATGTCCTCTGTGAGTTATGTTGTTCACTATTGAGGTGTCAATTCTTCATTCTTTTGACAGTATTTTCAGTGATAACACATTTATGGTCAAGTATTTACTGAGATTAGAATGAATAGTTTTTAAGCTGAATTGATTGTCCATCAATGAAGTTTCTTATACAATGTTCTTTTCTTGGTTTTATAGGGAAAACATCAGAGAGAGGCTCATTTTCCCTGTACAGCAGAGACTCTGGACTCTCAGGTTGTCAGGTAAGTTTAGTGAAGTTTACACTTACATAATAATAGAGAAGATAGAAGTTTATTTACATGATTTCACCATTATATATTCATATAATTCTATGATTTTGTGTGATAGAGTAGTTTTGTTTTAGCAGCTCAACATATCTTCTCTTTTAATTGTTCCATCTTTAGATGGTTTTCTTTCTTCAGTTGAGATTTTTTTAACTTCCACTTAATTGGAGACAAAGTTTCTCTGCTTCCTAAATGCATCTTACTTCTAGAAATAAGTTCTTACATATTCCTGTAGAAAAGCAAATTGTTGATACATGCAGTGAAGAGCATGTGATAAACACATGTAGCTTGAATGTGTTATACTGGTGGCTGCGCTATTGCCATGAGAAGTGCTTTAATTTTTCCTAGAGCTCACCAAGTATTTCAAGCCTCAGCTGGTTTTGTACTGAGGACTTCTCTTCTACCCTTACAGGTTTTTCACATAGTGTATTTGTGCTAGTGGTCACCTTTTTCACTGTTTTCTCATGGAATTCTGAATTTAGTTCTACGCCTCAAACAAAAACAAAAAACCAGAAAGGCAGTCTTTATGGGACTTGATCTAATCTAAGTCATGAGTATCTTGAGTCATTTTAACCATCGTACAACTAATAACATTCTGGTTATAGTATTGATAATTGCTAGCAAATACAACAGTGATAGTCACAGTAAGTCAGTTGTTATTGCAACAGCTGCCCCATGAGTTAGACACTGGGGCCACACTTATAATCCCAGAATCTTAGAGGCTGAGAGGCATGAAGATTGCTGAGTTTGAGGCCAGCATAGGCTACAAAGACCATATCTTTAGATTTCTTCATTGTCTGTTTCTTTGTCCCCATTTTCTTTTTTTCTTTTTTCTTTTCCTTCTTGCTCTGGCCCCTGCTCGCTCCAGCCCAAGGATTTATTTATTTATTATGTAAGTACACTGTAGCTGTCTTCAGACACACCAGAAGAGGGCATCAGATCTTATTACAGATGGTTGTGAGCCATCATGTGGTTGCTGGGGTTTGACCTCTGGAAGAGCAGTCGGTGCTCTTAACTGCTGAGCCATCTCTCCGGCCCCCCATATCTTTGAAATAAATAAATAAAAATCCCTTATCTCTGGTTTCAATTAACCCACAGTCAACTTTGTTTTGAAAATATGAAATGAAAAATTTCAGAATCACACCACTGGTCAGTTTTAGATTGCATGACATTCTGAGTCATGTGATGAACCATCTAGAATGTGAGTCACTCCTTTGTATAATGTATTCATCTGCACTATACATTTACTCCCCTTTAGTCACTTAGTGTTGGTTCTCAAATTGACTGTTATGGTATCATAGTGCTTGTGTTCAAAAAACCCTTAATTTAGTCAATAATGTCCCAGCATGTAAGAGTATTAAAGCTGCCACTTGGGATATGCTCCTCCCCACCCCCAAAAAAAAACCTAAAATGCTTTCTTTGAGAGAAAAGATTAAAGTCCCTAACTTGATAAAGGAGGAAACTTATAATTCTGACATTGCTAAGATCTGCAGTGTTTTAAAATGCTCACAGTGAATCTTTTCAGCAACTCATTGTGCAGACTAGAAAGCAGTTGTTTTTCAGGGATAGTTTTCATAGCTTACATACAACCAGTAGTAAACCTAAGCTGATGTTTGAAGGTTTTAACTATGGTGTGGCTGCTTCAGTAAGAGCCTCTCAATTCTTAGTTTATGCTCCAATGTTCTTCACTTTTAATGACTTGGTTGAAGAGATAACTAAGAGCTTACTTATTTATCATGCATCCTAGGAGCCTGGAATTTACATGAGTATTAAAAAGGGACTGTTTGACAGCTATTCACAAACATTATAGAGATCAAGAAGTCTCATGCTAAGAGAACAGCAAACTTACAGAAGGTATAAGAACAAAACACAAGACTTAAGATGCACATGTGAGAATTATGTTTCTAAAAATCTTACAGCACCAGTTATGTATGATCCTAGAGAGGAACTCCATAGTATAGCAAAGCAGTGAAAAGGTTGTAAAGCAGCCAGGACAGACAGCATCAGTGAAGACAAAAGGGCTCTTGAAACCAGTAAAAGGGATTAATTGCTGTGAAAAGAACAATGGTTCTGCTATTTATTACTGTTCCCTAGCTCTTACTGTGCTGCAGCTGTTGGAAAAATTATGGTCGATAATACCAACTGATTTGAGTCCTAAGCATAAAATTGGGAAAATTAAATTGTAAAAATTGAGACATTGGGCATGGTACTTCCTGTACTTTTAGCACTCCAGAGACTGAAGGAGAAAAGGCACCAAGTTCTGAGAATCTCTGACCATTTCTTATAATAACCCTATCTTATAAGCCTGTATCTTATAATAATGTTCATTATGGTGATGATGAATACAGAGAAAAGCTTATTAACTCTCATTCAAAGTAAAACTTGCATTACAAATAATGTGTGCTTTAATGGATAAGAAATAAAAACTATGCTTAACCAATTGCTACTTTGTCATAACTATTCACAAGTATTCACAAAATACAAAGGAAGATAAATAGTGACTACAAACTTATATCCAAATGCCACCTTTACTATTTTTCTTCAACAGTGTACCCCAAGGAACATTAACTCTGCTGTTAATGTATATAAAATGTTGCTGACATTCTGCAAGATTCGGGTTAATTTAATAATGCCTGATGGGCTTTATTTCATGTAAAGATGATGTAATAATACATTAGTAAATGAATCTTCTCTTATTACCTTCAATCACAGAACTGATGGTCCATTAAATGGAAAGGGGTATAGTAGTTTTACTGAAAGTATGGATAGATCATTATGCAATTGAATTTTTAATTGATCTAGCTCAGAGGCTAATTGGGCCATTTTTATTAAATTAATGACAAGCGTTACCTTTTAAACTGCCTAGCAATGTGAGAAGTCTTTCATCATTTTGATAGTTTTTCTCTGATACTTATACAAATATTTGTTTGAACAGCTTAAATAGAAATTTCGGAACCTTAAAATATAGCAGTGTTAGTTTTTACACCCCAGAAGTTCAAAGCTTTATCTAAGTTAATTACTAAACCCTTAGGAACAAGCAATTTAAAAACAGTTAGCTATTTATATATAGGTACTGAATTCAAAAGTGATGAGAGTACGAATATTTGGAAAATGTGACAAATGTATGTACACCTATTAAGAACTTAAAAATAAGTAAAGCAAAAATTGTATAAAGTTAGAAATAAATTTATGCAAATGAAGATGCGAAGATCTTAAGTGCTGGAGAGATGACTCAGCCATTAAGAGCACTGTGTGCTCTTCCAGAGATAGCTGGTTTGGTTCTGAGCTCCTACAACAGCAGCTCACATGTAACACACTCTTCTGGTCTCTGTATACCAAGCACTCAAGTGGCATACAGACATATGTGTAGGCAAAACATCTAATACATGTAAACATTTAAAAAATAAACAAGATTTGAAGATCTTTTCCTCAGCAATAGACAAGATAACAGTACAAAATCTTAGTAATAGGACTAAATTAACTTCACAACTTGTCCTTATTGATACTTACAGACCTCTCCATTTAACAGTTGAAAATGTAAGTTTTGGGCTGAAGGGATGGCTCAGTGGTTAAGAGCACTGACTGCTCTTCCAAAGGTCCTGAGTTCAAATCCCAGCAACTACGTGGTGGCTCACAACCATCTGTAATGGGATCTGACACCCTCTTCTGGTATGTTTGAAGACAGCTACAGTGTACCTACATATAATAATAAACAAATCATATACATATACAAATACATATAGTAAATAAATAAATTTAATAATAATAATAATAATAATAATAATAATAATAATAATAATAATAGAAAATACAAGTTTCTCTCAAGGACATATGTTAGTCAGAAGTTATGAATCATATACCAGCTCATAAAGTCAGTGCCAATGAAGTGCAAAGGTTTGAAAATGCACAGCAGGTGTTCTCTGACCATGTGATGGTAGAAGCTAACAAAAAAAAAAATCATTAAACCATAAAAGTTTAGCAACCATACTGAATCCCATTCAGTGAAAAAGAGAAAGATAGCTCTGAAAGGCTGTTTTCTGACCTCCCCATTCATTCATATGCTAACTATATATAGGCACAAAACCACATAATATCAGAGTAATTTTAAAACTCATGAAACATCAAGGTATAAGTTTAACAGAATATAAGACTTTAATAGTGAAAATATGCAACACAACTGGGAGAAATAAAAAATCTGAACAGAGATAGCATGCAAATGAAGATGAGGAGTATTATTGACATTTCTTCCTAAGTTGGGCTATAAATTTAATGATTCCAATCATAGCCCCAACAAACTTTATAGATACTGACAAAAATATTGAAAAGTTTGTTTTCAAAGATAGAAGATAGCAGTAAGATAATTCAGCAGGTAATATATTAGCTGGTCAGACTGACAACCTGAGTTTAGGCCCTGGAATCCACAAAGTAAACAGAAATGACTTCCTACAAGTTGTTCTTTGACCTCCATATATGCTCACATGTTCCTGTGTGCACACATAATAAATAAATAAATTAATTAATTAATGAGCTAATTTAAACAGAAATTACTTCCTACAAGTTGTTCTTTGACCTCCATATATGCTCACATGTTCCTGTGTGCACACATAAAAAATAAATAAACAAACAAATAAGTAAATAAGCTAATTTTTAAATTTTAATTTTTAAAGACAAAAGATTCAGAAACCAAAACAGGGGCTGGAGAATTGGTTCAGTGGTTAAGAGCACTGGCTGCTCTTCCAGTGTTCCTGAGTTCAGTTCCCAGCCACCATTTGATGGCTTCTAACTATAATGGGATCTGATGCACTCTTCTAGCATGCAAGTGTACATCCAGTTAGAGCAATCATACATTAGATAAATAAAATAAAATAAATACTTAAAAAGAGGAGGAAGGGGAAGGAGAAGCAACACCAGCACCAGCACTACCAGTACCAGCAGCTGATGCCAAAACAGCTGGGTGGTGGTGGTGCACACATTTAATTCCAGCACTTGGGAGGCAGAGCCAGAGTTTAAGGACAGCATCTCATACAGAGGGAGTTCCAAGACAGCCAGGGCTACAGAGAAATCCTGTCCTCAAAAAAACAACAGAAAAGACAGAGAAACAATTTGCAAAGAAGGGCGGACTTACCAGTTTTCACTGTTTACTTCAAAGCAATACTAATAATAGAAGGACAATGTTGTATTTGTGTGTAGATGGACACATAGCTCAAGGAACAGCACAGAAAGCTGAGAAGGGCCCCTGGATAGATGATGTTGATACAAGCAATTCGGTCTCTTTAGTGTAAGATACTGAAGTAACTGTATATTGATGTGGGAAGAGGAACTTTTATTTCTTATACTATATAAAACTTGTTTGAAGTAGAACTTGAATTTGAAAGATAAAGTAATTAATACTTTTGAGGAGAAAATGTACATGACTGTTATTGTGTATCCATCAACAGATAATTATTACTTTACAAAAAAAGAGAAATTTTTATTTTTGTGTGTGTGCACTCGCGTGTGGTTTTCTAAATGCCACATGTCTGTGGTGCCCATGGAGCCAGATTTCTCCTAGAGCTGGGGTTAGAGGTGACTGTAAGCTACCTGATGTGACCACTGGGAATTAACTAGACCATCTGTAAGAACAGAAAGCACTCTTAACTATTGAGCCATCTCTTCCAGCCCCCCACAGAAATTCTTATAAAAGAGGTAGAAAGCATGAGACATGAAAGAAATACTGATGAATTGAATTTAACCAAAATCCCATTTCCTCCCAAAAGGACACCATCTTGTGAGAGACTGCTTGTGGTTTTAATCCAAGTTCTGAATGCAGTGGTATTAGCACATTTGTAGACCCTTTCTATGTTTGTATTCTGGGATAATTTGAAAACCATGACTATTTTTACTTGGAACAGATTACAAAGCATGAGTTATTTCAGTAACCTAAGTAATTGTTTTAAGTTCTAGTTAGATTTTTATTTGAGGTCATTCTCTTATAAAGTTGAAATTTTAATAAATTCTTAAAGAATTTTAAGATTGTTTAGAACATAAGGAAATGAATTAAGGATTTTCTTGTTTTACTTTCTAAGTTAAGAATTGATTCAAAAGCCGGGCAGTGGTGGCTCACACCTTTAATCCCAGCACTTGGGAGGCAGAGGCAGACGGATTTCTGAGTTCCAGGCCAGCCTGGTCTACAGAATGAGTTCTAGGGCAGCCAGGGCTACACAGAGAAACCCTGTCTCCAAAAACAAAAACAAAAAAAGATTTGATTCAATCAACAGACCAGAAGATCTGCCATCCCTAGGCTGGCAGAAACAAGCTGTGTACGTGAGAAGAAAATTAAAATTATTGAATAAAGTATAGTAATCTCAAGTTATATGGGTATGATTTGACACTCAAAAAGGTAATATGATTTTGATATAAGGAAAAGTTTTTGAAGGATGTATAAAATTCCAAGGCCATACAAAATGGATTAAATTTGATATAGTAAAGGGATGATGACATGCTGGGCAAAGACAGTAGGACCCCGTGCATCTTTTCCTGCTTCCTTCCTTCTGACCCAGCCAAAGAATAAAGATTGTGAGGTCCCTTGCTTATTTGTGTTTCTGCTGACATATTTAGATCATAACAAATAGAAGGTGTCAATAATTTGCTAAGCATGAAAAGTACTTTAATATGTGTTTTAGCAATAACTGCATTTTTGTTTGGCTTATGTAGAATATTTATTTAATAGTGTGAGATGGCTGAGTTACAAGGAAAGAGCTAGCATGACTACCCAGGGAGTTTATCATTTATCCTGAAGCATAATTGGAGGCATGATAAAAGAAGGAAAGGCTTCTTAGCCACATGAGACTCTAATATGGATGTTTGGGAGATTGACCAGAGACATGGATACTATATTGGAAATATTGTTCCAGGTCATATGAAAAAAACAATGAAATGGAAGATATTGTTAAGATATTTTGAATGTATAACACTGTTATTAATTTAAAATTATAAGCAAATAGCTTTTTAAAGAAAAGTTTAAGTTACAGACAATATAAATCTAGTACTTCCTAGTCTGAGGCAGGAGGATCAACATTTAAAGCTACCCTGATGGCGTAGGGATTCTGGCAAGTCAGAGTTATATCATGGAAGTACGTCTCAATAAAATCGAACAAGATTGTGGGGAGATGGCTCAGCAGTTTACAGTATATACTACCTTTGCGGAGGACCCAGGGTTAGTTCTCAGTGCTGACACTGAAGAGCTTACAGCCATTTTAACTTGCTCCAGGGGATCCAGTGCTCTCTTCTGGCTATCTTAGGCACCTTAACAAAACAAACAAGCACATACCCACAAACACAGGTATACATACATAATTAAAAAATAAAGGCATTTTTTTAAAAAATTAAACAAAAGTAAAAATTAGCATTCTCCCATGCATATAAAAATAAGTAACTTCATCTTATCAGTACATAAATGTTAAGATGATGTTACAGAACCATTTCAAATGAGAATCTAAACAGTGATGTTCATAGAGCAAAAATAAGGAAATAATATAAAGGCATAGAAGTAGATGTGTTGAAGATGGTGGTGCAGGCCGTTCATCCATCTGCTAGACAGAATTGTTTTTCAAGCCTATGACAGGTATTTTGCATTACTACTAATAATGTATAACTTGTGGAATTATAACATCACTACTAGAATGAGAACAGATAGCTTGCACATATTGCATAGGCTAAGCAGACTCAGCAGACTGCCAGCCAAGTCCACCTACTTTCTAATTGGAAAGCAACAATTTCTATTCATTACAGATTGGTAACATCTTTCTGCTTAAGTGTCAGGAATTATCTAGTAGTAGCACATAAGGTTGGGCCTACTAGATTTGCACACTTTTTTGTGTTCTTCTTTACAGAACATGCTCTGCTCTTGATAATAGTTTTCTATCAAAATATTAAATATTTTTCCTGAGAAGGCATATGTTTCTGATAATTGTTATAATCAGAGCCTGTCATTTGTGACCAGTGTTATACTTCTAGCCTGTTCTTTTCCTACGAGGATTAAAGGTTTTAAAGGACAGAAAACCTGTGATTCTCAGGCATTTGAAACTTGGTTCTCAGTTGGTGGAGCTGATTGGGAGTGGCCTTTCTAGAGAAAGTATGTTACTTGGGTCAGGCTTTAAGAGTTCCAATACTTAAGCCATTCTCAGCTTGCTATCTCTGCTTCATTCTTGTGTTTCAAGATATTAGCACTTCATTTCTACTCCAGCCAATGTACCTTGTTACTTACTGCCATACTTCCACACCACAAACAACTATTCTCCCTGTGGAACCATAGGCTAAATAACCTTTCCTTTTATAAGGAACCTTTGTCATGTTTTGTTTTTTGTCACAGCAGTAAAAAAGTAACTGATACAAAACGTACTATAAGTACCTTGCCTTTTGTCTGAATTATTACAATATTTGAACAAGAAAGTTGATGCTATATAATTTTCTGAACCAAATGTATTTTAAAACAGTTATAAGTTAATCAAAACTCATTCAGTGAAGATTTTACAAATAATAATGTGAATTGCAACCTCATCATATGGAAAAGATAAAGAATTTAGGATGTTAAATATTAAGTAGCAATAGGAAGGATTTGGGAAATGACTCAGTCAATAAAGTGCTTGTCACACAAGTTTTTTTTTTTTTTTTTTTTTTGGTTTTTCGAGACAGGGTTTCTCTGTATAGCCCTGGCTGTCCTGGAACTCACTCTGTAGACCAGGCTGGCCTCGAACTCAGAAATCCGCCTGTCTCTGCCTCCCAAGTGCTGGGATTAAAGGCGTGCACCACCACCGCCCAGCGAGTATTGAGACTTGAATTTAGATCTCCAGGATCCCACATGAGATATGGCGACATGTATCTATAACCATGTCACGGAGATAGAGATGGTCAACAGGTGCCTGGAGTTCATTTACCAGGCTCCCTAGCCAATTGATACCTAGCCAGTACATAAACTCCAAGGCTCATGAAAAAGTCTTTGTATCAGAAAATAAGTTTGAGAACTGTAGATGACAGCTGACATTTGGACTAGACACATAACACATATATACACCTGCATGCACACTTGCATACCCCAACACAAATGTGTGAATATACCTCATGTACACACAAACAAACAAAAGAAGTACACTCCTTGATTCTAATCCCCACTCTGTCTGAGGACACTGTTGCCATCAAGGAAGTCAAGGATTTTTCTGTTCACAGCCAGGAAAAAGGATACCAAATCTGATAAAAGCAAGAACAAAGAGTTCAGTCCTTACAACCCACATAGTAAAAGAAAACTGACTTCATCAGGTTTTGCACACACGCACACATACACACACACACACACACACACCAAAATAAATTAAGTGAATGAATGAATAAGTAAATAATTTGTTAATGGTAAAAAATAATTTAAAAAAAATCACAATCAGTTCTGTGATTCCCTGTAGTGACAAACAAAAGGCTTTCTGATTGTTATTGATCCTTCTAAGGCTCACCAGAAATTATTACTTATATCAAATTATATATGCAGTTAATTCTTACTCTATTCATAACCAGCACATTAAATACCTAACTTGCTAAACTCCTTTCTAGAAAAAGGTGCAAGAAATATCTCTTCCTTCTTCAAAAATCAAGGCATAATTTCACAAAGTTCACCCTGGGGAGGAAGAAAGTTTACTGGGCTTCCTTGCAAGAGTGTAGGTAATCCCCTCCAACCCCCCAGCAGGCCACAGCTAGAAAGCCTTTGCCCACAACAGGGATGAGAGTTTCCCCACAGCCACATAGCTGGAACTTCTCTCCCAAACTTATGTACTCTAGCCCCTCCCCCAAGCCACTTGCAGTTGAGGGGGAGTGTCATCCAGCAGGTAGTAGGGAGCTGCAGGGCACTTCCCACTCCTTCATGAGGAGCTCAGCTGAAATCACAAAAATAGTAGTTGCTTGGCTTGGAGGACAGTCATTCACATCACAAAACAGCAAGTGATTATATTTGATATAGTGACCAGATTTGCAGGTCTGTTGGACAAGTTGATGTGGTGATGCATTGTGACCTTCATCTTTTTAACCTCATAGTCATTATTGCTACTGCTGCTCACTATCCAAGGAACTACTATCCAAGCCTCAAGCTATGTCATCTACCTAAGACTAGCTGATAAATAGCACAAATAGCTGATAAATGTCAGTGCTAAGGAGACAATGGTTGAGGTAATAGACTTTATGTTCTAAGTTTTAAAGGAAGGGAATGAAACCATGATTAAACTTTGGAACTAGGAGAAAAAGGTCATGAGGTGAAAAAGCAAGTGAAATAGGAACGGAGGCGGCATCGTTACAAGCAGGAGGCTATGTCAAGAGAGTATTGGACTTCGCTGCTCACTGTGCTGCAGTGTTCTCTTTTGAGGACTGGATTGTTAGATTGGTGATTGGAGGGTTGGAGGGGCTAAGAAGGATGGAGAAGGCACAGCTATCTCTTAGAACCAAGCTCAGCTTCTGCTGTGGGAGTAGCATATGAAAGGGTCCAAGACACACAGTAATTAGAAAAAATTTTAAGATCTGAACCATGTAAATTTAATCTGGGCTTAATGAGTTTAGAACATAGTAAAACAAATTCTGTGGGAGGGAAGTCTTAAAGTATCAGGTAATAAAAAGTTATAATTTTCTACCAATGAGAATTAGATTTTTTGCAAGAGTTTTTTGTCAAGGAAAATCCTTCACCTACTGAACTCAGAAGTTGAACTCAGGACCTGGAAGAGTGGCCAGTGCTCTTAACCTCTGAGCTATCTCTCCAACCCCACTTTCTTTTTTTTATTCAACATAGAATATTGGCTCATGGACTGGTGCTACCCACATTTAAGGTGGATTCTCCATTTTCAGTTAATTCTTTATAGAAACACTACCATAGACATCCAAGAATGTGTTTTTATGGTGATTTTTAATCCAGTCAAATTGACAATCAAGATATACTATTATAAGCAAAAACTCAGTGTTATCAACTGTCGAAATTGGGCTACTAGAACAAGGTTTATTGTACTTCTCCTTTCATGTAGATATGAAATTTCCCAGAATAGTAATCAGAGTCTTGAAGCTGTCCAGCTGTGGATTCGCAAACTGTTACGTGTTAACTGCATGCCTAACACCAGATTAGGTTAGGTGTTACCTTCAGGAATACTTAGTGAAAATTTGTTCCATGTAAAAGCTTTGAAGAACAAGTTTTCTCAGAATACTATTGTGCTCCTAGGAAAACATCACAGGGTTCTTTTTAACAGAAGGTTTCTAAATTCAAATACTCAGAAAAAGTTGTTACTCAAGAAGAGGTGTTTTCAGGAGCTAGGGAGTAGTACAGGGTCTCTCACTCTTTAGTGTGGGTTGGCTAGAACCATTAAGCCTTCTCTCTGAGGTCCCAGTTCCTGGGATACAGCATGGACCAACACACCAAAAGAAAACACACTATGGTTACTAGCAACCCTATTTAAGTACGTCTTTATAAAATCCCTGTAGTTGTCTTTTGGAAGTAAGGATACCTTCCACAACTTGTAAAAAACAAACAAACAAATAAAAAAACTTTAAAAAAGTTGTCTTGTCATGTTTGTAATTACTTAAATACTTAATATATTCAGATGACTGTTTAGCTTGTCTTCTTCATGCAGCATTTTTTCTAAGAAGTATTTTTTGTTTTTTCTGATGTTTGGCAAGCACTTGCAACATATCCCATGCCCTTCAAGAAGTTTTTCTTAATTGATATGCAACTTACATATTTTACTCTAATAAATTTTCATTTTTTTGTCTGGTGTAAAACTTTGGGAAAAGTGTGAAAGTTTTCATTAAAAATTAACTATTAAGATAATAAAATACTTAAAGGAAATTTTTAAAAATTGAGCTGAAAGTTGAAATGCTTTAGAAATCACATGTAGGTAAGTCTATTTCTTTTTAAGCCAGAAATGGGTGGACTGTCATTATCTGCTCCAATCTGTATGACATTTAGAAGCATAGATGATGATAATTAAAATTTCAAGAATTCATATTGAGAAAATAAGATTTAGAACATGTTAAAGAACCTGGCTAGTTGTAACTAGTGTTACTGAACCAGGAAGACGTTTGAAGTAGCAAGGCTTCTGTTACAGTTTCTCTGTACATGCTCCTTTCCCAGCCCCCACCCTGAATTAATATACTGTCCAAAGTGTTGGTAATGGCTTAAAGCTATGCAGGTTACACAAAGCATTTAATGAAATCTTGTCTTAGACAAAAACGCTTGTGAGGGTCATAATTAACGGCTCGTTGTCTGCAGTTCTATTGATTACTCATTCACAATGCTTTGTTCACAGATGATAACCCCCAGCATGGGTGTTCCTGTCTGATGAGATTCTTGGACAGACTTCTTCAATAGCTTGTAGATAATTGCTGACACCGTTGAAATTTCAATGTAAATGAGTTAGCATCAAAATACAATTATTTTATATGTGTCAGTGTTTGCCAAAGTTAAAATTTATTGTAGTCTGTCTTTTAGTTATTTGTAGAAAATCAACAGACTGATATATTAAAACCCATTTCTTGTTTGCCCTGAGTTTTCACCCTTTCAGAGTTTTCATTGAGTGTAACTTGAAATGAAGGACTTCTTGGTCACCCTGTAGTCACCTGTCATTATCTCTGAAACTTCAAATGGAGTTACAAACTACTGTGATTTTTGTTCTAAAAATAAGAGAAGTACACATAAAAGAGAAATTGTTGTAACATTTTACTAATTTTTCTCTGAGCATAGTTTTGTGTCTTGGTCATCCAATGAGAGCAGGAAAGGCAGCGATGGAATGCCAAGAGTGGAGCTGTTGCCCTGATAATGGTCTCACTCTTCTCTGTTTAGGTTAAGCATGCTCCCTCCTTGAAGAGACAACCCTTTTGAACAGCTGCTTATCTTTATGTAGTGAGACTGTATACCATTTCATGGATGTGAAGGAAGCATAAAATTAGAGACTGCATAGACAATATGCAGCAGAAATATTTTGAGATATGTGACTCTAGTATTCTCAATCTTATCTTCCTAGAATACAGATTAGTGATAAAGACTCAATACTTGGAGTTTTTAATAATAAGTTAATGCTTACTTTAAAAAAAAAAAAGGTGGGGTCTTACTTTGCAGATGAGGCTGGCCTCAGACTTGCTGTATTCCTCTCATCATCTCTGCATCCTAAGAGCCAGGATCACAGGTGTGAATCACCACTCCCAGCCTAGTGCTTATAGTTTTTGACATAGGGCTAATTAGACCCTTATTTAATTTGAACTAGTAATAGATATGAGTATATTTAGTAAGTATTTAAACCAATCCATTTAGTAGTTTAAAAAAAAGTAATCTGGAAAAGCAAGCATACACTTACCATCTGCATATATTTTCTATTGTAAAGATAACGAATACTTATACTATTGCCATGTGATCTAAATCCTTAATTTAGCTACTGTTTGGTGTGTTCTTTTTCTGTCCTATAAAATCACATATACAGTCATTTCCAGACTAACCAATAGGAGTTCATATTAATAAATGATATTTGTCAAGTCCACTATTTTATTCCTTTACTTAAAACTCATGGCACATTTAAACTATAGAGCTTTCTTAAGTTCACATTTCAGAGCCAACATAACTCTCACTCATGAAAAAAGAGAGAGAGAGAGATCTTAAAGATGTATCTCACTTGGATTCCTAGAGTTCTTTATAAAGAAGTGAGGTTTTTTGCTGACTGATGTATCATATATAATTTAAAATGTTACATCCTGGAGGCCTTCTATATGACTTAGCAGTTCAAAGGGTAACTTTTCCATTGAGGATTACTCATTGCTCAATACATCTAGCTCTAGAAGACTATGAAAATGTTTTTTTTCCTAGTAATGTAATAAGAAATGAATGCTATCTCATTTCAGAGTATTAAATCTGCCCCAAAAGAAAGACAGCTTGGCTGAACAACACTGGGTTGCCTGGTTCTCTATCCTCTGGGACATTAGTATTCTTTCAGCTTAAGATACCTCTAGGCCAAGATCAGTAGTAATCAATAGTGTGTCTCATTTATTTTAAAACAGGAATAAAAATCAATAAAATGAGCTGGAATCCAATTTTATTTTAGGAGAATAAAAGTAAAATAGCTCACTTTTGCCTTGGTGTTAGCTACACAATTAGGGTAACAAGGAAAACTATATGGTTTTATTGGTAGACTATCAAGATTATAAGGCTTTTATAATTTTGCTTTGTTTTTTAGTCATATTTTCCATTGATTTATTTGGCATGGTTTTATTTATTGTCAAGTCCTTTCAGATGATATTGTGTCCTAAGCTTGATATTTCTTTCTTTCAGTGTAGAATAGGTCTATGTAGTCAGCAGGCTAAGTTAGCAATCTGAAGTGTTCAGGAAGCAGTGTGTCTCTTTTTTTTTTTCTCATGTAAGTCATAAAGAGTATACTCACTGTGGAAACAGGTATTATGTAATTCAGACAGATGAGAGGAACCACAGCCTCTGTTGTTGTTGGCATCAGTAATCATGGTGAAACAAGAAGATAGGACATTTCCTATCCAGGTTGTCTACAGTGAGGAAAAGTCTTACCAACACTAGTTAGTAGCAAGGACTCATTTGTTCCTGTAAGACATTTGTCTTGTCTGTCATCACATAGTCAGTGTATATTTGCCATCTCCCCGTTTGTCCTCCATAGATAACTCAACTTTAGGATTTTGTTCAGAGTCATTTAGGGATTACTTACTTTTCTTTCAAGGTAATCTCTTCATATATGTTAGTGAGAGTCACTTTGGGAATCATGTACAAAGGAAGAGGCATTCTCATCTGAGCTACATAACATGTTGTAAAATTTACTGAGATGTACATTGGAAATGCTCCTAGTGAGTCTTTGGTGTTGTTTATTATCTTCTCAAGGCTTTTATTTTGAAAAAGTAGAGACACAAGCAAAAGGTAGATAAGTGTACACTGTGTGTTACATATTGTCAGGATGCATTGGTTAACATTTCCCTTTTCAATGTGTGCACACTGAGCATGTACTCCTGCTGAATCCTGGGAGAACATGTGATGTTTTCTCTGTTTTTGATTTGAGGTAATAAAGCATGAGTCTGTCATATCCTTTAGGTTCAGGCTCTTTTTTTTTTCTTTTATAATTTTTATTGCATTATGATAAGAAAAGTTACATGATTCCAATTTATCTGAATTCGTTAACATTTAAAAACATATTTTAAGTAAATAGAATTAAATCACATTCTTGTTCCCCAACTCCTCCCAGAAACTCCCCCTTCAATACTTACAATACCTTTTTTGTCATATTCTTTAAAATTTATAAAATATTATAATAATAAAAATGAATGTTATAAAAGTTGTTTGATATAAAACAATAATCAATTTAACAGTCTTATGTAGATGCTTGTCTACAGCAATACTGAAAATATATACATCTTTCTCAATATAAATTTTAAATAACTCCAGACTTATTAACTGTATATTTCAAAATAATACATCACTACTAGTATTTTCATAAATGAACATAAATATATAAAGTCTTTTTGTTTGTTTGTTTTGTATTTAGTAGAGCTTAAAATCTGGCTCTTAATGTGGTACAAGCCCAAAATGAGAACAAATTTTAGACATTGGAGTTCATTGTAATAAGCCTGTACTTCAGTGACCCTCACATCACCAAAGGATTTTACCTCCATTGTAGCAAAGCTGAGAGTTGACAGTTCTGCTGCGCCAAGAAATGAATTGTAGACACGATTTTTAGATATAGACTTCCTGCTATGATCAAAGGTTTTTGACTTGAATGACTTTATTCTCAGCCCACAGAGAAAAGGTTACATTCATTTAAGAAATGGTGTAGGTATTAAGATGG
>NW_022196906.1:66552714-66553174 GCF_008632895.1 Mastomys coucha | reverse complement strand
CTGTTGTGTCAATGTTTTCTAAGATGTCTTCTACCCCTGAGATTCTCTCTTCTATCTCTTGCATTCTGCACCAACTGTTTCAGTGAACAATGGTTCTGCTTGGAGGTGGCACAGACATTAGGTAAGGGTAAGAATCTGGTTCATTAACTGTAATAATTTGGAAAAGCATTTGTCTCAGAGAAAGAGTAATTTATAAAGTCATCTTCTTCAAACTTGATACAAGAGTTATAAACATCAAGCAAAGCATTCAGTCTCACTCTTTGTGTTCCCTTACAAGCCCCCTCCCAATTTAATTGCTACATTTCTTTTGGGTATATAAATACTTTTGAAATATGGAAGCTGTTCTGAAAACCATAGTACAGTGTAAAAACATGAAATAAACAATAGAAGAAACTAATAGAGAGGCTGAGATAGGAGAAGCCTGATTTCAAGACCATTATGTTGTACACAGCAAGACACT
>NW_022196906.1:66550846-66551934 GCF_008632895.1 Mastomys coucha | reverse complement strand
TTCTATAATTTTGTTGAAGATATTTACTGGCCCCATTACCTTGGGAGTCTTCACTCTCTTCTATACCTGTTAGCCTTAGGTTTGGTCTTCTCATTGCACCCTGGGTTTCCTGGATGTTCTGGGGGAAAAAAGCTTTTTGCTTTATGCATTTTCTTTGACTGTTGTGTCAATGTTTTCTATGGTATCTTCTGCCCCTGAGATTCTCTTTTCTATCTCTTGTATTCTGTTGGTGATGCCTGCATCTATGACTCCTGATTTCTTTCCTAGGTTTTCTATCTCCAGGGCTGTCTCTCTTCCTGATTTCTTTATTGTTTCTATTTCCATTTTCAGATTCTGGATGGTTTTGCTCATTTCCTTCAGCTGTTTGATTGTATTTTCCTGTAGTTCTTTAAGGGATTTTTGTGTTTCTTCCTCTTGAAGGGCTTCTAGCTGTTTACCTGTGTTCTCCTGTATTTCTTTGAGGGAATTATTATGTCCTTCTTAAAGTCTTCTATCATCATCATCATGAGAATTGATTTTAGATCTGAATCTTGCTTTTCCTGTGTGATGGTGTGTCCAGGACTTGCTATGGTGGGAGAATTGAGTTCTGATGATGCAAAGTAACCTTGGTTTCTGTTGCTTATATTCTTACGCTTGCCCCGCACCATCTGGTTATCTCTAGTGCTACCTGCCCTGGCTATATCAGACTGGAGCCTGTCCTTCCTGTGATCCTGGTTGTGTCAGAACTCTTCAGAGTCAAGCTGTCTCTGTGATCCTGTGATTCTGTGATCCTCTGATCCTGGGCATGTTAGAGCTCCTGGGAGTGGAGCTTCCTCTGGATGTTGTGGGACTGGAGAGTTTGTGCCTAAGGTCTGCCCAGGGCACCAGCCCAGACAGACCGGAAGCAACCCAATTCACTGGGCTGGTGGAGTTCCTGTGTCAGGTTCAGACTCTTGTCACCTCTCCCTCCAGGGGTTTGCCACTCTTGTCTCTTCTCTCTTCATCTAGTCTTACTTTAGCCATTGAGAATTACAACCTAGAGGCAGGTGAATTTCTGAGTTCAAGGACAGCCAGGGCTACACAGAGAAACCCTGCCTCAAAAAAAATCA
>NW_022196906.1:66547337-66550836 GCF_008632895.1 Mastomys coucha | reverse complement strand
AAAAAGAAAAGAGAATCACAACCCAACAAACTTGAATTCAGGGCAGACCTGACCTTCTGAAACCTCACACCATTACACAAGACAAAAAGTATTGTGCCCAAGAAATAGAAAATTAGAGTACTATCTCTATTACTTCTTTATACATAAAGATAGACACACAACCACAATGATTTACAGAGGGAAGAGAAAAATGAAAGAAATGTTCTGTAACCCTGCTTCATACTTATACTCTAAAGTCTTGCTTCCCCTAGTGGCTGAGAGGTGTTGGCAATGCATGCATGGAGAGAAGAGGAACTATTTGTTCAAATAGAGCATTTGCCCAGTATCCCAATCAAAATTAGAGCCTACCGTGGCTAGTTCACATTTACTTTTTCCAAGATATTAATATATTTATTTGGTCTCCTTGTACAAACATGAAGATGCACATTCCTCCTCACTGTCTAGGTCATTTCGTGCTTCTTTACTGGGACCATCTTACATCTCAGAAGATGGCCAAATTTAACCTATGTGTTTATTATCTAAGCAAACAGATCTTTCTGAACTCAGCCCTTTAACACGCTCTCAGATTAGGGGTCAAAAACCATGTTCTATAAAAGGGATAGAGAGCTAAAATTTATGCTTGCCAGCCTGACTGCGTTAGTGCTCAGCTCTTCCCCGTAGCATGGAAAGGACTATAGCTGATAGTGAAATCAGCAGCAGGCTGTTTCATTTAAAGTAATTTCAGAAATAAGTTTTCTTTGACTGAAAGGATGCCACTTGTTGACTCTTAATATAAATAATTATTTTAATACTTGTAAAGTTTGTATAGCAAGAGACCAGTGAGATGGTTCAGCAAATAAAAGTACATGCTGAGCAAACCTGGTAACCTCACCTGAGTTCATTACATGGAACCCACATAAAGGTACAAGGAAAAAAATAACTTTACAAAATTGTTCTTGGACATCTAGATGTGCACCATGGATGGCATTTGCACATTCAAACCTCACCCCTATGCACACACACACACAGTTATATAGAGAGATAGTTGAGTTGGTTTGGTTTTGTTTATTTTTTGTTTTGGGAGTGTCTGTTTAAGGTTTTATAAGAGATAGTTCAACAGCTTAAGAACATTGTTGCTCTTACAGAGGACCCTGATTCACTTCCCAGCATCCACATGGTATCCCATAACCATGTATAACTTCAATTCTCGGGCATCTGACAGTTTCTTCTGAACTTAGAAGGCATTAGGGATGCATGTGGTACACATGAGTACATTCAGGCAAAGCACTCATACACATAAAGTTTTTAATTAACAAAAGATTGTTTTAAAAAATTGTATAACAAGAACATTATAAAAGTTCTGAGACATTTATGTCTAGCTCATATATTTATTTTACATGTTCAGTCAACAACTTCCTATGTCTTTCATGTGAGAAAATACTGATAAAATTATCAAGGGCAGTCAATCTAACATTGAACAAAGAGCACACCCATTAAAAGAAATTTTAAGGTGCATGCCCTGTGCTTTCAATCATGTGGAGATCATATGTTCCATATATTTCTGATCTTGCTATTTTAAAAAATGCTGCATCTGCCTGTCAAAGGGAAAATAAAAGAAAAAATTCAAAACAGATGTGGTGATTAAAATTTATACATAACGTCTGTGGAGACTGATTTTTAGGTCCCTGCTTTCAAACAGTGTCATCAGAAGATCCACAGCTAACAGTTTTGTTTGTGGGAGTAGGGGGAGGAATAGGATATATATGGTGTTTACATTTAAATTGTTCATTTTCTCTGTTTTTATTACTGCTTATGGAACTTACTTTAACATAGAGTGTTTCTTTTTTAAGTGTGAGCACCCCTTTCTCTCCCAGTCTGTTGAATGTTGTATCTTGAATTTTATATAATTAATGCTAACTAATTACATTAATACTGTGGTCTTTTTTATTCACATGCCATAATGTCTAGTAATTAAACTTCTACCCACTTCCATACTTCAGAAAGATATACATCATCTGTGTCAGAAAAAGAATTTGCCTTTTGAGGAATCTGAAGAGCACTGTGTTCTTAAGACTATTTCTGAAAGACAGCTTTTGGCTGATTTAGTACTTTGTTTCATGTATACTGCATCATTGTCACATGAGCTTTAAAGAAGCAACACACCAGATGAGTTAGAACTCTGCTGAGGCAAAACAATCACAAGCTCAGGGCTACTTTTGGCACACAGCAATACCAAATGTCAGAAGGCAGAGAAGCAAACTCAAATAAGGACCCTAAGTTTGCAGTTTTAGAAACCAGAAATGGGAGAAAGGGCTGGAGATGAGTTTTAGTGGTGAAGAGCCCCAGTCCATCTTGCAGAAGACCCTAGTTTGTGTCATAACACTCCCAGAGTGCCTCACAACTACCTGTAACTCCAGCCTCAGGGGACCAAATATCCTCTGTTGGCCTCCCTAGGTGCAAGACACACATGTTGTACATAAACCGAAGACCCATACACATAAAAATGTAATTAATTAAAAATAAACTAGAAAGAATAAAGATGGACCAAACCGAAGGGGGAAAAAAAAGAAACTGTAATGATTAGAGCATACATAAACACAGTGGACCAAAAGACAGGATAAAAACCAGCAACAAAGTAAAAAAAAAATTGTCCTTCGCAAAGTATGTCCATCATTTGGGAGGCTAAGCAGAGTTATAGAATTGAGTCTTGCTTGGTCTATATAGTATGTTCTAAACCAGTGTGGATTATATACAATTTAAAAGTTGGCTCCTAGAGAAGGCCAACAAAATTGAAAAACTTATTCCTAGATTGGCTAAATAATTTGTATCAGAAATGAAAAGTCACATCACTCCTGGCTTCATGAAAATAAAGGAGAAAAGAGAAAGAAATGCCACAAGCAGTTGCCAACATATATTCTAAATGAAACGAATAGATTCCTAGAAATATATACTATCAAGACTGGCTCAGAATTAAACAGAGGAAAACAAGAATCAGTAATAGAAGTCTTTGAGTTAAGAAAGGCTCAGAGCAAGATGACTTTTCCAGTACAGTGGAATGAGTCTCCTGCTTCTGAGACACTCCCTCCTTCCATTAGGGGCAGCATTGTACTGATACCAAAGCCACAGACCCAGAAAGGAAAATGAGCTTGCAGACTTACCCATTTTGAATATTGATACAAAAAACTGACCTATAAAATGCTAGCTCACTGAAGACAACAGTATAAGGATTAAACATTATATCCAAGTAAGTTTGTACCAGGAATACAAAAATGGCTTAACATAGGAAAATTGATCGACATAGCTTACTTTACCACAATAATAATCTGAAGAAAAAGCAGAAAACAAAAAACCCACAAACTCACTCAACTGATTCAGGGTAATTGGGGGTCATTTAACAAAGTCTACTACTTCTGCCAGGTGTGGGGCACAGAGCTTTAATCCCAGCATTTGCAAAACAGAGGCAGGCAGCTTGGTTTATATAGCAAGTTTCAGACAAGCTGGAGCCCCATTGTGAGACCCT
>NW_022196906.1:66546065-66547091 GCF_008632895.1 Mastomys coucha | reverse complement strand
AAACCACACACACACACACACACACACACACAAGTTAACAATAGGAAGGAACTCAACTTGGGAAGGTTGTTTTGTTTTTGTTTTTGTTTTAATGAAAAGTAGCCAATCTTGTATTCTTTCTCTAAAACCAGGCTTCCTGCTTTCACCTATTATAGTCAGCAGTGCATTGGGAATTCTAGAAAAGTAACAAAGTAAAACTATCCTTATTTGCAAGCAGTTTGACCATTTCTTTAGAAATGTGTAAGGAATTCACAATAAAACTATTAGAGCTAAGGACTGTAAGGACTGGAAAGATGGCTCAGTGGTTAAGAACACATCTGCTCTTGAAGAGGAAGGACCCAAGTTCATTTCCAGGCACCTAAATCAGATGGTTCACAAGTACTTTTAACTCCAGTTCTAGGGGATTCAGTACCCTCTTTTGGACTCCAGGGCACCTTCATTCGTGTGCACATGTCACTAGCACCCCCACACACAGAAGGTTGCTAAGCTTCAGAATCATCATACTAAGCAGAAGTCATGTGAGGATGGTTGTCTGGTGCATGGTTACATTTACATGGACCAGCCCAAATAGAAAAATCAGCAGGCAGAAAGCAGAGTAGTGGGTGCCGGGTGTCGTCTGATGAGGAAAGTCAAATGAGTTAATACTTAGTGTGGATCGATGGAAGAGGTAAGGAATGGTGGCTGTAGGGGTGAGTGTTCTTCAGGTGTGAGGCAGTGATCTGGACGGAATGGTCGTACATGATAAGTACAGTTAATTTTGTGCTTCGTGAATAATACTGTAATATTTTTTTAGTGCTGAAACAGAAAAGTAATACAACTTAGTTTTTCTTGACTATTAGAATTGAGGCAGTAAATGGAATATAATGGCTATGCTTCTCAAATTCTGCTCACTCTTCTGACTGAATGTTGTGATGCTCAGTACTGACTAGATTACTAAGAACATGAAGATGACAGAGTATTAAGTATATAGCAGGAGAGTATAGTAAAAAGCTAGAGGAATTGTGTATCCTCTTAGTTTTTTTGGTT
>NW_022196906.1:66545300-66546055 GCF_008632895.1 Mastomys coucha | reverse complement strand
TAATAGACTCCAAATCTTAAGAAGGCAGGGTGGATAATTATCGTGGGCCAAATAGAGCAAGATATATTTTTATCAAGGAATTTAAGATACATGTGGCACATCTTAGGTCTTGTACTTGAGACCAAGAAGCATAAACTGAACAAGTCTGATAAAACAGCACATGAAACAGAGTAAGGAGCCATGAGGCAAGACCACTGTCAGCCTTACATTTACGTGGTAGGTGGTTTGTCCCATAGAGCATCTGAGGCATTGTGCTCTGTGCCATTGTATAAGGAACTTAGCAACATGAAAGAGAATCTAGAGGACCATGTCAAGGATGAGGAGCATGATCCACCTCCCTTACATGTCATGAAACAAATCAAAAAAGGCAAAATGGACTGCTTGTATAAACATGGGCACTCTTCAAATGTTAATAACTATCCAAAGGGGGGTGGGGACAGAATCAGCTGCTGAGTGATCATGAAAGTCTTCAAGCAAAGTCCAGGCGACCACTTTCAATATTTCTTTATCTCAATATTCCTATAAATAAATATTCCTATGATTAAAGGGTAAAATCACTTAGTCACTAAAATGTGTTTCCACCCTAAGATTTATGAGTTCACATAATTAGTAAAACACAGACAAGCTGGGTGTAGTAGGGCCTGCCTTTAATCCCAGCACTCAGGAGGCAGAAGCAAGGACAGCCTGGTTTACAGAGTGAGTTCTAGAATAGCCAGGACTAACACACACACACACACACACACACACACACACAC
>NW_022196906.1:66538460-66545290 GCF_008632895.1 Mastomys coucha | reverse complement strand
GGGGGCAGGGACAGAGACAGAGACCCAGAGACAGAGAGACACACACAGACATAGCAAATGCCCTGCAGTTTTTCCAGATTGACAGCTGCAGACTGGGGAGTGTCAATACAAACCCCTTAGTATTTCTGATGGCCAAAAATTTTGGAATCCCTGTCTTCCCCCATGCTGGTGGAGTTGGACTATGTGAACTGGTACAGCACTTGATTATACTTGATTATATGTCAGTCTCTGCAAGCCTTCAAAACAAGGTGTGTGGGTATGTAGGCCATCTGCATGAACATTTCTAGTATCCTGTAATAATCAAGCATGCTTCATATCTGCCTCCCAGTGATACAGGCTACTCAACAGAAATGAGGGAGGAATCTGTAAAATGACACCACTACCCAGATGGAGAAGTCTGCAAGAAACTCCTTGTTCTCAAGATTTATGTATTCAGCTTTTTTTTCTGAATTGAAAATGCTTAAAATTGGAGTTTTATAAAAAAAAGAATAAAGATCATAAGTCTATATCTCAGGAATCAGCTGTCATCTTGGTTGATGGTCATTAAGTCGTATTCCATTTAATTCTGAAATTGTCTTTAAAAAGAAAAAAAGCTTAACAACAAAAACAACAGTAAAAAGCAGGCAAGGGAAAGGTGAAGGACAAAAGAGAATAGAGTTTAAAACCAGTGACCTAATTGAATTTTAAAGTATTTGTTGATTCCTTCTAAGTTTCAAGGCATTGAAATCACTATTGGTGATTTACTGGTGATGAGCTTGGTCATCAGCAGCAAGTTGACTTGTCTTCTTGGCTTTGTTTTGTAGTCTAGTCTCCTGAGACAAGATCTAGGACTCGGGAGCCCCTCACAGCTGTCTTCTTCAGGAAAACCTGGAACGCCATACTACTCATTCTCTGCCACAAGTTCTAGAAGAAGACCGCTCCATGATTCTGTAGCTCTAGGTGAGTGTCTGACCAGAACACTCGGTCTCCCAGGTGTCCCCACTCCTTTAGTCTGCACTTCTGGCTGTGCTTTTAATGAGAGGAAATGGACTTTCTAAGTCATTTGGAAGTCATTTGGAAGAGTATATTTACATACAAATAATATACAGGCTGATTATTCCTACTCCAAAATCTGAAATCCAGAGAACTAAAGTATGAAACCTATTGAATACTGACATTTTATACCTCACCTCCTGAGATGAGCCATAGCCATGAAGCACACTAAATAAAATATGTACAAAATTTGGACTATGTAGAAAAAGTGTATATGAAGCAAGTGAACCTAATCTCTACATGTGGGTTCTGCCCCCAAGATACTGCATTATGTGTATACAGATAATCCTAATCTGAAGACTGAAACACATCTGACCACAAGCATTTCAGGTGAGGGATACATCCTGTATGCATTAGATACATAATGAATGAAGTTGTCAGAGTTCCCACTGTTGCAAAGAACTCATTCACTTTGAGCTCAACGTTTATCTAATTTTAAGTAGTCTTGAATGACAATTCAATATTTAAACCATAATTTTCATCACTATGAGCACTGTGTGCTGTATATATACTATGCTACCTTAAAACCATTTTTTAATTTATAATAAATTTTTTTGAAATTATATCTCCCTTCCCTTTCTCCCTTTACCCCATCCCATGACTCCCTCCCACCTTGCTCTCAAGTTCATGGTCTTGTTTAATTGTTGTTTTATATGTATATTCCTAAATATATAAATATAACCTGGTCAGTTTATACAATTTTACCTTTATTTTTAAAAAAATAAATTAATTTTTTAAAAAAGATTTATTTATTTAGTTTATGTGAGTACACTGTAGCTGTTTTCAGACTCACCACAAGAGGGCATCTGATCCCATTACAGATGGTTGTGAGCCACCATGTGGTTACTGGGAATTGAAGTCAAGACCTCTAGAAGAGCAGTCTATGCTCTTAACCTCTGAGCCATCTCTCCAGCCCCAGTATTACCTTTATGTGTATAATCTCATTGCTGACCCTTTAGGATTTTATAACTGATTGAGGAGCTCTCCCATAGGGGAGACCATTTCTTCCACTTGCAATTCTTGGAATAGAGTAAAGGCCCTTGAGGCTTTTTCCCTTCCATGTTAACCTGTCTATTGTCATTTTTCAGGTCTTGTTTGGGCAGCCATATGAAACCATAGTTTTTTAGTTTCTGGTTTTTTGAGACAGGGTTTTTCTGTATATCCCTGGTTGTTTTAGAATTCATTCACTAGACTAGGCTGGCCTTGAACTCAAAGATCCACCTACTTCTGCCTCCTGAGTGCTAGGATTAAAGAATCTCACCACCATCACCCAACTGAAACCATAATTTTAAGTTTTTCAGCAAACAACTTAATATTTTCGTCCATGAGAGGATTTAGCCAAGTTTTTTTCTTCTAGCTTACAGGTGGTTTCTTCTTAAATGGAATTTATCTTCTATTGTTAGCATCTAGTTTTTAACCAAGAGAAAGATATTACTTAATGGCTTATAAAATGATTTCATAAATTCCTGTCTCAACAGGACAATAATCCTGTTAGTTCGTGACTTTAATCTTGAGTTTAACATAAAACTTAAGACTCAGAAGATGTCACATACATAATAACTCACTGGGATAAGTTTTAAAGTTTTTGTGAGTCTTGAGTCCATTGGATTTTTTGCTGTTGTTTTTGTTTGTTGTTTGTTTGTTTGCATACTAGTTACTTCTTTACTTTTCCACTGAAATCCAGGTAAAATAAACAGAACATAACTTACTGACATGAAAGTAGACAACAGAAGGTATCTAGTGCACTGGCACTGTTGTTTAGTTCAAAGCACATACAGAAAGAAACTATGTAGTAAGGGTTCATACTCCTCCCTTACAGCTTCATTTTTTATGTCAATTATATGTATATATTTATATCCCTTCATTTATCCATCCATCCTGACAAAACCAGTCTGTTTTGTGCTGATGTGTGTTCTGTAACACTTTCTATCTTATCATTGTTTAAAATATTTTTTTAACATAAGAAAACTAAATTTAATATAAAAATATTATGTTTTATATATTAATTATATGAGATATGTATTAATTATATCTTGTATATCACCTGTATATATATAATTAATTTACTATGAGAAAAATAATTTGAAAACTAATGTAAAGACGTTATAAAACATGTTTATAGTGAAGGTAGCCCAGCATCTAAAGTAAATGTAAACCAAAGGAGAATGTACTATAGTCCCTGATTGCACAAATGTTTGTTGACTGCCTCCAGCTAATATATCTACCTATCAAACCTTTTATTTTGGTGTTTCTAGTCTCTAGGTCTAAAGTATAAATGAGGTACATGGAAAGGGTGTAGTGATGGAGTGCCACATCCAGAAGAGAATTCTGATAGATGTCTTTGTTTTATAGGAACATGGTCATGTAATATGTGTGGGTGCTTTTAGAACCAGCTCTGATGTTTTAGACCAGCATTCTTTTTGTTATTAGAGAATGATAGCTTTCGGGCTGGAGAGATCGTTTAGAGAACTGAACCATCAGAAAACTGTCTGGTCTTCCCAGAGGGCCTGAATTTAATTCCCAATAACCATCTTTACTGAGATCTGGTGCTCTCTTCTGGCCTGAAGGTATATATGCAGGCAGAATGCTGTGTGCATAATTAATTAATTAATTAATTAATCTTTTTAAAAAAAGAATAACTTTCAAAATGTTGCACATCTATGTTTCACTCGTCTGCCTGATTGAGCTTGTTAGCCTAGAAACGACCTTCATTGAGTCTATATTGGGTTAGTCTCTAGGAGTGTCTTCTTCATAAACCCTGAAGACACACTGTTGCAAAGAACTAGTCCTCTGCCAATGTGCTGTTACCAAAAGAAAACCAGCTACTGAATAACTAGAAAAGAATAGGGATACATTAAAACCCAGGCTTAAAATATAAGTTCCATGAATTAAAGCTTCAATTTGACTATGATTTATAGATATTATAGCTTATCTTCTGTGTCTTTTCAAAACTCTGTGAGATTGTAATGTTAATATTAGGTTACATAAGGAGACAGAATGGAGTACAGCGTGTGACGTTTCTCTTGATGCTCAGAGGAGTCCTTCCATTTTCTGTGTGGATATCAGTTAGTAAATTATTGCCTATTACTGTTCTCAATCTTAGCGTCTCATTCACATTGGCATGTCTGGTAAAATGTGAGCACTTACAAGAATTTTAGAGCTACATTTAATCTTAGTGTTCCCTAAAACAATATAGATGCTTTAGGAAATTGTTCTGAAGAGCAGTAACTAGCTAGTTTTAATAGTTTTGGTCTACATAAGCAAAAGCTAAACATAGTTCATTCTGGGACAGCAGAGATAGCTTAGCTGTTTAGAGCACTGGTTGCTCTTTCAGATGACTTGAGTAATTCCCAGCACCCAGAAGATAGATCACTACTGTCTATAATTTCAGTCTCAAGGCATCTTCTCATCTGGCCCACATGGGCACTGCCTACATGTGGTACATACACACACAGGCATACATATACCCCTATAGCATACATTTTAAACATTATCAAAGAATCACAAATGTTAGGTAATTCAATGGACATATTTCATGTATTACCACAGATTATGAAACTTACATGAGAGGAACGTGCAGCTAAAGGAGCTAAAACACAAAGAGGTTCAAGTAACCTGCCCAGGTACTTACAGCTTCAAATTGAATACCGCCAGCTCACTCTCCATGACAGTTGGCAGTGTCCCCAAACTAGACTGTGAATCCCAGACTGGTGATAATATGACTAATGGTGAGATACAAAAGAAAAATGTCCAGATAACTCCAAGTATAGAAGCCATTTCCTTGATTTTGTATAAAGTGTAGCTTTTGCTCAAGGAATTAGTTGAAATGACTCACCAAGAACAAAAGTTTCACTGTAAGTTTTACAAATACAGAGTATGCCAGATGTTGTTTATGTTTGGCACCTCTGCTTTAAGGAAATATAGGACACCTCTTGGGGAACGGATATCCATGCTGACTAATGCTTTTTGCCCCTTTAATGGTATAATTTTTTTCCATGTGATGCTTACAAAGTTGCTTTTTTTGCTTTATAGCCTTCCACAGAACTCACAGACCAAATTTAAATATTTCAATCTTTATAAAATCATGTTTTATTGTGTAGTATCATTTAAGTGCTTTTTTAAAATTCTCATGTTTTGAAGTTTTAAAAAATATGAAGTTTGTTTTACATCAGCCTTCCCTAACAGTGAATGCCTCTGAAAATCTTGAATTTGATCCATTATTTGTATATGGTGGGAAAGCTGTGTATCACTTTTCAAAAAGATAATATAGAAAAGTTATAAATTTTATAAACAAGGGAAATTAGAATACCAAGTTAGGCAAATGAAAATTGTCTTTTAATTTATATTAATTTATCTTCAAAATACACTTTTTTGGATCTAGAGCTATGAGGTCAGCAGATATGAGAGTGTACCGCTCTTGCAAAGGAACCAAATTTAGTCTCACACCATGTGGCAGCTTATAACCATGTGTATGTAATTTCAGCTCCAGAAAGTCCAGCATCCTCTTCTGGACTTAGACTCCAAAGGTACCTGTACTTAAACATTCACCTGCACTCACATATGCACATGTACACATTTGTGCACACATGCACTCAGTTTAAAGCAAAATAAGAGGTACACTTTCTCTGTGTGTTCATTTCCTGGAAAGGAATAAAACACCCAACTGTACCTTAGTGCTGAAGTTTGTTTTACTCACATATTACCAAAGTAAATGCCCATAATACTAGATGTGTATCTTGGCTTTATTTCATCACTTATGTAGCATGTCATGATGTTATTATAACCTTAGTTTTCATTCCTTAAATTTTATTTCAAATTTTATACATAGTATTTGTAGTACAGCATTTGCTGTTCTTAAGGGGTTTTTGTTGGTGGTGGTGTTGTTTACGTTTTTTAAATATCCTGTTAAGCCTAGTTCTTCATCTGATGCACTTTGTCTGTTAAGAATAGTAGAGGATTGCAAATTCGATCATCAATAGGAGGAAAGGACCTCAGCCCTGTGAAAGTTCTGTGCCCCAGTTTCGGGGAATGCCAGGGCCAATAAGTGGGAGAGGGTGGGGTGGCAGGCATGGGGAGGGGGGGAGGCAACAGGGGTTTGTTTTTGTTGTTTTTGTTTGTTTCTTTGTTTTTTGGAGGGGAAACTGGGAAAGGAGAAATTTACATGTAAATAATGAAAATATCTAATTAAAAAAAAGGAAAAAAAAGAAAGTATACTGTTAGGCCGGGTGGTGGTGGTGGTGCACGCCTTTAATCTTGTACTTGGGAGGCAGAGGCAGGCAGATTTCTGAGTTCGAGGCCAGCCTGGTCTACAGAGTGAGTTCCAGGACAGCCAGGGCTATACAGAGAAACCCTGTCTCGAAAAAAAACAAACAAACAAACAAAAAAAAAAAGTGTACTGTTAGACCTGTTGAACAGAGTTCCACCTCCAGTGAACTGACATGTGTGAAGTATTTAAACACTCGTGGCATAACAGGCTCTAAAGATGTCCTTTCTCCTTCACCATTTGTGGTGTTGGTGTGCTTTCCATCTTGCTTTACTCCACTTATTGTTACCTTTCAAACTTAGGAGAAGAGCCAGTACTGTCATTCTTGTATTCCCACGCTCGGTTGCAATATTAGAAAAAAGAGAAACCATGGGAGTCGGGAGGAGTTTCCTGTTCATTTGAAGTCTGTTTGGATTTTTTCTCCTAATGTAAATGCTAATGAAACATTTTGTTTTCCATGTTCAGATCCTTTACAAGCAAAGAAAGTAAGAAAGGTGCCTCCTGGCCTGCCTTCTTCCGTAAGTACTCTTTTTTT
>NW_022196906.1:66534919-66538450 GCF_008632895.1 Mastomys coucha | reverse complement strand
TTTTTTTAATTTGATGTTAAATAAATTGCTGTCGGGTATTGAGTATTTTCTTGTTACAAGAATGGATTCAACTGATGCCAGTGGGCATACTTTACACAGTAACTGTTCATTGCTTAACAAAATCATTGATTGAGATAAATCCACACTTAAGGTTCAGCTTTTTTGTTTTCTGTGCAGTGATTTGTAGCTTACTCATATGCTGTCACTCCCTGTCTCTGTCATTTGAATTCCCCTCTTGGGAAGAAGACTAGGCCTGTAGCTGTCAAAGAAGATCTCCTATGCAGGTCTTTTGATGTTTAATTAGTCATTATGTTGCTGAACAGGAGGACAGACAGAGATTAATAGCTGAGAATCTGAGAAATTTACATTTGTAATAATCCCAATGGAGCTAAAGACATTAAGATTCGGAGGGCATGTTCGGCTCAGCTTGCCTCAGTAGGACTGAGGTTATTAATATGCATAAATCACCAAGTCAGATGTTCATTGTGAAGCCCTTGTGGATTTTAAAGCCTTCATTAAGCCTTTCCCAACTTCAGTCTAGCATCAGGAAAGCTTTCACGCAACTAGTTTGTTGATTCCCTACTTTCTCAAAAATGTATCCTTTGAGAATAAAGAGCTTTGATGCAGGCGGCTGGGAGAGGTTGGTAAAACAATCATTAATGGCTGTAGTAACCTAATACTATAGGAGTGTTTGTGCTCTTAATATCCTTGCTCTTTGAAGCAGTGCAAGTATTTGTAGATAAACTTACATTATTAATCCACCCATAGTTTAAAAACCTCTGGTGAGAAGGGAAAGGGTTTTCTTCTCTGTGTGTAGAGCAAATGGTCAGTGAGACTGTTAGATTGAGGCCCTGTGCCTTGAAGGGTACATTCTTTGTTGTGTAAATGGATGTTAGGCTTTTATTGGGCAATACTTAACACATGGGCGCAGGTGCTGCCAGATGAGTCACAGCTCATCAGAGTTTGGACTGAACGAAATATCCTGCCTGACAAGTAGCAATCTAGAAGAGGCAGCATGGGCCTGAGCTTTTTATTTCTTTTAAAGGGTAAAGTACAGAAACCATCTTTTGGTTGTTTGCATTCCTTCTCTGTTATATTCTACCTCCTCCTCTTCCCACCTTCTTTTCCAAGTGATACATGAAAAGTCGAATTGAGATCTTTGAAACTCAATTCCAGATGGATCTGAGTTTTAAGAAGCATAGGGCAGCTATACTCTGAACCTACAGCCTACCTGGAACGTTGAATTGCAGCTGCAAGCATCTACACGCTTTTGCTTGCTTAAGCACTTGGTCCCACTAGAGGCTGAATAGCTGCTTGATAAACAAAATGAACAATGCCTCAAATCATTATTCCTGAAGACAGGAATTTCAGCAGCAGCTAAAAATAGTTGCATGATTTACATTTTAAAAGTTATGTGCTGTGCAAAGGTATGTAGGTAGTATAGTCTAACAGAAAAATCCTACTCATGGAGACAGTACTGCTAAAATATGGAGCAGTGTGATTTCTTATATTAATTCTTTGAAAGTAGTAAAAGTTAGATTATATATTAATATTAGCAAAAGCATACTGCTTCAAAAACAAATTAGTAAGTAAAAAGATTACCACATTTATTCTGGGCCTGACATTAGTTTTAAGGATTAAGGTTGTCAATGTTTCATAGTTCATTTTTAAAAACAATTGAGCAAAATGGACAGAGGAGCCTGAAAAGAGGCTTTGTCCTTACGTTTTTAAATATAACACCATTATTCCTTAAGATAGTTTCTCTGTATTGTTTTGTCTTCAGGAAAGGAAAAACTGCTGAGTTTTGATGAACCTTTAGAATGATTAGGAAAATTTGTAAGACAAGCTTACTTAAGTATTGTACTTTTCCAGCTTCTTTGGTATACACCTTTAATCACAAACTCTGAGTCAGAGACAGTCAGATATGTGAGTTGGGGGCCAGGATGGTCTTCATAGGGAGTTCCAGGCCAAATAGGGCTGTGTAGTAAAACCCTGTCTCAAACATACACACACATGTATGTATGTTTGTATATACCAATGAGCATGGCGGTGTATATGCTTATTATCTCAACACTTGGGAGACCAAAGCAGAAGAATTGGTGTATATTCTATGCCAGTGTGGATTCTCTTGCAAGACCCTGTCTAAATAAAACAGAATAAATAAAAAAATTACATTTTTCAGTTTGACTGCTTATAATGAATATACAATTTTACAAAGCTTTGATCTTGAGAATCATAAAAGAAGTGAGTGCAAAAAAAAAACATGAATGTACATGTTTTATTTCATGATGATTTGAATAATGAGTATCATGAGTTTTGTCTAAGTAAAGTAAAACATTCCTAGATTCTGTAGTAGGTTCAACTTTTGTAAAATTTTGTAAATTTACTATAGCATTCCTCCTCCCTTAACCCCTTACCCCAGGATAGAAGCAAAGGGCACTATTCAGTACCCATGGTCATAGGGAGGTCTGCTCTGAACACAGACCTCCAGTGTCTTGGCTTGCAGTGATTGGAGTCTGTTGGGACTGAACAGAGTTCAAAGGGCGTGCATGGTACTTCAACATGGCAACAATTGCCTTTCCCTTTGAGAGTTCCTTAGCCTCCCTTCCCTAATCTTTGGACACCAGCTGTGTAGACCTGGTTTTCCTCTGTCTGTAGCAGGTCATTGCAGGGAAAAAGTAGAAGAGAGTTTGGGACATAGGGCAGGGATTGGGGCAACTATTTCCCCTGGCAACCTTTCTTTCATTTACAAAAGGAAGTGTGTTCAGTAGGATCCCATCATCCTCCATGTCACTTGGTTAGAGATACAGGACTTCTTGAAGTGTGAGGAACAAAGTCAGCCATTTTACTATAACACCATACTCCTTGGGCTTTGCACTAATCTACCCCAATTAATATGGAGAGCCATAGAACAGCTTAAGAACTGTCAAAAGACATTTTCTGTCAGTATTAAAGTAAAAATTTTGGTTTATTAATAAAAATATCTTGTTTTATAAGTTAAATTTAAAATAGTTTTGCCAGTTCCATCTTTACCGAGCAGCTTTACTTGTTAATTGGCTTTGTTGTTTAAGGATTAGCACTGTCTAAGGATGGTGTGGTTGTAGAGATACACAGAATTTCCCCTTACTAGCCTCTTTTTGATTTTATGGGAAAGGTTATTTGTCGGTCTCTGAACCATAAGGACTTTTGTTTATGTAGTGCTGAGGAGTGAGCTAAGGGTCACTGCATGCTAGGCAAGTGCTCTACCACTGAATCCTCTTCAGTCTTCAACCTCAGCTTGGTTTTGCTTTACTTGTTTTTTGTGTTCCTGGGGATTGAGCATAGGTCTTCATACATGCTGAGCATGGACTTCTCCAAGCCACATGTCAAAGGCTACAATGCCAGTCTGAAAGGTTACTAGGAAAGTATCCAATACCAGATATTTCCCTGGTATATCAGATATAATCCAGAATTCCTCTTTCTTCATTTTTTTCTCATTTCTACCACTGTAGCCTAAACTTAAATTTTTCTTTTTTTTCTTTTTTTTTTTTT
>NW_022196906.1:66495578-66534532 GCF_008632895.1 Mastomys coucha | reverse complement strand
TAAAATATTGAAGGCAAAGGGATAAATATCACAGTGAAAAAATTACATCTGTATGTAAGTAGGAACCTGGTGTACAGTGAATGCACGCTAAATTACAGTTGCTGTTATTGTTCAAAAAGCATTCTTTTGCAGAAAAAGAACATCCAAAGAGAAGGAAAATTTGCTGAATCTCAGTCTGCTGCCTAGATTATTCTGATCATTATTATTTTCTCACATCTCAGGGCTATATTTCTCCTTTGCTTTTCCCCTTTTGGTTGAACATTGTTGTAGCTTCCCTAATGAGCATCAGATGTACGGAGTCTCTGTGTTCATTACTTTGCCTCTTAACTTGGTAATTGTACTTCCAAATGTAAATAATATTTTGTATACTACAAAAGATGCAGAATTTGAAAGTAGGAGTCAAGATTTCATCATAACATGTAAATAAAGAAAATATCTTTAAAAAAAAAAAAAGATTTCATCATAAATCTGTCCCAGAGTAAGCACTTAGATAAATCTGGAATGCCTTTTTCAACCCACATACCTAAACTTGTTCTGCACCATAACATTTAAAAACGTACATACGAGACTTTTTAAAAGTAACTAGCTTGCAGAATTAATCATAGGCTAATGGCACATTGTTTCTTTTCTTAATAGAATGTCACACTATTTTTTGTTCTATATTTTAAAGTGTGTATATATCTTCCCACAAAAACTGTTAATATAATTTCTTTGGTAAGTACGCAAAAAGTATTTTGATACCCAATTTAGAAAAGTTTTGCTTTCTAACTCTTTCACCCAGGGAGCTTCATTTTCCAATATGAATGAGAGTAGCTTAAACTCAACATTTTCTTGCTTTGAAGCTGTACAGTTCTGTGGGTTTAAGATTGGTAATTTTAGTTGCGTGTGGTTGCTCATACCTGTTAGGCCAGCTTTTAGGAAACAGAGTTAGGAAGATTGCTGTGAGTTGAGCCTGCATTACATAGTGAGTACCAGGCTAGCCAAAAGTAGATAGAAAGGTACACTCTTAAACATTAAACAACAAAAAATTAATAATCCTAGATAGAAATCGATATTTTCTTTTTCCAGTGCTGGGGTTCAAAACCTAGGGCTCCATTCCCATGAATAATAGGCAAGCACACTGCCTCTTAGTGGCATTCAGCTTACTTTTTTTTTAATTAATATGAATTTTGAGTTAACATTAAATCTTAAATGTATGGACATCATAAATTAGTGCCCCAAACCACACAGGCTTCTAGACCCATACATAATGCTCTGTAATATCAGATAGGATAAATAAGACTAAGAACTAGAAAGAGATGGAATAGTAAGTCCCAAACACATTTAAACTAAGACTTTTTAAATAAGAGAGATGACAAGCAGCTCTTTCTGGGGCTGGTAAAAATTATAACTTGAGAAACTGAAGTACAAAATGATTAGCTCTCCCAACTAGTAAGATCACTATCAGGGGTTAGAACTATAGAGAAAGGGCCTCTGAAAATGACAAGCTCAACAAGTGGTAAAGAGTCTTCTGAAGGTCTGCTCCATGAGGACCACCAGGAAGCCAAGAAAGCAGTGTCATAAATCATGCCTGAGACCTCTAAGACTGGCAAGAAGAAAAGCTAATGAGGAGTAAACAACTTTACAAGCTAGTATCATCTTCAGTGTAACTTCACAAATGAGCTCTGCAGTTCTTGAACATGGATCGAACATGATATTTGCTTACTAGTTCTGGGCAAACAAGTATAGAGGGCATATTGAAGCTGGATGTGTAGAAGACAGTCTTATTTCCATCTGTCATATGGACTAATTCTGTTTGAAGGTTGATCCAATACAAAATTCCCACAGTGGCCAGTTCATTCTCTGTCTGTACAGTTAGATCTGTGAAGGGTACAAATGTCCAGTTTGACTGGAAGATTTCATATGTCAGTAGAAAAGCAACCACCCTTCCACCCTTAATGTTTATGATGCCCACTGTTGAAGCTGTTTCAGAATTGTATCAGTATGAATGATAGGTTTTGACCTAGCTCTAAGATGTTCATTTTTGTCACGTGCCAAGAAAGCTTTGATCTGGTTTAAAGTGAGAAAGCAGAAAAAAAAAGAGCAGTCTGTCACTTCATTGGGCCCAGTTATCTCCTGGTGTGGTTGCATAACTCAGTCACAGTATTACTTTCTGAGCTCTGTGCTCCTTGTTAAACAAACATATGCCTCAGTTTCATTCAGAGATGGCTTTTTAAACACATTTTACATGATATGTGGTGGAGAGTCAGGGGAGTGTCTCTTTCCACCATGTGGGTCCCTGGGTCAGGTGTGATGTTAAATACCTTTACCCTCTAAGTCATCTTGCTAAAAGTGACTTTAAAGGCTTATTGAACTTTCACAAATGCTGACAGTTTGAATTTCTGAGTTGTCATAAACCAGATGTAAATAAGTAGCCAATTCATTTTCTGTGTGTGACTTGTATGGATTTTAGAAGATATATTGTTGAATTGTTGAATACACTTAAATCCTAATATCACTGTCAACATATCAACCATCAGTAGAAAACCAAGTTGTCTCTTTCATTTTTTTAAATTTTGCTGATTTGACAGGCTTGTTTTCTTGATATAAAATAAAGACATAAAACAGCAAAACAAAAAAAGAGAAATCAAGTTTTTACCATCAGGGGTGAGTGAGCTCTGTATTTCAGTCTAAATTGGGAAGGGCTTCTGTCCTATGTCGCTGTCCAGTATGACCTTTGTTGTCACAAATGCTTGCCTTTGTTCAGCTAATACTGATTGTGCTTGGGAAGTTATTTGTTCCCTGGGTGTTGCTTGTTTCAGGGATTGCCATGTAGATTTGTGAGTAATCTTTCAGTCATTTAAAAAGCACTGCAAGTTCTGAAAATGTCTCTAAATTGTCCCATATGCATAGTCTTGAAGCAGATTTCAAGTCAAATTTTCTGACTTTTTAAATTGTATTTGCTATTAGGTCTTAGTGAGTCCCTTCTGCTAAAGTCCTTACAGGTGTTCTAAAATGAGCTGCACAGTGCTGGGGCATGCCTTTAATCCCAGCACTAGGGAGACAGAGGCAAACATCTCTATAGGTTCGAAGCCATCCTGGTCTACAAAGGGAGTTCCAGGATGGATAAGGCTACATAGAAAAACCCTGTCTCAAAAAAAAAAAATAAACAAGTGGACAAAGCATTAAATTCAAAGAAAACATAGACCTGTCTTCAAGATGAGTGTGGTTTAGTTAAAAGACAAAAGTTAAAAATTGTACCTGTGAAGAGAAGGAACTTTTAACAGTTTTCTGTTGAATAATTGTCCTCCAATCATAGAGTATACTACCCATAAAACTATTTCAGTCAAGGGGGCCAGAAATGATGTCTGTACAGCTGTTAACTCCGCATCCAGAAAGGAACGCTGGTTGATTACCTGTTGTGAACAGTACTTCTCAGTTTCCTTCTCTGGTTGTCCAAATGATGAATAATATGCTAACTTGCTTTCTTTATCTTTATATAAGAAACAAACTTTTGTTCCCATTTGACTTCTAAAATATGCTGTTAAATTTTACACAAAATGAAGAGTGTTTTTACAACAGAAAAGGTAATTCAGTCATCAGCGTCAGCTCAGTATTGATTTAGGATTGACCTCAGCAGAAATGTAAAGACTTTTCTTCTAAAACATTAGTGTATAGAAATCAGAGTACAAGAGGCATTTTTTTTTCCTAAAGAGAAAAAAGTACCTTATTTCTTATACTAAAATAACCTCAAGATTTAATCATCTTTCAGTACCTGTGTTGTGTCACCATTGTCCAAAACCCTTTCTCTTAGATCATATAACCTCTCCCCAGCTAGTCTTGCAGTTTTCCTTCAGTGGTTTCTTTCATGAAGGGAGCCTACTTAACAGTAGCACATATCCTCAAGGTTACAATCTAAAGGTGGTATGATGGTGCTGCCTGGATTTCATCTTGTGAGCTCTTCAGTCTGTCTACTCATTACAGCTATTTTTTGCTTATAATCCATTTCATAGTCCCTTTTACTCCTCTACTAAATTTCCTAGCCAGAACATACAGAGTCATGTTAGCCCTGCACTTTTTTTGAAGGATGGTACAGGAGCAGCGTCCACTCCTTTGATAGGCTCTCTCGTCAGCTCAGCTACTCACGTCCCTCTTCATGGAAGCTTCTGTGGTTATTTCAAGGGTTCAACAACAAATCTTTCGTTCTCTAGAAGAACTAAATTAATCTGTCAGACCTACGTATAAATGCACATTGTTAAAATCAAATGTCAAAATTGTTATTGAGTAAGTAATGCCAAAGTTGGGTAAGAGTTTTTACCTGCTGGTAAGTTGCCAGCCTTTCTTGTTGTTCTGGATACTCCATAACTTTTAAGATAGATGGTCACTTTAAATGAACATATTATGGGGTAATAACTGCTCATACCTCACGTGTCAGCACTTGTTGAGTTGGGAACTTTTAGATGCTTATTTTAGAGCTCAGGGGTTGTAATGTGCTTCTTGAGATTCTTTCCTGGATCTTTCATCTCATGTAATGCTTTAGGCTTTTCATTTTACCATTAATAAGTGTAATTATGAAAATAAGATTTGAGATTGCTGTGGGCACTGGATATCAACTGCAGCAACTCTGGTGTCTTAGTTTGGTTTTATTACTATGACACCATGACCAAGGCAGCTTTTATAAGGGACAATATTGTGGCTGGCTTACAGTTTCAGAGGTTCAGTACACTGTCATCATAACAGAAGTATGACAGTGTCCAGGCAGACATGATGCTGGAGGAGCTACATCTTGATCTATAAGCGGCAGAAGTGGATTGCCTTCCTCAGGCAGCCAAGAGAAGGTTCTCTGATTCCACACTGGGCGAAGCTTCAGCATAGGAGATCTCAAAGCCCAGCTATACAGAGCAATACTTCTTCCACCAAGACCACATGGACTCCAGTAAGGCCACACCTCTTAATCATGCCACTCCCTATGGCCAAGCATTCCAAACCTATTCAACCCACCACATCTGGATTTCAGAAACTGAGTATATGACAAGATCTAAAATATTTCAGAATACCTAACAATTATGGAACTCTATAGAATAAAGAACTCTATAGAACTCTTTTGGCACGCCAGCAACAATGAAAATAGTCTCACATCTTGCACACATAACCAGTTTACTTCAGCATAGCAGCATTTCACTCTTTAATTTCTTTCCTTAAGACAATTGAATCAACAAGTACAAGCTCTATCGTGCTTCACAAATATGTGCATCATCTACATAGGTGCCTTGATCTTCTCTGCATCCTTCCTGTTTTAGTGTATGTATACTGCTGTAGCAATCACTGCAGTCCTCTTCTAATCAGAAGTCTGGGAGGCAAGTAGTTAGTTTTGTTTTGTTTTGGTGTGTTTGCTTGTTTGTTTTGGGTTTTTTTTTTGTTTTGTTTTTTTGTTTTGTTTTTCGATACAGGGTTTCTCTGTATAGCTCTGTGGTGTCCTGGAACTCACTCTGTAGACCAGGCTGACCTTGAACTCAGAAATCCACCTGCCTCTGCCTCCCAAGTGCTGGGATTAAAGGCATGCGCCACTACTACCTGGCGCTTTAGTTTTGTTTTAAACAGAGAAGCATACTCAGTGCAAATGAAAGAATTTAAGACAAAAGTCTTTCAATGCAAGAATTTATAGTTTGGGGGTACAGTTGATATTAAAACATGAAAGTGGTTGGTTAGTTGGGCTCACTCTGTCTTTCTTTCTTCCTTCCTTCCTTCCTTTCTCTCTTTCTTTCTTTCTTTCTTTCTTTCTCTCTCTCTTTCTTCCTTTTTCTCTTTTTTTGAGACTCTGTAGCCCAGGCTGGCTTGAAGTCATAGCAGTCTTCTTGCCTCTGCGTCTTGAGTGCTGGTATTACAGGTATGAGCCTAGGAAAGACTTACTAGTAGTAAAATTGCTAGAAAATCTTCAGCATAATCTGATGCCTGGATTTTGAAGAAATAATTGAATGGAATGATCTGAAATCTCATTTTCTGAAAAGACAGAGCTGAAACCTGAGCCCTGGCTCTTCATCCAGTGTTCTTTGACATCACATATTATAGGTGTCATGAGCCACCTATCTAATCTGTGGTAGGGAGTCCTATTTGTTTACGTGCTTGCTTCTCCAACAGACTGGACAGCTCTTACACATTCTCAGTATAGTCTTGGGATTTTCAAAGAGAAATGCACATGTAGAGAGTCTAGACCAAGTAGTTTAACAGATTTTTATCAAAATTTGTTTCTTTCCCCCAAGTTTATATAAAGGATTTATTGTTATGATGACATACTGCATCTCCTAGTGACTCATTAAAAAACATTAGACAATGTTTGTTATACTTTTTAAAAAGATTTACTTATGGTTATTTTCCCTTCATGTATGTCTGTGTTCTATGTGTGCAGTGTCTATGGAGGCCAGAAGAGGGTTTCAGATTCCCTAGAACTAGAGTTACAGATGACTGTGAGATGCCGTATAAGTGCCAGGAATCAAACCTGGGACCTCTGGAAGAGCAGCAAGTACTCATTGACCACTGGGCCATCTCTGCAACCTCTCAACTTTTTTTCCCATTTTGAGAAACAGCATTAATATGCTTTTTATCCCCTTCCCTGTTGATTACACCTTTCTCAGGTGTGTATTCAAAACAAAGTATTAGGTGGATGTTGTTAAGAGTGGTCAACATCGGGCTGGAGTGCTTAAGAGCACTGACTGCTCTTCTGAAAGTCCCGAGTTCAAATCCCAGCAACCACATGGTGGCTCACAACCATCCGTTAATGAGATCTCATGCCCTCTTCTGGGGTGTCTGAAGACAGCTACAGTGTACTTACATATAATGAATGAATAAACAAAATAAGAAAGAGTGGTCAACATCCATTTTCCCCACCAGCACTTGGAAGGCAAAGGCCACCCTGGTCTGCAAAGTGAGTTCCAGGACCACCAGGACTACACAGAGAAACTGTGTCTTAAAAACAAAACAAAAGAGTGATCAGCAGAATTTACAATTAATGGTTCTTTTAGGGCTGGAGAGATGGCTCAGCGGTTAAGAGCACTGATTGTTCTTACAGAGGTCCTGAGTTCAAATCCCAGCAACCACATGGTGGCTCACAGCCATCTGGAATGAGATCTGATGCCCTCTTCTGGTATGTCTGAAGAGAGTGACATTGTACTCACATTAAATAAATAAATCTTAAGCCTTCCTCACCAGAGCGAGAAGAAAAAAAAAATAAAAAAGAAATGGTTCTTTTAAAATAAGACAAATTTAGGAACTGCATAATTTCTTTCAGTACATATGATAGAAGCTAGCCTTGCTTTACTCCTTGAGTGTCAATTGTTCAGAGATAAATCTTTATTGAAACAAAAATAGATTATGACCCAAAAATAACTTAATGTATATAAGTTTGGAGCTTTGGATTCCACGTCATGAAGTGTATCCACTTTTCTATCTAGACAAAGAAATGTGGAAATAACAGAATATCTTGGCAGGTTCCACTTCTGTTAAACTTTCACCAGCCCAGAAGAAAAAGCACACCTAGAAAAAAAAATCAGGAACCTGTGACATAAATAAAAAAAATTTCAGTCTAAAACTAGCCTATACTCTCTTTTATAGATGGTTTCTTAAAAAACCTTTGTTTGCCTATAGTTTTTCTTAGATTGCTTAACAAGTTCAAAGCCTTGTGCCAGTCTTGAACACTTCAGAAATTCTGGTGTATTTTGAGAAAGTTAAGACCTTTGGGTCCTTGTCATTTGGCTTTATGTGTGTGCACATACACCAGTAGGCAGTCCTAGGATTATAGAGCCTTCTCCGGAACAATTATCAAGTTGCAACATATAATAACTCTATACCAGGTTATTTTAAGTGATGATTGAGAGTAAAAAAACTACAATTCATGTGGTGAACGAATTAGACAGCCAAGAGATCCAGGAACTATTAATTAATGTTAGGGAAGGGTTTTTCTCCCCTCACTGCCCACTTTAACATTTTAAAGAAAACTGCTTTGTCATGGTGGTGTGTGAAGTATATACCCTGTGCTTTAGCTCTGAGATATTTCAGTAGTGGCAGCTGTTCTTCATAGAGGAGTTATGGAAGGAATGCCATAGAAATGACCTGACACTTCTGTTGGTGTCTGGACATAGGAGTCCTATTTGTTTACCTGCTTGATTCTCCAGGAGACTGGGCAGCTCTTACACATCCTCAGTATAGTCTTGGGATTTTCAAAAAGAAATTAAACAAGTATTCTTGCTCCAACCCCCCAAAGTGCAGGCCATTTAATTGGTTTCTGTTAACTATTCAGATGGATATTTTCTACTTTGTTAACCGTAAAATATTTCTAGACTTCAGATTAGATTTTGAGTTGTAAAGAAGCAATGAAAAACTTGCTATCTCATGATAAATGAATTTTATCATGTGTCTTTGCTCTGTGCTTAGTAATGGTTTTAAGAGGGAGTCACTTGTTTCCTTTTCTTTTGTTTTGCTGATAACATGAGAGGCCAAACCAGGACTGTGGGCAGACTGAGCACATACTCAGCCACATCTCCAGCATCCAAATGATGTGCACTAGTGTTTAGTACAGTCTATAGATTTTGGTTAAAATGTTTATCTTCATAATTAATTAAGACTTAGATGGAAACTTTTTCCATGGGGAATTACCAAAGTAAAGGTCACAAATTTAGGTCAGTGGTTTTTTTAGAGAGTGGCTACAAGATCACTATGATTTCAGATCAATAGCTGTTGTCTTTAATGTAGAGCAGTCATCAGTAATGGGGTTAAAAGGGGAACTATTTTCACTAGATTTTAATATCCTTGTTTTATTTTTAAACATTTTAGAGTATGAAGATATCAGGGCTTCGAAGCAGCCTCTTCAACACTCATTTTTTTTTTTATTTGTTTGTTACAAAGTAGCACATACTACAAAAATGTGGTCAGATAAGAAATCTGTAATTTGGTTGATATGCCTGACTTAGCAATACTGCCCCCAGAGCCTTCAAATTTAGGACACTGAGTCTCTTAAATCCTTTCTTCTCCTGCTAAATTGGAAAGTGGAAGCCTCAGAGATGTCTTTCATTTGAATTTGTGCACTTGCAGATTCTGTTCTTCCCTTGTTTTTGAGATAAGATCTCATGTCATAGCCCAGGCTGTCCTCACACAGCAGTCCTACTGCCTCAGCCTCCTGAGTACTGAGATTACAGGTATATGCCACCATAATAGGGAGTTTTTGTATTTAACCCTCTTGCATCTCTTTTCACCCTGACCTTCCTTGGATTCAATAATTTGTAATTTACTGAATTTCCTCCTTCAAGGATTATGGACTTAATTTTATATGGACTTTTAAATTTGCTTTCAGTACCCTTAAAGTCTACCTTCTAGGGACTACTTTTCTTAGAAATGATGTCAACTTTTTATGAAGAATTATTTGTGTCATGTTTAGAGTTATTTGTGTCATGTTTAGATTTACTTTTCTAGCCAGGGTGGATGGTGTTTTGGGATAGTGGAATGTGGCATGCTTAGAAGTGTGTACAGTAAGATTAACTGTTAACTGTCTTTCAATTAAAATTTTCTTTGGAACACTGTAGAATTTTATGTCACATGAAACATTCTTGCTTAAGGATAATTTGACAAATATGTTTTTAAAGAGATTATTATTTAAAGCGCTTATCTTGATTCAAATACCAGAAATGAAGATGAACAAGTAAAAGACTAAAAAATGGAAAACAGATAGTTTCCGTTAATTTTGCCTATCTCTCCAAGGAATTTCTATTTTCAATCAACAGAAAATGAAAAAGAACAAAGAGACTTTTGTAGAGAAGCCTGGAACTTGAAATTTCCAGAAAAGTCCTTAGCATAGTTGATTTAACTGAAAATATTGTTTTCTTAAATCTTCAGAGAGGTAAATCATTTACTTACCTAGTTTAGGCCTCTGCCTTATAAGTATTGTAATAGCAATAATTTTTCTTTCTTTCTCTCTCTCTTTTTTTTTTAATGGAGAAAGGCAATAAACTTTAGGCTGGGAATCTTGGGTTTGCTAATCAAAGCCGTGTGGCTCCAAGTCACAGTCTCTTCAGGGTCTCTGTCATTCATCACACTGCCTGTGTGCTCCATGCTTCCCATCTTGTGATAACATGTGAGTTATTTTAGGGTGTTAGACTAAATGTTGTGAATATTAAGTCTGACCATGACCTAAGTTCTTCTGCAGCGTTGTGGGTAGAAACAAGTCAGGATGAAGATTTCCCAGAACTCCTATACAGGCAACCAGTCTGCCTGAAATCGGCCCTGTTGAAAATTGGCCCTGTCTCCAGCTGACTCATTTTGTCAGACTGAGTCATAAGATTAACCCCTGACATGTTCCTTTAAAAAAAAGAAGAAGGCAAAGATGAAACAAGCTCATTGAGTAGGGTAGCACTTGATGGGCTCGAAGCATTCCCTGAAAGATGAGTCGCCCAGGGAAAGGGGCTGCAGCTGTTGCAGAGACTGGGGATTTGTGGGCGGGTTTTGGGTTTTTTGTTTGGTTGGTTTTTGTCTTGTTTTGTTTTTTAAATAGAAAAAAAGACCTTGACATAGAAGATAGCTAATTGTGATAAAGAAAATGTTTATCCATATTAACCAGTTCTGGAAGGTACACTTCCAGAAGGCAGTGCTTGAGACTGACAAACTTAAAAGCCCTTGCTCTAGTGGGGATAGGGGGATGGAGGTATATAAATTCTCATTAATTTTCTCCATGATGTTATGGTTTTCATGAAGAATTTATTAACAATATTATACAGACAAGTTCAGGTGTGAGAGGAGTTCCTAACCCTCCTCTCAATGTAGATAGTAGTGTGTACTATATATAGCTGGTGCGTTATGGAGAGCTACCTGTGTACTATAGCTGGTGCATTATGGAAGGCTACCTGGCATGGGAGGGAGGCTTTAATAGCCTTTCCCCTCACCCCCTATTACGAGTACACTATCTCTGGCTTCAGATACATCAGAGGAGGGCAGCAGACCCCATTACAAATGGTTATGAACCAAAATGCAATTGCTGGGAATTGAACTTAGGGTCTCAGGAAGAGCAGTCGGTGCTCTTAACCACTGAACCATCGCTCCAGCCTGCTTTAATATCTTTTTAAATTTTATTTTATGTATAATGGTATTTTGCATGAGTGTATATCTATACACCACATGTGTGTCTGGTGCCCCAGGAAGACATAAAAGGGTGTTGGATGCCTAGGATTAGAGTTACAGATGGTTGTGAGCCTAGCACCATGTGGGTGCTAGGAATGGAGCCCAGACCTTGGAAAGAGTAGTCAGCCTTATTAATTGCTGAGCATCTCTCTAGCCCTCCCTTCTACATTTAAACTGAATAGTAAATCTTAACCAGTTGTTGATTTTATAGCCCTTCCCCCCCAAATAGCTTTGTTTGGTTTTACTTTGAATTTTTCTGTTGGCCTGATTGTTGCCCTCAGATTATTACATTCTTGCCTCTAAAATAAAAACTAGGGAGGAAATTCTATTTCCTCGTGTTGTAATAGCCGTGGCTGTGTAGGGATTTACATTATACTGCTTGTTTTACCAGCAAAGTCAGCAAGGCCTTTCTCTGTTGAGCTTAACTTCTGCAGGCTTTTCTTTTCTTACCCATTGTAAAAGTTATTTCAGGTAGAAAAGAAAATAACTGAAAGTTGTCAGTCATTGTGGCTTTCCTCTTCTCCTTATTCTCTCATGATTACTATTGAAAAGTACGAAATATTTTTAGTAATTAATAGAAAAGAGAAATTTTATCTTAGATTCATTTTTTTTTCAGTTTAGTTATTCTGTCAAAAGAGAACAACTTGTCTATGAAAGACTAAAATTTACTGAAAGGTTTTAAGACATGGCATTGTTAATTGTAAATCAAAGCTTTTCACACAGTTCTCCAAGGGCTGAAGCAGGCCTTTGTGGTCTCTCAGGAGGGAGGAAGTTGCTTGTGCTCTGCAGACTGGCGTTTAATAGCTGCTGTGCAGTGATGTTCTTTTGCAGCTGCTGCTAGGCCTTTTCTCTATCTGGGGAGAGTGGGAGCTCTCATTGTTGCCCTGACGCTGTCAGCCTTTGAGTCCTGTGTTAGGCAGCCCTATTGCCTGGTGCTGTTTGATTACTGTGACTCAATCAGTATGTTTCCTAAGAATGGTGTTTGTTTGGGGGTTTTGTTTGTTTGATTGGTTTGGTTTTTGTGTCTTACAGACTAGTCATAGAATATTTCAGTGGGTTTCTGCCTCATGAAAAGTGTCTTTTAAAAAAAGTGATGGTCCCTTTGCACAGTCCTGCTGATATCTTTGAAGCACAGAGAGAAGAAATAGTACAAAGAGGGTTTGATGTGGGTAATGAAAAAAATAAAGGCTGTTACTCTGTTTTCTGGGTTGGAATCTACACAAAATGATAAATTGTGAGAATGTTTTAGATAGTAAATTGTGTCTGTGTGAAACATAATTAGAGACAAAAGCTTTAAGTCTTTGACTTTATAGTATAAGCTAGAAAAATCCGACAGTTTTTTCTAAGAAATGTTTTTAACATGAATATATAACTATAAATAACTATTCCATAGGAGTGAGGGGAAACTTCTAGTAAGCCATATTTACTTTACTAGCTAGACTGCACGTTTTATCTCTACACTCACCAGCCTTTTAATCTTTAAATTATAACAGTTTTTCCTCTTCCATCACCAAATTGTTTATTATATACTAGATGTTCTAAAGGGTGCATTCTTTTGTAAACCCTTCAATAGTGTTGTGAATGAGAAATCCAAGGAACTTTATAAATAAAAGCCCTTATTCATTAAACTTTACCTTTTTAAGAATATCATTTTAAGCACAGGTAATTTATTTTGAAGATAATTTCTAGTTTTAAAAAATGTTTTTTTCACAATGTAACAAAAACAAACAACAAAAAGAAAATTCTAAAGCACAGTACATTCTAGTCAATGAAGTGGTACTTAAATGATGGTCTACTTTCTCCAGGAAGTGATTTTGAACAAGGCTTAACTGGATCCTTCTTGTCCTGTATGATTCAGTGTTTCCAGTTCCTGATTGCTTGATCATGTGTTTATCAGAGTTGAAAGCAACTTCAGGCCATGCCAGATGGTAATGTAACTGGAGGTGTAGCAAGCAAGGCTTCCTTTCACAAGTGCACTAATTTAATTCAAACTAAAAACAGATTAGCAGAACATTGCTTGCTCGCTTGCTCTCTCTCTCTCTCTCTCTCTCTCTCTCTCTCTCTCTCTCTTTCTCTCTCTCTCTCTCTCTCTCTGTGTGTGTGTGTGTGTGTGTGTGTGTGTGTGTGTGTGTGTGTGTGTGTGTAATTGGTTCTTCTTTTGTACATTTACCTTTAGGATACAGTATTTCTTATTTAGATACAGTGTGTGACCTTTGTATATTTATTTCAGCACTCCAAGTTTGTGTATTTGGTATCTTCCACCAATGCAAGGATTTGGTAGAAATTGAAAGAAGTTGATTACAGCATAAAACCTCCCTCTGCGCTCTGTGAGTTGGTTCAGTCCTATTTTACATAAGTTCCTTTTGAGTAGTTCCATGTGTGAATGCATAGTACTAAGGACTTGTGCTGCCTGTGTGGATATATGTCTTGGAGAGAAGCTGTGTGCATCAGCTGCAGATAACATTTTTAAAATCAACATGTATTGTGCTTACCCTGTCCCTGGAATGGGCAACAATTCTTTGATGTATTACTACAATGGGAAAACGGTAAGCCTTTTTCTTTCTTCATACAGTGCCTTACTGACTTGTTTAATGAAAAGTGGTGCAATTTGACTGCATTTTGGTAAAATCTGGGCAGGTTTTATTCTTTTACCATAAGTTAGATTGTATATTTATTTGTGTCATTGAAGTCATGTCTTCAACAGTTACTTGGAATAGTGACTTCAGCAGCTTAGTAGTTGTTGGCTTTTATTTTTAAATTAGTATATACTTGAATTTGAGTTATTTTTAGTTTAACATTAATATTTCTAGCATAAGCTTGAAAGTGCACTTATTTTTTACATTTTCATATATTATAAACATAATTTATACATAAGGACATAAACCTATTGAGTATTATGTGATGCTTTGTAGATGGATGGAAAAGATGAAAGTCGTCCTGGGTATTCATAAAAAGAACAAGCATGAAGCTCTGGGAATGATTAGGGAAGCAGTCAGCTATCGAGGGCCGTGTTTCCTGTTTGGAGTTTCAGGTCCAGCCTGACTTTCCTGGGATACCATCTGTTTCTAATCATGCTAGAATTCTGACTCTGTGGAGATTTATAACATAAATCACTTTTTTTAAAAAAAAGCTGCATTTCCACATTTCCAAATAATATAGTCCTGGTCAATTTATAGCCTTTTTTGGGTATTTTAAAATACTTTCCTGTATTGCTAAGCAAGAATATTCTGGGGTTTTTTTTTTAATTGCTTAGTATTAACTACTTAGTGTATTTCTGAAAATGAATCTTTAAAAGCTATAAGAATTTAGTATATTGTAAAGCGTATCCTGAGAAATGCAGAGAGAGTTGCCTTTGTGGAGTATTTGATTCGCATTAGAAAGCATTATCTCACACCCGCTTAGAGCGCTCACCTGAGCTTCAGCAGCTGCAGCCTCAGCTTTGTTCTGATTCTCTCACATTTTAGGAAAAATGCATTTGTTGTAGCTTCATTAATTTTTGTGGGAAGACATTCTAAATATTAGCATTTTAATTTTTGAGAAACTAATTGCATTTTCCTAAAAGGGTATGAAGTTTGGTGTATTCATTCTTTCCCTTTTTTCACTTGAAAGTGTTTGAAAGTAGCATGTGCTGTTGGAAGGCCAGCGAGCACCTCGGAAGGGTTGTTTCATCTGTCCTCTGCCCTGTGCTTTGGATCGATCTAGTAGGTTAATTGTGGACTCTTGAGTAACCTTTATTAGTAGATGATAGTCAGGCCAAAGAAATGGTTAAGCTCATTGGAAGTATGTAATCAAGCTTCTTGTAGTCAAGACCCTTGGAGCATGTGAGAAGATTCGAGTGGGCAAGCAATGTTACTTTCTCAGTAATAGTTTCCTGTCAGCTACCTTTCAAATGTAAAAAAATATAAAATAAAAAAAAAATGTGTTCAATTCCCACAATCTGTTTAAAGATGACATACAGGTGTGTGAGCATGCACACATGTAAATTCAGTGAAGTGCACTTCCCGACCCCTGTGCTCAGGTCACTCTGCCACAGACATCTCTTTGTTCTGCACTGAGAAGGGCAGTGGGACACTTTTGATAATATAAGCATTCCAAGTTTATGGTACATGGCACAGCTGAGATATAGTAAAGATGTAAAGCATAAAAATTGATAGCCCTGTGCCTAACATAGATCAAAGGTGAACTATATGTTCTTGGAAAATATATGAGGCAATCATACATTATCTCAGTCCTGTGTCATGAGAGTCTACACATCTTACTGTTTTATACATGGTTATTCTCTACTAATAACAAGAGTTTTATTGAAATTATGAGAAATATTCCTAATATCTTCAGTTTTCGTCAGTAAAATCACTATTAAGTGTGTAATTATGCTGTCTAAAGTGCATGTGAATGCATCATCATGGTGTCTATTAGGAAGTGTTAGCCTACCAAGTTTTCACATAAAAAGTAAAACTATTCATATTTTGATGCTAAAATGAAATACATTTCTTCACATGAGTAATGGATTTCTATGTACTTTTAGTGGTAAACAGGTTAAGTTTAGGTTTTTGGTTAGTTCCATTTTATTGGTTTAAGATGATATATAGAACATTAGTATTTTAAATGCTAGTACATTCCCATTGATTTCATAATTTACATGGCATAGCAGGTGTTCGCAGAAAAACTGAGCAGTTCTGGTCTGAAGCACAGTGCCTTTTCTTTTTCAGCTTTTGATTTTAAGTTTTCAGTTTTGTTCCATGTACCTAATTGGTTTGAGATCTTTTCATAAACCCAGTCAGATGCTAGGAAAAGTGAGATTAGCCAGAGAGGAAGAGCCTAGTGGTTCTTGTTAGTGTTAGTGGTTAGTGTTAGAGTTGTTGGGAAAATAGCAGAGTTAATGCGTATATGCAGAAGAACCAGAAATATTAACTCTGTTTTTCCACTATTTGAAAACAGATGTCCTGTGTCACTTGTGTGACTATACTATTGCAGTGCACTGTAAAGTATTAATCTTCATGATAAATTGGGGAAAGAGAACTACTCTTGAACATTACGCTTTTTTTTAAATTTTAAAAAATATCAGGGAATAGTAAATGTCTGAAGCTTCATTTTTAAGAATTTAGCATTTAGTCCTCTTATCGACACAAATGATGTTCTTCAAGTAAAATGTAGCCTTAAAAGGAACATTAAGACTGGCCTTTCAGCCTGTCTGTAATCTGAGCAGCCTCTTTTATTATTTTTTTATTATTATTATTTAGTTGGTTAAATGGTTCAAGGTACCATGAACCAAAGATACCTCAAACTTTCTAGTTGTTTTAATCAATGAAAGACTGGACAAAAGCCAAAGTTTTAAATGTAAGCTTGAAATCACATTCTAAATGCTGAACTTCTTTTTTTTTTTGTTTTGGTTTGGTTTTTGGTTTTTTTGTTTTGGTTTGGTTTTTGAGACAGGATTTCTCTGTATAGCCCTGGCTGTCCTGGAACTCACTCTGTAGACCAGGTTGGTCTTGAACTCAGAAACCCACCTGCCCCGCTTGCTGAACTTCTTTAGATAGTATCTGGGTAAGAAAAGATAGAAACCAACACTATTGCATGGGCCACTCCAGGCCATGAAAAAAATTTATGTCTGGCTCCTTTCAGTCAGAAAGCTGTCTTCACTTATGTACTATGTGCCTCATTTCATAAATAAGGACAATGAGATTGAGAGGCTTGTAGTAATTTGTTTAAATCCCAACTAGATAATAAGTTCTGAGTTTGAGTCTAATTTCTTCTCCAAGATAAGCTTTTTCCTTTTGTCATAAAAGTAAATTTGTCTCCACAGTGAACTCAATGAGTCCTTTTTGCCACTTGTGTCTCTATTGCATAGCAAATGGAACAGTGAAGATACTAGAGCACATTGAATATCTGATCATAATGCTAATTATCTTAATTCTTATGGGTATGGTTTCTCTGGCTATATGTGGCATGTTTGTGTATGTGTATGTAGCTGTATGTCTCTGTCTATCAGACTATGTATGTGTCTCTGTCTGTCTATGACTGGAGATAGAACCCAGAGCCTCAAACATGGGTGGCAAACCCTTTACCAATGACATCTATCTTCAGCCCAGTCAAGCAGGAATTTTCAATTTTTGTGTAAGATACCTGTTAACTGTTAGAGATGTTAAAAAACATGAGAACCTAAACTGTCTTTTCTAATATAGTTCATTATATTAAAAATTAGTTTAGCCATGGTTTGGCCTTTCTGTGCCCATATACTGTGTTTCTTTATAAGAACTAGAATAACAATGAACTCGTTATATTGCAAACTGTTATAAGACTTATTTTTCAAATGAATTTTTTAGTGACCATCAATAAAAGCCCACGCATACACACACACACACACACACACACACACACACACACACACACACACACACAAATGTGAAAGTATATAAAATTGAAGCTCTGGTCTTTTGGAGGATTTAGTATTAGTTACTGTGAGAGAAGAAAGTATAATAAATTCAAATGTGTAGACCATCTGTGGGCCCAGCATACTAAGTGTAACATTTTTATGATAGGAAGCATGGAATCATGCAAAAATTCTCTGAACAAGTTATGCTAAAGGCATTGAATGATAAGAACATTTGCATAAATCAGGGGATAGGGCTAAGACTATAATATATAAACTCAAGGAAGTTGGATTTTTTTTCTTTATCTTTGATCTAATTCATTGCAGATACCTGTGAATTAAAACCATAGGCCTTGTTAGGAAAAGTTGTTGCCCTCAGTCTGCTTTATTCGTGCTTTTGGCATAAGTAAGCATTCCTTTCCTCCTGCCCATGAATGTACTGAAAAGAGACCTTGGGCTTCTCCTCATCTATTAATATTTTTCATGTAGATAACTTAAAGGTGATACATACTGTTCAGCATATTACCTTTGAAAGTAAGGCCAAAGCTGTTCATTTAAAAGGCTATTTTCTGAAGAAAAAAAATGTAATCATTTGAAAACAGTTGCAGATATAAGACAAATGAAATATACTTGATTATATTAAAGTTAATTTTTCAAGCTATGCCTCATTTAATTTGGGGAAATTTTTTTCACAGTTAAAAACAGTAATATTAAAATGTTTGTTCCAAGCCAGGAGGTGGTGGTTTAACCCCAGCACTCTGGAGGCAGAGGCAGGCAGATCTTGGATTTCGAGGCCAACCTGGTCTATAGAGTGAGCTCCTGGACAGACAGGGCTATACAGAGAAACCCTTTCTTGAAAAAGAAACGAAAAACAACACCAACAAACCTCTGTTCAAAAACATTGGAAACTCTAAATACCAGTTATCCTAGAGAAGAAAGTTTTTACAAGTTTCTACAACCTAGACATGTCTCTGGAGATTTAGTAGAAAGAGAGGAAACTTAGAAGGTGAAGCATATTTCTCCCATTCACAGAATCTCAGTGTGCCTTCGCAGCTGGCTGACAGGAGGAAGCCCATAAGAGGATCTGACTGTCCCTAGCTTCCTTCTCTGCTTCCTGATGCTCTGGGATTGGCACCTGTGCAGCTTTGGTGGCACACTCTTAAGTCTTGGATGCTAAATTGAAGTTACCATCACAACTCTAGGAACAGATTGGACTTTATTGCAAATTTTACCATTTTAATGTTCCATCAGAATACTAAAAACATTAAGATATTTGTCAAATCCAGTTCAACTGCTGCTTATAAATTCACTTTAACATTTTTATATAGTTTCCTTTGAGGTCGTATTTAACTTTGGTTAGAGGGGAAACAAAGGAAAGTAGGCAGACCTGAATTTCAATCTTCACAAATCAATTAAAGCTTGGTTGGTTTGTATGTATCCTAGAGTGTAGATGCTATGTGTACAAATACTGGACCCAAAGTAGTTAGGAGAAAGAAGAATATGTATTTTCAGAGCTGTTTCTTGTCCTCTATTGTCTGGCACTTGTTGGAATATAATTTTAATGCTAAAATTTTATTTACTCTTTAACAGCTCCTTTTTACAAAATTCAGATCTTAGAATTTGGAAAATGGAAACCTCTTTGTTGTATACTATTGTGTGTCAACTTATATAAGTTAATCAGCAGTAACTTAATTGAAAAGTCAATTTGTCCAAGAATTGCCTCCTGTTTCCTTCGTCCTGGAGTACTGGCATAGTGCGAATGTTTTAAATTATACTCCCAGAGGTTTATGCATGGCTTTAGTATAGTGTTTCAATTAGGTTGGGATTTTCCTTTTTCTGTTGATCTGGACTTTCTTTCTCTTTTTTAAGGTTTTACGTTCAGCTAGATTTTATAAAATTTGTATTTGTCTACTACATAATCTTATTGCATAAGCCATCAAGAAAACTCGGTGGTTATTTATGAATATGATAGAGTTTTATTTTAAAACTGGTAATAAATTAGCCAAATAATTATTTTTATTTTATATTTTTAGAAATTGTTGTAAATTGTACTGAAGATAATTTCTGTTACTAGTCTAGACTGTTCTCATATTAGTGGTTTATGTTAGCATATTTTAAAGTTTTTAATGATATTGAGTATACTGATGGAAGCTTAAAGAGAATTGTTATTCAAGCCATCCTAACAAAACAGCCAATAGAACTCTACACATAGAATGTTCAGAAAAATGTACTTCTTCTCTGTACCCTGCAAGTATTGATGCAGCTTAGGCCTCAGGCATGCTTAGGCAAGTACCCTACCACTTAGCCACACTCCCAGCCATCCATGTTTCTTTATTCCAAATTAGGTGACAATTTTCAAAATGTTTTGAGAATTTGGGCTGCTTTTCATAGGCCTGGGAGTATATACAATTTCAAAATTCTTCTTTCAAAGTATTCTGTGTAGGCCTAAACATCTGGGTAAAGGATGGCAGCCATGTGTGGCAGTTTAAATTAAGAAAATGAAATTAAAATTCCAATTCTTCTTTGTACTGTCTACATCTCAGATGGCCAGTGGATAATGACTGCTACATTGTATGGCACATAGGACAGCATTTTCTTATCACCTGAAGGTCTTCTTTTGTTCTAGGGAAGGGCCCTATAAGTAACAGTCACTCCCCTCCTTGTCTTTTGAGCTATTCAGAGTCTCAGCCATCAGAATATGGACCTACCTATCTTTTTAGCTAAAGCTTCTGATTTTACGTGGGTGTGGGTGTGGGGTGTGGGTATGTGGGTGTTGGGGTGGGGAGGGGTGTGGGGAGGTGTTGCATATTTTCTCATTATGCTTCCTTGTTGTACAGTGCTGTTCCCAATATTAATTACAAAAAGGGTGCATTGGAAAATGATGTAGTGCTCAATGCCAACCTTTAGAGTTCCAGAGTTCTCTGCACCAAATCTGAGGGTCATTCATATGTCTAAACTGAAGCATTCAAGGTCAGGAGAAATCTGTCTTTGCCAGTTTGCTACAGTCAGTTGCATGAAGTAAAATATTCTAAACATAATTGCATAGTCACTACTGTAAATATGCTTGATGTGTGCTACATTGCCTTTTTTAAAATTACCCTGGGTTACATGGTATGAGGACATTCAAGATATTGTTAAGAGTTTGTTCTTTTCAACCAGACTTAATGATGGTGGAAAAGAAGTATGGTGCAATTTCAGTTGTGGTCTGACTTAGGAGTATCAGTTGAGCAGATACCACAAACAGTGCCTTTACACCTTCCTTAAAGGCAAAATGGCATTTCTGCAATAGCTGGCTGTGCCTGACTTTCTGAAACTGAAGCTGGAATTCAAATTCCTGTCTAGAAATTAAGTAGAACATCTTAAAATCTAGTTGTCTTTTCCTTTAATATCTTTAAAATAGTTTGACTCCTGGTAGATTTTAATCATCTTAAAGTGTAAGTACTCACTCCTGTCTCTTAACTCTAAGATTATTTGTTGTGCTACAGAATCATCCTTGAGATTTAAATGTATCCTTAACTAGAATAAAAAACATTGGCATCTGTGTACAGGTGATTGGATGATATAAGCAGCCTGGTTTTAATTTGTAGCCAGTACCGATTGTGATGAGGGAAGACTTGCTCTTTTTGTAGAATTGGCTGACTGTTTCCCACATCTGGAGCTAATAAACTCCCTGACCACATCAGTTGTGCTTTGATCTGAACTGAGACTGGCACAACTGCCTGGTCCGTAGCTCTGCATCTGTGTTTTGCAAGCCATGACTGAGATACCAAAAGCAAAGTTAGAACGTTGCCAGAGGGCCTTTGAGAGCCTGTTTCTGTCATGAAAACCTGAACTTGTACTAGTGTGTAAACAATAAAGATGCTTAGAGTTTTATTTACCATCTTCATTTGTAAGATCTTCTTTTAGGGGGGAGTGTTTAAGTTTTGTGTTTGTTTGTTTTTTCAAGACAGTTTCTCTGTGTGCCTCTGGCTGCCCTGGAACTTGTTCTGTAATCCAGGCTGGCCTCAAACTCAGCATTGTGATTAAAGGTGTGTGCCATTCTGTTCAGCTTTATCTTGTAAAGCTTTTATTTCCAAAATCTGTGTACAGAGATTTTTCTCTAAAAAAACAAACAAACAAACTTTGCCTTTAATATGAGGGCTCACCCTCCTTTTCCAGTTCCCCTTCAGAGCTTGTGTATGCAGGTTGGTGTGTGCATGTTTTCCTCTGATTTGTTTTACTTACCCTTGTTTCCTCATTTATGTGATAGTCATTACTCTTAATTTAACAGAAGTTTGTGAATCAAAATAGGTACTTCTCTTTGTTGTTGTCATAGAAGCAAGCTTATAAAAAGTTTTAAATCATAAGAACATTGTATCTGGCATACAAGGAGCTGAAGGTACCAAAGACAAATATAAATCAGTGAATTATTTTGAAATTTAAGATGATAAATAATATACATCTTTATGTTGCATGAAGTGACACATCAAGGCTGGAATTTTTTTCTAATGCTCAGGTATGGGGTTCACATTATATTTTGGGCTATAACTTCAGTAGAATTTTATTAAGTAGAATTGAAATAGAGACTTATTTCCGACAATGTGTGTAGTATGAGCAGGTTTGTAATGAAAAGCATGTTTTGATACTGTCTTCTACATTTGATTCTGGTATGTATTTCCAACAAAGGCTAGAAGCTTACTCTCTGTTTAGAAGCTTACTCACCTTGTTTGGGGAGTTCCATATAGAGAAGGGCAAACGATATCCAGTTATGCTAAGATTAGGAACTGAAACTTGTTAGGTTTGTTTGCTTGCTTGCTGATTTACTTATTTAAAATGATCTCACTGTATAGCCTACAGTAGCCTGGAATTTGCTATGTAGCTAAAGCTAGCATTGGATTTATGCAAGTCTTTCTGCTTCAGCCTTCCAAGTCTTGGGATGACAGATGTGAACCACCATGCCAGGCTTTGAAAAAAAACTTAAGAAAAAGAATATAGTTACATTCTTTTCCTGAAAAACTTAACTAACACACACACACACACACACTTAAATCTAGCACGGTCTTTTTTAAATACCTCTAAAGTCATTTTTTTATCTTTTTATTATTTTATGTGTATGGGTGTTTTGGCTATATATATGTTTGTTCATCACTTTCATGCCTATTGCCCATGGAAGCCAGAAGAGGGTGTTGAATCTTCTAGAACTGAAATTCATTATGATCATTATGAGCCTCCATGTGGGTGCTGGGGACAAAACCTGGGTCTCCTGCTTTTTGACTACTGAGCCATCACCTCTAGCCCCCTAATATAATCTTTTATGAAATAAGTTTAAACTAGAAAATTATGTTAAATACATATATGTGTCATACTCTCTGTCAAGACCTTTGTATAATTTCTAAGAACATAGCTTCTCCAAAACTTTTCAGGGACCATGAGTAGAGTCAACTATCACAAAACCTGTGACAAATGTCTTTAGAATCTGACAATACAGAACCGTGGCAATACAGAACCGTGTGCTGCCTTTTGTTGGGGTGGTAGGAATATAATATGTTAGCTCTCACTGGCTACTTACTGCATTTTCAGAAGCACCGTGCTAAACATCTGATTATAGATATTACCTCATCTCATCTTCCCCTTTGAGGTACAGGATAGAGCACCTTACAGATGAGAAATTCGACCATCAGAAAGACTGGGAATCTTTATGGTTAATGCCATTCAGGAAGAATAAATTTTGATAGCTTGTGAATATATAATTGATAGTTTTGTAATTTTTTTTTAAATTGCTCTCATTGTAACCTTGATGTAAGAACCAGTACTAACCCCCCAGGGCCTTGTTTTCGAGCCTTTGCCAATAAGCTGTGTGCTTTGAACCCCGGCTCTTTCATGTACTGCTGGGGAAAGTTAAAATACATCATATACTGAAAGTCTTTTTTCCTACTTGTAAGATGTAACTGTTGCTAAGTTTCTTCTATATACTTCCAGAAATTCTCAATGACCATACAATATGTATGTTTTTGCATATGTCTTCATAATGATAATACTAACTTTCTCTAAGAGAAATTTAAATATTGCTTTATAGTGAAATGTAATAGATATACTCCTAACAAATTAAAACAAAATCAATTTCTTATGCTACTAAGATTAACTTATATTTCTTTCTTACTCCTGGTATACTTCTGGTGTACTTTTACAATCCATTGGTAGCTTGCTTTTTTTTAATTATTATTAGTTAAGAAACAATGGTAACTCAGTCTCTAACATCTAATATAATCTTATAAGCCTTATTTAGATTTGATTCCTCCGGTGGCAAATCTTTGCAGATCCATTATGATACTGGAAAACTCTAGCAGTTACATCTTACCCCTCTGCTGTCCTGTTCCAAAAAGGGACCTAAATGTCTCCTGCTTCCTTGGTGACAGGGTTTCTCTGTATAGCCCAGGCTGTCTTGGAACTCACTCTGTAGACCAGGCTGGCCTTGAACTCAGAAATCCGCCTGCCTCTGCCTCCCAAGTGCTGGTTTTAAATTGTGTACCACCACTGCCCGGCCCTTGGTGACTTACTTATAAGGCATTTTTGTTGACAGAGTTGATGTTGTTGATATTAAGACAGTCTCACTCCTTTGACAAGGTTGGCATTGAAGCCATCCATCCTACTAGTTACTGGGAGAACATGCATTAGCCACTATGCCAGGCTTCATATATAACTTTACTTGTTATTTTGTTGTTGTTGTTTTTCTTCTAAGGTTCAGTTGTCCTGAGAATGCTGCGATTATATTTCATTCACTGTTTATTTGGATACCCATTTAGTTTTCCTAAGGATTGTGAATGTTGGCCACTTGATAGTTCAAAATATTCAGTTTCCTTATCTGAAGCAAATATTCACTAAAGGAAATTATTACAGCCCTAACAATTAAATAATCTTTTTCTCAAAGAGCTGGTGGACTTGGAAGTGTACCTGAAATTTAAGAATAAGACCTCTCAGCAGAATTTGCTTTGATTTCCTAAGTTTTCTGTTTGTGATATGTACTAACAGATTTAAGGTAGACCTTCTTAGGTTCTTTGTGGAACATAGGCCTCATTTTTATGTAAGTCATACATTTGAATTAATTATCCTGTTTTGTTTTAAGGTATATGCACCATCCCCAAATTCTGACGATTTCAACCGTGAATCTCCTAGTTACCCGTCTCCCAAGCCACCAACCAGTATGTTCGCTAGCACTTTCTTTATGCAAGGTAAGCACAACCGAACAGTTGTCGGAGCCAGCCAGCACTGTCCGTGTGCTAGCATTACAGTGTGAGGAAACAGGAGTGTCTGCAAAAATTCACACAGTGCTTTGCCACGGTGTTTTTGTTTTTGTTTTTGTTTCTGGGGTCAGTTAAAATTTAGCCATATCACATTCACGGCTAATTTTAATTTAGTTAAATTATCCAACAAATCTTTAGATTGGTCATCTAACTACTGACTGGGAAAAATGAATTAAGCTGCCATGGTTTGTTTTAGATTTTGAATGATGCAAGCTAGAAGCAATACTGGTTTCTGGTTTAGATATCAGTTCTATGTCACACACAGTATTACCAACAGGAAGATTAAATATTGAAAACTGTGTGAGACATGTTGAGAGAAGAGGTGCTACATTTCCTCTAATTGCTTTCTAACGAATCATTTTTGTTTGGTCTTCTGTGGTTCAGTATTGTGGAATGTGGGAGCAGTCCATTGTTACATAAATGGTTTCTTGACTGTGCTGTGGGTGTGAAGTCACTGATGATATCTCATCTGAAGCCTCACTGTATAATATAGTCACTTTTTACCTAGGCTTGCTGTGGGAGAAACCTCCATTCCACATTTTCAGAATGTCTGATTTGATTTGTGTTGCCTATTATGGGTTAAGACCTTTGGTAGAACATCTAATCAAAAATTAAATACAACTTGTCCCCAGATTTCAAGTGTTTATTAACCTTTTTGGTATGAAATATATCTTTTGAAGACATATACTTGGGTTATAATGACCCATCTGTTACAGTTTGAGCTGTTTTTTCCTTACTATAAAAGTTACTTTTTTTAAAAGAGTTATTTGGGGGCTGGGAGAGAAAAAAAAACAGGTTATTAGGATAAATTAGAAATTTAATTAGAATATTAGGTTAAATTAGAATATTAGGTTAAAGTAGGAGAATATGGGGCTTGTTTAAAATATTTTTTTAGAGTATCTGCAGGTATGGGGTTTGTTTCTGTTGCTGTGATAAAGCACCCTAGAGAAGGGTGCAATCCATCACAGCAGACAGACTGCAGTGATCAAGGCAGTCAGAATGTAAACAAACTGTGAGCCCACATCTCGGTCCAGGGTAGAGGGAAGTGAGTGTGTGTGCCCACATTCTCAGCTCATGGTTTTCATTCTTAGGTTCAGGGAATGGGCAACAAAATGGTACCTTTCACATTCCATTAACCCAATAAAGAAAACCCCTCACAGACATCCCCAGCCGGTCTTATCTAGGCAATCTCTCACTGAATTAACTTTTCCTAAACGGTTCTAGATTGCAGCAACTGGACAGTTGAAAACACACATCATTATACTTTTTTAAAAAAAAATTTGTATATAAACAAAAGAAAAATTCTGGCTAGAAAAACTTTATATTTGTTTTTCTTTTATCTTAGATGGGACCCACAGTTCTTCTGACCTTTGGAGTTCATCAAATGGGATGAGCCAACCTGGTTTTGGTGGAATTCTGGGGACCTCCACTTCCCACATGTCTCAGTCCAGTAGTTATGGCAGCCTTCATTCACATGACCGATTGGTAGGCTGTCAAATAATATTTTGTCCTCACATGTTTCTCTTTGTATAAAAATGTATTATGCCAAAACTTCTGAACACTGAACTTTTTATAGACTTCCTTTATGATGACTTTTTTCAGTATGGCTACCTACCACACTGGGTGCTAACTTAGTCATGGGTCTTGCTCATTTTAACCTTTAATGCAGGTTGTCTAGTGTTCATTCATATATTCAGAAAATACATGCTTTTTATTCCTTCTTTGTATATATGTGGGGGGAGGGAGAGCAGGGCAAAGAGCAACTGAGTGAGCAACGTGCAACTAAGAGCTCCAACCATCATGCATGCTAGGCAAGTGCTCTACACTAAGCAGTATCCCCAGCCTTCAGAACACATGTGGTACAATCATGTCTCTTTTCCCCTTTTCCTAGAGTTATCCTCCACACTCAGTGTCACCAACAGACATAAACACAAGTCTTCCGCCAATGTCCAGCTTCCACCGTGGTAGTACCAGCAGCTCACCATACGTTGCCGCCTCACATACTCCTCCCATCAATGGATCAGATAGCATCCTAGGTGAGCTTCTGGGTTAGGAATACTTCCTAAGCTTAATTTTAGAGTTTTGTTGAAATCCATATTGTTCAATGAAAGTTTTAGTATTTAGTTTAAATAAAGATAAAACAAGATAATTAACCTTTAAATTCCATTAATCTAAAAGCCAATAAGGAACTCACTTTTATTTTTATAGATTGTTAAATACAGCACATAGGAGTGTTTCCTAATTCTCTGTGATATGTGAGGTCGTAAGCCAGAGTACCTACCATTGAAATAGTAGGTGCATACTTAAGAAAAGAAATAACATTCCTGCTACTCTCCATGATCTGTTTACCTATTTGAACCATCCAGGAACCAGAGGGAACGCTGCCGGAAGCTCACAGACAGGGGATGCACTTGGGAAGGCCTTGGCATCTGTAAGTATGGGGTTTACACACTCTGCTGAGTGGGCAGTAAATGCCATAGTTACAACACTTTCAACATTACTATTTATTGAAGAGTTGAATAGCTGTTTTTGTTTATATTGATACATATCATTAATTAGTTCATGATAATACCTTCCTTTCCATACTTACAAAATCTGTATTTGTGGCTTCATTTAAATATGTCTTCATTTGAGTAGAACAGACACAGATAAAACAAAGAGGAATTTGGAAAGTATGTGTGTTAAATACTTAGTGGCCCACTCAAATAAATCAAGGAGAACCAAGAAAGAAAGTCCAATTTATCAAATATGAAGGAAATGCCTTAACAAAGGCTTTAACAAGATAAGAAATACTTTTATTTATATTTTAGGGTTTTTTTTTTTTTTTTTAAGGAAAAAAACAATAGCTACAGCTGGTTCAATCAAAAACCAGGGTGTGGGTCTCAGAGTTATTGAAATATGTATGCTAAAATGAATGAAACTGATTCAAAAATATCTTACAATATAGTACAGCTAGTCTTTATCATATCAAAACAATAGGGACAACAATTATAGCTTATTATATCTGACTCTTAAAATGGTACAATTAATTTGGAATGCTAAGGCCAGAAAGGAAAGAAGGGTACTTATTAATTATAAAAATTCAAATCTAATTTTTGAAATTCAAATTATGCTTTTTGCCTTATAAAGTTTTTTTATTACACTGTTTTTTCTTGAGCAGTATGTCTCTTAGAATTATATTTTGTCTGAAGTGCAGTGAACTTTCTTAAATATTTGCTATTGATAGAGAAAGCAGAACTCTGATATGTGACTGGTAGTGAGCAGCTGTTGAGCTCTTGAAGAAAGAAACCTCTTTATGTATTGTTCAAGTAAATAAACCTTTCTCTATAGCTGTTAAGTACAAGTTTTTTTGAGATATGATGCCAAGGCAAACTCTTCTACTACCACGTAGTAGAGTCTTGTACACAGTGGAGCCCAGTAAATGTTTGCTGGAATTAATCTTGGAACATAATGGTGGGGGTACAAACCCACAGAAATGATGAACTGTGGTCTGAGTGCTTTCTAGTTGCTTGACACTACATTAAGCATTTTTGTGCCCTGTTTTGTTTAATTCTCAAGAAAACTCTGCAAGGTTGGCATTATCATCCCCACATTATATGTGGGAGAACTGAGGTTTAAAGGTTAAGTGACTTGAGCTCAAAAGATTTAAGTAGTTTGCCCTAGGGATCACTAGCTAGTGAGGGTAGGGCTCATATACAGTAGACCCCCATGGAACTAGCCTCAGACGCCCTTCCACTGCTTTATGTGTCTAGGAAGTTGTGCTGGAGGGACTGTCCTAGAGATGTGCAAGATCATTAAAGAGAGTTGTCTCTACCTTTTTTTTTTCCACTGAAGAAAACGTCTTGTGTAGGAAGAATTTTCTTGGGTATTTGATTGTCATGCCATATCAAAACAATAGGGACAACAATTATAGTTTATTATATCTGACTCTTAAAAGGTTACAATTAATTTGGAATGCTAAGGCCAGAAAGGAGAGAAGATCCAGTAGCAGATAGTTCATTCACATATAAAGGGACAAATAGCATTTGACTCTTAATATTAAGCAAATTTTAAAAATAAAACCTCCATTTGGGAGTTATTTTGTTTTTCTGAGGAAAACATATGTAAAGAAACTGTGGTATGATCAGACGGGACTTTATAATGTTCTCAGTGGTCCGTCAAGCTTCCTTTAGTTACCCTGACATCCTTGATTTTCCTTCCATATTATGAACAGCATGCTAGACAAACTAGGATGGCATTTTGGAAAAAAAAGTACAAATTTACTATGAGTGGAAGCCAGGAAGAAATGTTTAATCTAGCTAATGGGTGGGCTTTGGTTGTCATGGAAACTCATCTCTGTCATCCTGTGTTGTTACTAAGCGGGAACAGCCAGGTCATTCCATAAATCATTTCTGTCATAGCTGAGGGTGATACATTCCATCTGCTCCATCACTGCAGACCCTCATGTGCACATTTCCTGTCCCTTCAGCCTCCCCTACTTCTCCAGCAGCATTGTTTCTTCAGCTTCCTTACAGACTCACATTCACATTAGTAATGTTTAGTTTGTATAATGTACTAAAAAACAAAAACAGTGAGTTGTCTGGTGATTGGAAGAATTAGGAGAAATGAGAGGAAGAAACTTAGATTACATGTGAGAATGTGAATGCATATCAGAATTTTATGTTAAGTATTGCAAATGGTTAGAATGTGGTATCTCTAATATAATAATAGCATCTATTTTTGATGGGAAAATACCACTGTTGTCATTAGAAGTTAATTCTAGTTCCCTAGTTGCCTTAGAAGGTCTTTCATGTGTGAAACACCAGAGGGTACAACCTTTGTTCTTCAGTTTAGGTTTTAAAGAACACGCAGAATGCTGCGTGATTAAACATGTAAGGCCAGATAATACGTTTGCAAAGGTTCTTTTATTTTAGGTTTAAGCCTGGATAATTGTGGTCTTAATCTCAGGATAGCAAGAAAGAGAATTGTACATGAAGGTATTTACACAAAGTCCCCAAAGCCCTGTGGATTGTGCACTAGTTTAGATAATAGACGTGGGTAGATAGAAGGAAAGGAAAAATCTGTGTGTCCCTGAACATTTGCCAGACAATCACCCTTTAAGACTGTGCCCATGGAGAGTTAGATGGAGGAAGAAACATCTGGTTTATTTCAGTGCCTAATACCATATCAAAACATTCAGTCTTTAATTTAGAAGAGATCAAACGAGAAGACTGTTTAACTTTGTTGATTATATCAGACTTCTTTGTGATAATTTATGTTTTGATTTCTAAGAGACGGGGAAGGAAGAAGAGAGGGAGAATGTGTGTGTTTTAATCTAGATAGTTAAATGGTCAGTAGTCACTAACAAAAGAAAAGAAAATCCAGGGAAGTTGACGTTTAGAAGTAATTCATGAAATAAGTTTCTTTGTTCCTTAGACTCAATAACATTAGCATAATAAAGATTAACTGAAATGTCCAAAAGCTTCAGTGTTTAAAACCTTGGACTCTCCATTCCTGGGTTGGGCCTGGCGCTCTCCATTGTTTCTTTTTGTCTGAAGCCCTTTTCATTAGCCTCTGGCTTTATTGGCACCCTACTGATTGGAATAGACCATGACTGATAGGAGGAGGAGACTCATTTGTTGCAGTAAAATGAGGAATATTACCGTTTAAGTCTGGCAGAAGGTACTGGGAGTTATTTATCATTAGCCATTTAACTATAAGTGTCTGTGGGCTGCATGTAAAATGAGCTCTGACTTTGTTCCTGCCCCAAACTCTTAAGCCACTACCACCTCCATTTTTAACGTGACTTTTTTTCTTCTTTAAACACCAATATTGGAGTTCCTTAAGACCAGAAAACAGAGAAAGAAATCTTCACTTAGAATGATCTTCGCCAAAAAAGCCTGGTATTTAGGATTTCTAAAGAAATCACGAATTTTATGAAATAATGTGATTCAGTTGTTTTTGTAATGGAATGAGCCTGCAGAGATACAGTTTGGCGAGGTGATCTGCCATCAGAAAGGTTTCTGTGTACCGGTGTTGCTGTGCCACTCTTCCTCCCACATATGTGCTCTCTTTACAAGAGTAAAAAGTATAAACTCCACATAAAGGAACTTTCTTCCACATAAAGGAACTCTAACCAGCATTTGACATACTTAGGGATTGCTTCATTGAAAGGGCAGAGCAGAAGAGCCTAGAAAGCCTGTGCCTACCTAAGTGTGAGATACACATAGCCTTGAATATTAACACTAATTCTCAGCAATCACAGAACCTTAGGACATAATTGTTTTCAAAGTTTATACCATATTGTGGATTGGAGTGAAGTCGTCTATAACAAGCTCTTTCATTTTCTTGTTTCTGTTTTATGATCCCTATTACCTAAATACTAAGGTAAATTCTATTATTTAAAGAATCTTTTTACTGATAAATATTATAGCAAATTTCACATGCAGTTTATCACTTATTAAAATCCAAACACTGGGAAAAATGACAAATGTATCCCCAGGACTTGGCCAGCCAGAGAGTCAGGCCAATGAAAGATCTATCTCAAAAATAAGGTGGACAACTCCTGAGGTTGTCCTTTGGCCTCCACACACATGCACACACAGATTTAAAGCAGTGTAAGAATGAGTACTTATGCCAGAAAACTTAGAATTGTGAATACTGGTGTGTACAGAGAGAAGAGTTGGGGGTGTTAGCATCCAGAACCTGCCTGCGGCAGATATGTGGGCGGGTCCACAGACCTGTCACCAGGGCAACAGCGACCATATTCCCAGAATCCATTGGGTTCAGCTCCCGCCTTTACCTGCATTACTACGTCACCACACATATAAATATATGGGTAGTTCCCTCCATCTCTCTCTCTTCTCTCTCTCCTCTCTCTCTCCCTTCACGCCCCGCGGTCCTCACTCCCTCCCCCCCTCCTAATTAAACTTCCAAAAACACAGAGCTGCTTGTATCTGGTGTCTGTGGACGCGCCGCTGCGAGCCAAACCTATCAGGGGGCACAAGCCAAAATAAAGAAGAGAAGAGAAAAGGTGGAGAGGATAGAAAGAGTAGTGACTCAAAGTTCAGATGTGACCTACCCAGCCTGTCCAGGTGGAGAAGTCAGCAACCAGGGTGAGGCAAGAGACCGTGTGAATCAGTTCAGGAGTCATTCACCTACCAGGAAGTGTAAAAATAAGAACGTCATCACCAAGCGTTAAACTGCGGTGACTATAGAAGAAAAGGGTACTTCGGACTCTGGGGAAACCTTTACGAGAATGGGAGAGTAGAAGTGATGGAACGTAGGTAAACCGGAAGCCCAGAACTCATTCCAGTGGTAACTCCTAGCATAGGCTCTTCATTTCTAACATTCCACCTTGGCATTATCAGCACAGTAGTAACTAGGCAAGTCTTTGAGAGTAGGGGACAGAAGCACAGAGGAGCGAGGAGCGGCAGGCTGCCATGGAGGGCGTTTCTCCAATGCTTTCACAGTCGATTCTCACGGTGAGGAGTAAAGTGATCCGTGAGTGTGGTTGGTCTTGTGACTATTTTCTCACTTATCTGCACCTCCCTCATCAGTGTTGGATTATATACTTATGAGTGAGCACTAGTTGCTCATAAAAGGTACATTTGATTCCTGAAGATTAGAAACAGTGATTGATAATGTTAAAGATGTTGAGACATGTTTGTAAAAGTTTTCGTGTCCTTTGAGAAAAAGCTTAATTTTCATAATATACAATTGTTGGAGCTAAAGCAGACAAGTAACTTTTTAAAGGACTAAGAGTGACTATTATATCTTCTTTGGTTAGCTTTTTAGAAAGGAGAACATAGCCAGGCAGTGGTGGCACACACCTTTAATTCCAGCACTTGGGAGGCAGAGGCAGGCAGATTTCTGAGTTCAAGGCCAGCCTGGTTTACAGAGTGAGTTCCAGGACAGCCAGGGCTACATAGAGAAACCCTGTCTTGAAAAACCAAAAAAAGGAAAAAAAAAAAGGAGAACATAAAAAACTTTTTCAAAGGTACACAAACATACACACACTTCCTTTCCATCCCTTCCCCTCTTTCCCTCCCTCCCTCCCTCCCTTCCTTCCAGACAGGGTTTCTGTGGGTAGCTTGCCTGTCCTATCCTGGAACTCACTCTGTTACCAGACTGGCCTCAAACTCAAAGATCCACCTGCCTCTGCCTCTGCCTCTGCCTCTGCCTCTGCCTCTGCCTCTGCCTCTGCCTCTGCCTCCCAAGTGCTGGGATTAAAAGCATGTGCCACCACTGCCCATCTTTTCAAAGACTTTTTGTTTGGAAGACTTATTGGTTGGATTTAAGTTTTGTGTTTGCTTTTTGTTTGGGCTTTTTGGGGGTGTGGGGGGGTGGGGGATGTACTGGAGGAGGTGGGATCATCTAAGACAGGGTCTCTATGTGTAAGCTTGGCTGTCCTGGAATTCGTTATGCAGACCAGACTTGCCTTGAACTTACAGAGAGCCACTTGCCTCTGCCTCCCAAGTCCTAAGATTAAAGTTGTGCAGTACTCTGCCAGGCTTAGAGACCACTTTAATGCATAAAGACTAGACTTGGTAGCATGTACTTACAACTCCAGAACTTGCAGGCTAGGTCAAAAGGATCACAAATTCAAGGTCTGTCTGAGCCTATCAGGATCCTGACTCAAAATACTTAGAACAAAACAATCTAAAAGACTCCATCTTTTTTTAAGTATTTTTGTGAGATTATCATTTTTATATTACTTAGATAATGTATTGTTTAAATATGGTCTACTTTTCAGACATTTTATCTTTATAATAGATTGTTTTCTTCTGAGGTAAAGACTCACCTCAGTATGAGCAGACCTGCACTGACAATGTAGCCCAGGTCGACCTTAAAGTTACAGTCTCACCTCTGCCTTCCAAGTACTAGCCACAGGTGTAGAGACAACTCTATGGCTTGTAGCTTGCTGTTTAGCCCAGGCTGGCTTTGAACTTGTGATCCTTTCTCCTCTGCCTCCCAAGTGTTGGTGATTACAGAAGTGCAGCCATATTCAACCTCACATCTTGATTTTCTGCTAATAATTAGAAACTTTCCAACCACAATAATTAGAAAAATTAGATATCTTGGGAAACCCTGTCTTTAAAACAAAACAAAACAAAAGCAAAAATAAAGAAATAGGGCTGGAGAGATGGCTCAGCGGTTAAGAGCATTGACTACTCTTCCAGAGGTTCTGAGTTCAATTCCCAGCAACCATATGGTGGCTCACAACCATCTGTAGTGAGATCTGATGCCCTCTTCTGGTGTCTGAAGAGAGCAACAGTGTACTCATATAAATAAAATAAATCTTAAAAAACAAACAAACAAAACCAACTATGTTTGGCCACATAGCAGGCTTAAGTACAGCTTGTATTATTTGAGTCCTTGTCTCAAAAAGAAAAAAAAGGAAAAAAGGTGACAATTCAAATTAAAATGGGGGTGGGGGTTGAGAAATAGATGCCTGTGTTATTCCTTTCACAGTTGAAATTATGTAATTTTTTTTCATCTTAGTTTAAAAACTGAAGCTCCTTTGGTCTCTAGTTACAAAACAGTGTATAGTTTGATGAAAAGTGTTGTCACTGTGAGTCTTGGGTGGTATGACTGAGATCACAAAACAGCACCATGAATGGGTTTGTGGTTTTGCTGCTATTATATTCTGATGCATATATATCTCTTATTTTCTGTGTTAGATTTATTCTCCTGACCACACAAGCAGTAGTTTTCCATCAAACCCATCAACACCAGTGGGATCTCCTTCACCTCTCACAGGTGGGTTTCTCTGTTATTCATAACATGTAGAAGTCTTCTACTTGGAAAGATTTCTGAGTCATTAAAATTTCAATAAAATCCTATTTAAATTATGAAAAATATTCTGACTTTGATATACTTTGAAGAAATATTGAAATGTTTGCTCATCTTGAATTATTTATACGTATCTTCCTAGTTTTTTAAATAATCTGTGGTGGTTTCCAGAAACAATTGTTGTAGATGGGTGGTGGTGGTGACACATGCCTTTAATCCCAGGCAAAGCCAGGCAGATCTCTGAGTTCAAAGCCATTCTGATTCCAGGGCAGCCAGGGCTACACTGAGAATCCCTGACTTAAAACAAACAAAAGCCTTTGATTACTAGGTCATTATTTCACATTTTTATATGAAAACTTATCAGGATGATAATGCATGGTGAGCAGCAGTAGTGGAGCTGCCTAAGTGGCTCACTTTGTTTTCCTTTCTCCAGATTTTTAACATTAGTTAATTGATACGTTCTAGAACTATCCTATGGGATGAATTTGTAGAGATACTATAATTATAAGTGATATTTCTTATTAGAATTAAGTAAAGTGATATGAAAATATCTTTCAAACAATAATCTTAAAACTTTACCCATATTTTTCTAAGCAACTTTGGAGGGGTTGGACTTGCTGAAGAGAAATGTTTTGAAAAAGAAATATTACTAGCTGAGTGAGTGGGACCACCACATCCCTGCCTCGCCAGTCAGCCTCAGCAGCGGCAGCTCTGCTTTCCCAGTCTCGCCACAGTTAGATCCAGCCTTGTGCTGGGTTTCTTGAAGTCACAGCTTTCGCTGTCACCTGTGCTTTGTGTTAGCCCTGTGTCTCTACTCAGCCACATTCCAGGATGGACATGCTGAGCTGCAGCAGCTGCTTCCAGCTAGCAGCAGGCTGTGCCACTTTTTCAGACATCATGGCTTCAGCTGTCTATTAAATGCTAAGCAGCTGTTACCCACATAGGCAAGATGATGAAAGACCCATTGACTTAGAATTGTGTAACAGGGCTGAAGTTACAGAGAGAATAATGGAACTTAGCCCTGCTCACTATCTTGGCACTGTTTTACCAAAATTCTCAGCATAATTTTTGCCACAACCTGTTTTTATACTTTGTTATATGACCTGTCTGCCTTTACTGTACGTACTAATCATGGGAGAGGAGCTGGGAGCTCAGCCTCTAAGAAGATATGAGTAGAACTGAGAATGGTAAGTCGAGTCTAAGGTCTCCATTGGTAAATGAGGCTTAGCTGATACTCTTTTTCCTGTAACTCAGGTACTGCTGATTGTCTGTTGGTGAACCTCCTTTAAATTCAGCAGTCATAGAGAACCGTTTTCACATGATGCTGCTGAAAGACCAAATTAGAGTATTTATACAGGCGTATCGCCTGCCTCTCTGTCTAGTGTGCTTGTCTCTGCTTCCCTTGTTTACATGAGTACCCGCACCATGGAAGAGCAGAGACAGGGTGACAGGAAAAGCACTAGGTGATAAACACCCAAAGTCAAAAGAAAAGGAAACAGCACACCAGAGCTCCTGGCTGTGGAGATTGCTTTGTCCCTTATGTGGCCTTGATCCGTTATCTGAAATGAGTGCGTCATCCCCAGTTAACCCTGTTTCCTGTGTCCAACCAAGGGTCAGATTCATCACAGGATCTGTGAGCATAAACCCACAGGCAACAAATCCCCACAAGCAGCTTCATGGCTATCATTCTTGAATAAATCCACCTCATTTTCCTCCAGAACTTTCCAAACCAGAAGCATGCATTTTTATGTAATTTTATGAGGAAGCTTCTGAGACATTGTATGAATGGCTGGGCTGGAACTTGAGATAAAGACCAAAATGACCTTGAACTCTGAGATCTGCCTGCCTCTGCCTCCCAGGTACTGGGCTTAAAGGCCTGTGAGCATTTGTTCTTAAGTGACAAGAAGCCCATAGCAGAGTAGCTAGAAATCTGCAGCTTTAAGACACAACAAACAGTATCCAACAGAAGAAAAAAAAGACCTTTCTTTTCCCCTTGTCTTTTAAGAAATCTTTTCCAGAAGCCTCTCCTACAGACTTAACCTCCTGTTTCATTGGCCAGCACGGGGCCTGCCTTGGTTACCTGCATCTGCAGTAGCTTGGGGCCTGCCTTGCTTACCTGCATCTGCAGTAGAACTGAAATGTTTATCTTAGGTATTAGGATTAGAGTTGGGATAGAATTATTCTGTCATGTCGTTCAGACAGAACAGGTGTACCCTTCATCCCTTGAGCAAACTTAGTACCTTGGCAACAAGGTGGAAGAGAAATGGCTGTGCCTACTACAGTTTTGGAAGTGGCGCAACATTTATGTTAGGTGAAAATGTTCAATATGGGAGCTTGGGAGGCAGGAAAGCAGAACATTCCTTGACTTTCTTTGCCTTCACATGGAATATAGATGGGCAATGTCTGTAATGTTAGAACTTGGTACCAGTTCTCAGAACCTCACAGTAAAAGTTGAGTCAAAGTTTATATTAATTTAATCAAAACATTATGTTGTGTACGTCATCTGTGAGCATGCCTAGTGTAAAATACTTGCCTTACTTGAGCAAGTTTCCAATTGAGATGAGAAAACACAATGAAAATAAAGCCACAGGACTGACATTGAGTTGTGGTCAGGTTAGGGCACAGGTTTCATGAGGTGAAATTTAATAAGAAGAAAGTGGCTTTTGCGAGTTTAAAGGGAAGAGCACAGTACAGATCTGGATATGAGAAAGTGCCTGCCCTCCTCTTCTAGTCATGTGCAGAAAGGGGACTGGGTGTGTTGTGGTAAACTGTAAGTATTAGATTCCAGTAGGGTAGGGTGGAGGCCCATGAAGGCTTGAGTTTAGGGTGAGGTTAAAAAGAGAGACAATTGTGGGCCTGGAGTAAGAAATAACTGAAACCACAAGTTGTGTACACCTTTAATCCCAGCACTCAGGGGGCATAAAGCAGGCAGATCTCTATGAGTTTGAGACCAGCCTGGTCTATGTAGAAAGTTCCAGGCCACCACAGGTATATAGAAGACATTGTCTCAGAAATGAGAGAGAGAACAAATGAACTGAAGCTTATAACTACCCTGAGTTATACAGGAGGGAGTGTCCATTCTCTTAGCTTATGAACCAGTTCTACTTCCTAAGCCCTGGTGAGAGTAATAGCAGATCAGAAACACTGCATAAATTTACATTATTCCCAGAAATAATTCAACTCTAACCCTGGTCACGATCTAGCTTGCTTCTTTTAAATGTAACAAGTGAATTCTCTATAATTCTTCTAAACTGAGATCTATATTTTATAGTGGCTAGTAAGTAAACAAACAACCACAGGACAGTAACAGAAATTGTTTCCCACAAAGTATGTGGTCTTATGGACATGTCCACCACCAAACATAAAGTGATGCGCTCAGGCAGGGAAGATAGCCTATTCTAAGTCACACCAAGATTTCTAGCTCCTGCACTTCATTTTCTCTATTTACCTGTATGCAACAGTTGGTAATTACATGCTAGAGGCAGCAGTATGATTCTAAATTTAACCTGTGTATTTTGCCCTCATGCTAATTTTGCAAAGAAATGAAGCTACAACTCTATCTAGTATCAGATGTAGTCTAGCTAACATTATGGTCTGTGTCTAGAATCTGATTCCCACCCCACTCAAAGGTCTCATTTATAGCTAATAAGGCACCAGTACTCCAAGACTGCCAAGATTTTTATATATTTACTGTTTTTTATTATTATTATTATTATTATTATTACTACTACTACTACTACTACTACTACTACTACTACTACTACTACTACATTATGAATCTATCTACATAAGGAGATGGTATTAATGTTCCATCCCAAAAAAAGACAATTAGCTTGGTGACACACTTTCATATCTCTCAAGATTATCTTATAAGACAGATTAAGATAAAAGTGATTGTTTCTTTTATTTTTGTCTGTAGCCCTAATAGGTTTCAAACACAGGGACTTGCATTTTCTAGGCAAGCATTCTACCACTGAGCTACATCCCCAGCCTCCACTAAATGCCTGTAATTTCAATTTTACTAGATAATAGTGCTAATTTCTGAGCTAACTTTGTCTTATATGACTGTACGTTATCCCATTTGTGACCAACAACATAAAATATTTGGTTACTAGTATAGTTATAGAACCTTTGATCATGAAGTATAGCACAGAATTTGTATGACGTTCAAAGAGGTATCTGTCACTGATTTAGCCCTGCTAATATTCTACTTTAACCTTGTGATGTAACAGTAGATAGCCCAGTCTATATATAACAACAGCAGCAGCAGCAATAATAATAATAATGATGTGGATAGCCCAGTCAATAACAATAATACCAACAACAGCCGGGCAGTGGTGGCGCACGCCTTTAATCCCAGCAATTGGGAGGCAGAGGCAGGCAGATTTCTG
>NW_022196906.1:66476541-66495531 GCF_008632895.1 Mastomys coucha | reverse complement strand
CCAGCCTGGTCTACAGAGTGAGTTCCAGGACAGCCAGGGCTACACAGAAAAACCCTATCTCGAAAAACCAAAATAATAATAATAATAATAATAATAATAATAATAATAATAATAATAATAATTAATAATTAATAATTAATAATAATTAATAATTAATAATAATACCAACAACAAAGTAAGTTTAAGTATGTATAGTTTTTATATATAGTTAAATGGGTGATATTTTAGAGGTAGATATTTGCATGGTTTGTTTATATTGCTGTCTAAAAATAGCTAGGGAATATAGTTAATGAGTGATAGAACATTTACCTAACATGTTTGAGTCTCTGGCTCAGTTCCCAAAATGCACATACAGTCTTCTGGGTGCAAATTTCTCATGTGAATGATGCAGTGTATCCCTCTGCATCCTCAAAACTAAGCTCATGAGGAAGCATAGAAACTTCCTGCTTTGCAAAGCATTTGTGTGTCTACGGACATTTCAGAACACCTGATATGATGATCTGACTCCTGTCACAGACTAATCACATAAGGAGTTGGAAGAAGATTGGTCTAAAATGATTGAAATTATTTTTTGTTTCGGGTCTTTAGCTTATGATAACTTCTTACCTAAATTTTTTTTAGCTGGTGCACCCAGTGCATTTTATTTTAGCCTTTAAAACTGCTTCATCTGTGCACTATCAGAAGATGCACATGAACATATGTATCTCTTTAAGTTGAAAAGATGCTACTTCATTTAGAAATGTACTCCCCAAAGGAAAAAGCAGTTACCAGCTATTATAGCAGTTATTGTAGCAGTAATCACAACAGCATTGCTACTCAATCGAAACCCAGCCAGAACATAGTGGCATACACCTTTGATCCCAGCACTTGGGAGGTAGAGGCAGGGGGATCTATGTTGTGATTTTCAGGACACCCAAGGTTACATATTGAGATCCTGTCTCAAAAATAAATAAATAAATAAATAAAATAAATTAATTAATTTAAAAAAAGCCAGTTATGAGATGTGGGTAGTTTAGGAAATTGTTCAGAGAAACAGAAACAGATAATATTTACCAAAGACTATAAAGCCACCGTGGAGAAGCAAACATTTTTTAAAAGATGTACATGTGTGTAGACAAAGTCTAAAGAATATATAAGCATGAAACTATGCTTTACAGTTTTTTCCTGTTTACTCAATTTACTAAATTGGCATATTAATAATGAAAAGAATTGCCCAATGTTTTATGCTTATAAGCTGCCAATATTATGCTGAAGGGTAAACAAGGTTGTCATTATTTATGATTACTAAATGTCTTTACCCTTTCCTTAACATTACTATGACACAGAGTTAATCCATACATGTGAATGCTTTTTGGTTTAACAGGTACCAGTCAGTGGCCGAGAGCTGGAGGGCAAGCTCCTTCATCCCCAAGCTATGAAAACTCACTTCACTCCCTGGTAAGAACATTCCACTGGTCTTTACTGGTGTTAAGAATTTTGCTTTATAGTACAGAAGGGTTTTGTTGGTGGTGGTGGTGTTGTTTTAGTGGTTTTCTTGTTGTTACTAAATCTTATGTAACAGTGAAGAAGCAGTAGGCTAGCATTACACACGAATTCTTTGCTACCACATGACCTGATTTAGAAGACAATATGACATTTTGGGTATCCTTATTGCCATCTGCTTTTAGGGATGTTAGATTTATCCAGGCAACTGGAAGTAAAGGAGTATGAAGGATTTTTGTTTCTTTAAAAAATACGATTTAATCTTTCTATACTGTCAATGTTTATATGTAAGAGGAATTTACCCAAAAAAGACACTTAAAAATCAAATCCATTGTTTCATAATGATGTTTATTATATTTATATTAGACTTTTGCATTGTGTATTACTATTATTAAAGTATTTCTGATGTATTACTATTATTGAAGTATTTCTGATATTTTCTTGTAATAAAAATGTACAAATCACACAAGTACAACATTGCTTGCCAGACAAAGAACAGTAGAGGAGCCTTCTTGGTTCTAGTTCTCCAAGGTAAAGAATTTGTGATAGAATGTTTACTACTGTTGCTTTGGTGTGTGTACATTTATAACCCAGAATCACAAAATATAATAAAAAAATAAGCAAATGAGTGTGATCTGGTGAAATTCTAAGTCACGTATCATTCAGCAATACTGTGTTCCAAACAGAAACACTCTTTTTCTGTGCCTAACAAAATGTTTTAAGCTGAGGGAGCGTTGTCTTCTCACATATTTTGCAAGGAAACCCAAGCATTGTGTGCTGTTTAGATGCTAACCTTGTGAGTCCTATTAAATCTCAGCCTTTTCAGAACTCAGCACAAGTAGGTCTTGCAGATCTCCACATTAACTTTACTAACAGGTTATGCCAACAAGCACATCAGCTATTTCCTCGACTCTGTTGGAGTTAATCTTAACCTGTGCTTTGCCTCCTGTTCTGTCTTGACTTTGCCAGAAAAATCGAGTTGAGCAGCAACTTCACGAGCATTTGCAAGATGCAATGTCCTTCTTAAAGGATGTCTGTGAGGTACTATTTCATTTAGATGGTGCCTTTTTGTGTGTTTAAATTACTTATACGTCCCCTATTCATTTAAAATTATCAAGCTGTACAGACTCCAGCGTCTTTTTTAAAAAATTCAGCAATGAGCATTGCAGCTCTTGCAGCAGTGTGTAGAAGTAGACCTTTGTTGTGTTTATAATGACTTTCTTTTAGAGCTGTACTGGCATGTGCTTTTGGTTTTCAAAATTCTAATGTGTTTGTGTATAAAGCATGTGTGACCCGTGGGTAGTGGATGTCTTTCTTTCAGTTTTGTTAAAGAACTTATCTAGATGTGTACACCATTGAAGATAGGTGTGTGTTCTACTCACCTAAAACTTAAACTAAATAGATTGGAGTGTCTTTCCTCAAATTGACATCTTTCAGAGACCACTGTACAGTTTTTCCCTTTCTATCAGCTGTAATTGAGTATTGACATGGAAGACTTCATGTATTATAGAAACTAAAAGAAATAACCTCATGATAGATTGGTAAATTCATCTTTTAAAGCAGTGACTTGTATCTGCAGCTTTGAAAATTCATCGTAGTCTGAAAAGAGCTGCTTTTTTTGTTGTCTTTTTGAAGTTCAGGTAGTCGGTTTTGAAACTAGTTGATACTGCATTGCACTTGCTGCCTTCCATGTATCCCTGAATAGAAGATGTAGCAGCTTAGTAAACTGAATAGATATACTGCTGGTAACTCCTCCCCTTCCCCGTGTTGTTTTCAACCCTTACAGCAGTCTCGAATGGAAGACCGTTTAGACAGGCTGGATGATGCTATCCATGTGCTCCGGAACCATGCAGTTGGACCTTCTACCAGTCTGCCTACTAGCCACAGTGATATACACAGTTTGTTGGGACCATCCCATAATGCACCAATTGGAAACCTCAATTCAAACTATGGAGGATCAAGCATTGTTACAAATAGCCGATCAGCTTCGATGGTAAATCATGGTCATCTTATATGCAATAATCCTGGTATCCTATTTTTTTTTCATGAAATTTTGGAGAAAAGAGTTAGAAGGGGGGACATCTCTTGAATAGAAAGATAAAAGGAGCCCCTTTAAGTTTTCCTTTATTGTCTTCAGTAGAGTCCTTGGCTACTGTTTGGCCTGTCAAATTCTGCTGTGGCCACATACAAAAAGAAGAAACTTTAGTACAGAGATCTGTTAGCTTCAGCCAGGTCTTTTTTCCTAATATGTAATCATTGGAATGGCAGTATATGCCTTGGATAGCAAATAGGAAGGATGAATAGCGTAGTGTGTGAAGTGAGAAACTGAGTTTTATAGGCCCCGGCTATCTGGGACCATGTCACAGGCTGTTCATCTCAGCTATTCCAGAGGCTCATCCAGGAGAAGAGCAAGTTCAAGGCCAGTTTGGGGACTTATGAGACCCGATTTCAAAGTGAAAAGGAGGCTAGAGATGTGGCTCAATGGGAGAGCACATCTATAGTATGTATGAGGCCCTAGGTTCAGTCTTCAGAACCATAATTTAGAAAAAAACTTAGTCTAGGAAGACATTTTCTTAATTCAGAAAAAAATTCTAGACTAGGAAAGCTGTTTGCTACTATCTGGAATTTGACTTCAATTGCAAAAAATGTTTAAAAATGAAATTTAATTTGTTCAGGTACAAATTTAGCCTCTCTCCCAAATAAAGGGGGAAAACTGGTATAAGGGAGCAATTTTAGATTAATCCCCTCAGAATAAAAATAATTTAATCCATTTTTTAAAACATGACAGTTCTTTAGAAAGGAAAAAAATAGACTTCTAAAGTCATACACATCAAAAAATTCTGTGTTGAATGTCTTGCATTTTTTTTTATCCAAAATGTCTTTTAAAGATTCATTTTGAGCCTGCTGTGTAACAGATACCATGTGTTTGCATGTTTATTGCATGGTTTTTAAAGTTCACTGAATGCTACAAAATATTTTTCTGTGAACAGATTTTGAGCTATGTGATCAAGGCTAAAACTTGGGCATCACCACAGCATTTAAGTGCCCCAATGCTGGGGGCCTGGTTCCTGTAGCGTAGGATTGGTGGTAGGTCCCCACATTCATATGTCTGACTGCCACACATATTCATTGTAGGCCTCCACGTAAAGCAGGAAACAGCTGCCTGGTCACTGATCTCAGTATTTCCACCTTGGGCCTTACCAGTTAGGGTTGTTATTTTCTGTTTTGTTTTGTTATTGTTATTGTTTTGTCTTGGTTATCAGAAAATATTGGTTTCTTAACTACCTTCTAAATAGTTTTTGCTAATAAACTAATATAAAACCACTTGAGAATTATTAAACTCAGATATGCCATAACAATTAGGAAAAAAATTTTAGTTGAGCCAGGCTTGGTGGCACATGCCTTTAATCCCAGCACTTGAGAGGTAGAGGCAGGCAGATTTCTGAGTTCAAGGCCAGCCTGGTCTGCAGAATGAGTTCCAGGACAGCCAGGGCTACACAGAGAAATCCTGTCTCGAAAAAACAAAAAAAAACAAACAAACAAACAAAAAAAAGTGGTATAATAAAACTAGTAACTTGGCATTTTGCAGCTCTAAATATAGAAAAGCAGATTATTAATAAGTTGCTGATAGGTTAGAGAATAACTTGAAAATCATATTCTTGAATCTCAGGTTGGCCTTATTGACAGCATTTGCAATTTGTATTTCTTCCCTCTTAAACATTTTCTTATCTTCTTGCTATTAATAAGACACTCATTTTGTAGTCCCTACTGGCCTTGAACTCACAAAGGTCTGCCTGCATCTGCCTCACGATGCAGAGATACTCTGATGAGGAAAGGCCTCATCATATTGTACAAAGAGGGATCTTCTAAAGAGTAGTATCTGGCTCTTTGAGAGCACTGTCCAGACCATGGCAGTTGAGCCCAAGCTGGTGCTCAGTGTGTATCAAGATTTTGTCAGTTCTTACTATCCTTAGACGACACAGGACTGCTAAATAAATTGCCACATGGTGTCTAACATCTATCTACCTTATACATATGTAGTCAGCAGTATTGTAGTTATAGAGATCATACATTGCTACAAGGCTTATACTCAGAAAGCATCTGACACTATCTGACCCACTTGGTGAGTCAGTGCTCATCTCTCATCCTCCCAAGGTCAGCTTGTTAGCTGTCAGTCTGACCTAAGACCAAAGGATGGAATAGATAGGTGATCACAGCAAGGCACAGCCTTGCTCATATGCTCAGGACCCACCTTGAACTCACAAGATGTTTGATTTAGGGACACATTTTCATATCTAGTTCATTCAGCTTCAATAATCTCTCTTTATTGACCTTCATGACCATATATTCTAATTGTAAAGAGAAAAACTGGTTTTATGTACTAAAACTGCTTTCCATACTTCTTTTTTTGGGGGGTGGGGGGGTGGTTTTTTGAGACAGGGTTTCTCGGTGTAGCCCTGGCTGTCCTGGAACTCATTCTGTAGACCAGGCTGGCCTCAAACTCAGAAATCCGCCTGCCTCTACCTCTCAAGTGCTGGGATTAAAGGCGTGCACCACCACCGCCCGGCTCTATACTTTTTCTTTAACAGTTAATATTTGTGTTTGATGCCTAAGAACAGTTGTTTGTAAAATAATAACAGAATTAATCAGTTTATTGTAGGATTTATAAAATATCTTTCTTAGAAACATTTCATTTTCGTCACTCCATTTACAGCTTAGAGTAGTTATCCTGATGGCACAAGTATCTTCAGAAACTCACCAGACATTTAAATACTATTTTGTTTGTGCAATGAGTTTATTCTAAGAACATTACTGTAGGTGAGTATCCCAACTGTAGATTTAAATTTGATACTGCTTTCTTTTCTAGCATTTGGAAAAGATTGAGCTTACGTTCACTGTGAAGGGAAAGAAAGGAATGGTGGCTATCATAAGCTTTGCATACTATATGATCTCTGTCACACTACTTGACTCTGCGTGGTGAGAATAAGGATTGGGTCTAGGGCATGCTTGATGGGAAGGCACTCCACTGTCGAGCTCCACCTGCATCCCTACAGCCACTCATTTCTGACATTGTAAATTAAAGCAGCCTTTGACAATATGTGGGAAAAGAACACAACTGAATTCTAGTATCATTATTACAGAGATAGGATCCTTTATTTAAAAACAAAACAAACGCTAGGCTGTGGTGGCATATGCCTTTAATCCCAACACTTGGGAGGCAGAGGCAGGCGAATTTCTGAGTTCGAGGCCAGCCTGGTCTACAGAGTGAGTTCCAGGACAGCCAGGGCTATACAGAGAAACCCTGTCTCGAAAAAACAAAAACAAAACAAAACAAAACAAAAACCACCAAGATTTATCCACAGACCTACTGTGTCAGTTCCTTACTTTGATTATAAATTGACTTATTAGTATGTAAAATAGGTGTTGGTATGGTTTTGTTTTGGGGTTTGGGGTTTTTTGTTGTTGTTCTTGCTTGTTTTCCTTTTTCTTGATTTTTTTTTTTCTTCCTCTCTTTGAGACAAGGTCTCAACTATGTAGTCTTGGCTGGCCTGGAATTCACTATGTAGACTGGGCTAGCACTAGTCTTGAACTCAGAGATCCTGCCTCAGCCTCCCAAGTGCTGGAATTAAAGATATATGCCACCACAATCAGCCACTACTTTGGGCGTTTTAAGATGAGCCAAGATGCACTGAAATGGAAGAAAGTTGATGACATAAATGAAAACAACCTAGCAGAGCATGGGGCTAGGGCAGACCACGTGTATCACAGAGTGAGTCCGCATCTCCGATAGGTAAGGGAGAGCAGTAGCTCATCTCCTGGGCCTTCAGAGCACATGAATCAGTGAGCAAGATTATTGTTAGCATAAAGTCTGTATGTATCATCTAACTAAAGCAAAGTCCCTGTAGGTCTGAGTGGTCTGGAGGGAGCACAGTCACCTTTAATCCTAGGGGACAGAGGCAAGTAGATCTCTTAAATTCAAGGCCAGCCTGGCATAGAGCAAGTTTCAAGTAAAGAAAAGCTTAGATCCAAGCATGGTAGTACATGTCTTTAATCCCAGCACTAGAGAGAAGAGGCATGCAGACCTCTGAGTTCTAGTCCGTCAGTTGAAGTTAGTTCAGTTGAGTCAGTGAGCTGAGAGTCTGGAACAGAGTTCAGAGGCAATTTTTATAAGGACAGTTTTACAGAGACAGGTTACAAAGAGACAAGTTAGACACAGGTGAAAACAGATGGGCCAGAAGATTAGAACAGATTGCCAGACTTAGTTTGAGGCCAAGCAGAGCAATTTGGAGAGGGTTTTAGACAGGAACAGCTAAGATGAACAAGCCAGCCAGACTTCAGAAAGAACTAGAAAAGGTGAGCTTATTCAGTAGTAAACCTCCTAGATGACAATTACATCAGGTGAATAAAAGTTACTTTTACAAGAATTAAAGAGGTTTAGTCACAAAGGGCTTTTAACATATTCTAGCTATGTAATGAACATAAAAATTAAATTATCTGAAAGATAAATTATATTTTATAAAAAGAGCTGGGAATGAAGGATCACTCTTGTTCAAATAACTGAGGTAGCCCTCAGACATCTTTTTAATGTTTGCTTTTAATTTTAAAATTATTTTCATTTAGTTAATTTACTACTCTCCATTTATATTTTTTTATTTCTCCATACCTACCTTAATCAAATATAAAACATGAGTCTGTCTTAAGCACATTAATGAGATTTATATTCATTTAAAATAGAGTTTAGAAATACTGAAATATCAGAATTTTGTTTTAGTTTTACTTTCATTTATTTTATCTAAGAATTAAACACTAACAAGAAAAATTTAAACAAAAACTTTAAAAACCAAAAAGCAGAATTATCTATTTTATTTGGAGATGATACAGATGCTTGAGCAGGGTAAAGCAACTACTTAGAGCGTGTGGATAAATGCCTGTGCCCATCGGGAGCATCCTGCAGATGCCTTTGTCTTCCACAAAACATGTCCATCAGACAGTGATTTCAGCTGCTGACATAGCAAGCAAGATTGACGTCATTGTGTTTACCATTGAAGCTTGATGCCACTCCTAAAAATTACTGAGATTAACAAGGTGTCCCTGAGGCAATTGTCACCAGACGGCATAATCCTGAAGAACTGAGTTTAAAAATGAAAGGACAGAAATGACTTAACAAAGTTGTCCTCTGACCTTTAAATATGTACTGTGGTGTTCAGTAATAAGAAACAACATTTGAAATTCTTAAAAGGTCTTTATTAATAGTACAAAATGAATTCTTTCCATGGTTCTCTTACTTTCTTTATTACAAGACCTGTGGAAATTTAATACAGACATTTTTCTTAATTATTTTTTGGTATCCCTTGAGGGGTTTGAAGTCAAGAAAATGGAATAATATTTTATTCTTAGTTTTCTTGGCCTTTTGTCAACTTAACTAAAATAAAATAGAAATCTTTATGTGGGGCAAGTTGGCTGCACATGTTTGCACATTCACCTTTTATATATGTATATGTCAAAGGACAACCTTGGGGTCAGTTAGTTGGTTTTGGTTTTTCTTTTTTTTTTTTTAAGAATTATTTATTTATTTATTTAATGTATATGAGTACACACTGTAGCTGTACAGATAGATAGTTGTGAGCCTTCATCTGGTTGTCGAGACTTGACTTTTAGGAGTTTACTTGCTTAGGCGGCTCGCTCTAGTCAACCCTGCTTGCTCTGGTAGATCTGCTACCGACTCACTCAGTCCTGACTGCTCCGGCCCAAAGATTTATTTATTATTATACATAAGTATACTGTTGTCTTCAGACACACCAGAAGAGGGTGTTAGATCTCATTATGGGTGGTTGTGAGCTACCATGTAGTTGCTGGGATTTGAACTCAGAACCTTCGGAAGAGCAGTCGGTGCTCTTACCCACTGAGCCATCTCTCCAGCCCCTGGTTTTGGTTTTTCAAGATGAGGTTTTTCTCTATAGCGTTGACTGTCCTAGAACAAACTCACTATGGACCAGGCTGACCTGGAACTCAAGAGATTCACCTGTCTCTGCCTCCCAAGTGCTGGAATTAAAGCCATGCACCACCAAGCCTGGCTTTCGTAATCACTATCTTTTGTTTTGTTTCATTGGTGTGAAACTTCACTATATATGTCTCTTATCAGTAGAGTTACATATATATGTTACCACAACCAGCTTCCTATGTATATTCTAAGGATCTAACCTCAGTTCTTCACATTTGCAAGGCCAAGTGAGCAATCTTTTCAACCCTCCTAACTTTAAATATTCTTATTTTTTCTTTTGGCAGCAGTTAATTCTAGTATAGGTTTCTATACTGTAGGAATTATATGTCTGAAAAGAATCATACTTATAGTCACCCCCCACACACACACTGTTTCAGTTCACTTTTTCTCCTAAGTGGAAACCTCTAAATGTTTTGTTTTCATTAAGTTCACTTTTAAATAATTTTTACGGGCTTAGAAAATGTTTTTAAATTTAAAAATACTTTGAACTTTTTTTGAAAATATAGAGGTTATGCACTTAAGGAAATAATAATGATTTAAGAAACAACAAATGGATTAAGCCAGCAGAATAGTTTTAAACAGTGTATATATAAAAATCATTTTATCAGTCTATATATTAATGATACCTAAATTAAAACAATAATCAGCAAATAGTACAAATGAACAGTTTATTAGAACAGAGTTATTCCACAGAAGTCAGACTGTAAACAGCTTGTGAAGGTTCAGTGCGTAAGACTAAGTCATTTAGTTGGTTGGTTCTTTTATTCTGAAATGAGGTTCTTATAGGAATTGAAATTTAGAACATAGCAGGCCTATGGGTTTGCCTTCCTGCTACTCTTCCAACAGTAGCAGCCTGTCAGCTGTATGCTAACGAGTTGAACAATTAAAATAGTCCTATCTGGCTGGCCCACAGGCCATGGGTGCAGACAAAGAACTGTTTATACACCTGTTGTTCATGTAGACAGCCATGTCAATGTGAGCCACAGATTAAAGGAAGGATATGGGAACCAGGGTGGGCAAGGGTTAAAGAGAACTGTGAAAGCTGTGAAGTCAGATTCTTGAGAAAATACGTGAGGGCCATTTGCAAAGGGAATCAAGTTACCTAGAAAAGGTTTCTGCTGGCCGCATTAACATGGGAAATACCCAACTTCAAGTGTCCTGCTAGTCTGAGACCATTTTTAAAAGGCTTCTATTTTCATTACATATGCCAATTGAATTTTTTTTGGAGGCCAGTAATGTGAGTTCCTGTAAGAAAATAACCTTGGACTGTTGAGGCAAAAATACGGCTAGCATTTATATTACAATTCCTTCTGTGTTTTCCTTAAGGAAAGGTAATGACCCTTTGCTTCAGAGTCTTTTCTCAGGAAGAGAATCTGTAGAAAATGCTTCTATTGTTTAATGGGCAAAAAGTTTTGTTTTGTTTTTAAAGATTTATTTTATTTATTTTATGTGTATGAGTACACTGTAGCTGTACAGATGGCCATGAGCCATCATGTGTGTGGCTGCTGGGAATTGAACTCAGGACCCCTGCCGCCCCACTCACTCCAGCCCCACTCGCTCCGGAGTAATACACTGTAGTTGTCTTCAGACACACCAGAAGAGGGCATCAGATCTTATTATGGGTGGTTATGAGCCACCATGTGGTTGCTGGGATCCGAACTCAGGACCTTCAGAAGAGCAGTCAGTGCTCTAACCCGCTGAGCCATCTCACCAGCCCGTTTTGTTTTGTTTTAATGGTACAAAATAAGAGGAAATGGAAACTCAGCAGATACATTGTCTCTGAACAGAATTCAGCAGTTACTGCTTATCCTGGGTTTCTCTTATGTAATTCAAAGTGAATATTTGTGTACTTTAAAGTTTATGAGGCCATTTTGTTTTTGTTGTAATTTAGAATATTAGTTAAAAACAGAAGTTATCACGGCTGGAGAGATAGCTCAATGGTTAAAAGCACTGCCTGCTCTTCCAGAGGTCATGAGTTCAATTCCCAGCAACCATATGGTGGCTCACAACCATCAGTAATAGGATCCATTGCATTCTTCTGGTGTGTCAGCAACAGAGTGCCCATATACATAAAATAAATAAATAAATCTTTTTTAAAAATTAAGTTATCTGTACCAAAATCCCAAGAAGTTTTAAGTATAAACTTACAGAAAGTTCAGCTTCTGCTTTATCTCATAGAGATTGCCTGAGCCACAGTTCCTCTATAGTATTTCACCTTTAAAATAGGCCCATGCTTCAAATTAGCATCTGTGTATTATATTTAACTCATATCTTTTTGTAAAATGGGATTTAGAGTGTGTGTGTGTGTGTGTGTGTGTGTGAAGTTAACATCTGGTATCTTCCTGCCTGGCTTATATATACTGAGGCAGAGTCTCTCACTTGATCTCAGACCTTGCCAATCCAGTTACTTCAGCTAGCTGTCTTATTCTGGGGACCTTTGCTTCTGTCTGTCTTGCACTGAGGTGGCAAGCTGCTGCCATACCACCCAGCCTTTGTGTGGGTGTTGGGGATCTGAACACCCGTATCCTCAGGCTTTTGTGGCAAGAACTTCTACCCTGAGCCATCTCATTAGCCCCTATAGTAAGATTTCCAAGTGGCCTTCCTTTCCTCTTAGGCCACTCAGTAGTCTGTAGGAAGAAGGCACTAGTAAGTGTTAAGGATAGGCTTGACCTGGACGTCTTTATGACAGAGACCCATGACACAATTGAAAGTTTCTCCTTTAATATTCTCTCCTCACTGACCATTAGGCTCAGTCCTTCAGGTTTTTCTAGAGTCTTTTTTTTTTTCCGAGACAGGATTTCTCTGTATAGCCCTGGCTATCCTGGAACTCACTCTGTAGACCAGGCTGGCCTCAAACTCAAATCCACCTGCCTCTGCCTCCCAAGTGCTGAGACTGAAGGTTTGTGCCACCACCACCTGGCTTTTCTAGAGTCTTTAATGGGGACAGGGAATCTAAAGACCAGAAATCTTCAAAGGTGGGAAGAGGTTGAAAGTCTGCATCATTTCTTTGGCCCTCTCTGCTTTAATGTATGACTTCAGTGCATAATGAAATGTACACATGGGGGGGCAGTACAGCCTTGAATATCCAAAGGGAACAGTGACAGAGTAACTAACTCTCAGTGGTGACTAATCCTCAGATAATTTTGAAAGTAGCTATAGAGTTCATTAAAAATAAGGATAAAGATAAAGAATTTCTCTAGAAGTACGGTAGATATCTACCTAATATAATTCTAATCTGACCCATTGCCAAATGACCCAGTGGCCTGATACTCTGCCTTAGGTTTGTTTATTTAGCTTACAGGACACAAAGGATAAACTCACACAAAGATATTTATACATCATAGGGTAAAATCCAGTCATAAAAGATAAAAGCTACACTAATTATTTGAGGTAGTCGATGCTTGATAACTTGTTAAGGCGGAAGGATCTTTTGAAAAACAGTAGTTCTGTATAATCCAGGCAGTAAGCTACTTAATTAAAGCTTAATATTCTAGTTGACAAGTCTGCTACTGTTCTAGGAAAAAGCTTTATTTGTAATATGTTTCTCTTAAAATAGTGCAGTATCTATTGGTTGGTGTTTGTGTGTGCTTTACTTTCTCATTTGGGTCAGCTATAGTTTGGGTTAAGTTTATTTGAAGCTTAAAAACAGATACGGGGATTTCATTGCCCAGAGATGTAAAGCGTTTGGTTTGCTTTAGGTTTGCATTGCAGGCAAGAAGGAGGGAAGGTAAGATGCTGGGTATGTAGGAGGATGCAGCTAGATGAGTACCATTACAACCTTCGGTGTAGGGCTGTTTCACTCAGCGTAGGTTTCAGAGTCTGTGGAGCTCTCCAATGCCGAGCCTTGTATATTATCTCTAAGAGCTTGTTTTAGGCCCTCTGGTGGTATAGTGGCTAGAATGTGGAGTTCACTGGCAGCCCTTTTGGCTTTTCCTAACTATACTGTATGGAATACAAATTTTGAAACTTACTTTGTAAATAACATTTGGATTCAAATATTTTCTTTCAAGTATTTTGAAATGTTCGCAGAAATTCAGAAAAGGTGACACACCAGAAAAGAGTTGTTAAACTCAGATGAATAGTACTACATTCTCTATAAATTCCTGTATAAAACTTATACAAAACCAAATAAAGTAGTGCATGACTGTAATTCTGGCTATTCAGAAGTAATCCTAGCTATTCAGAAGACTGAGGCAGAAGAGTCACTTGAATTAAGGATTTCAGGATCAGCCTGCCAGCTAGCCTATCACAATAAGATAAGATAAGATAAAAATTGGCCACTGTTGATTTCTTTCTGTCTATTTTCACTTTAGGTCGGAACTCATCGGGAAGATTCAGTCAGTCTCAATGGCAATCATTCAGTCCTGTCTAGTACTGTTGCTGCCTCAAACACAGAACTGAACCATAAAACACCAGAAAATTTCAGAGGTGACTGTTTTGTCATTTTTGACCACTAGTTTCTGAGAAGTTCTTCTGGCTCTACATAATGGACTTCCCTTGCCTCCAGAAGGGTTCCTACAGCGTAACCCTGAGGGGTGTTTACCTCCAGAAAGCTTGGAACCATCTTGATTGAAATGTGAATCTAGTCTTATGTTTTGTTTCCTTTGCCTCTTTGGTAGGTGGCGTACAAAATCAGTCTGGAAGTGTTGTCCCAACAGAAATCAAGACTGAAAACAAAGAAAAAGATGAAAACCTTCATGAACCTCCTTCATCAGATGACATGAAATCAGATGATGAGTCCTCCCAGAAAGACATCAAGGTCTCATCTAGAGGCAGAACAAGGTATGGCCAGCCCTTCTAGCTCATGTATTTTCTGGAAGAAAAAAGGCTTAAGACATGTATTCATAATAACCAGCTACATTCTAGGTGCCAGGTCTAGAATTTTTTTTTAAATCTATATTTTCCTAGTTCATCTTTACACCCCTTTATGTCTTCATACAAAAAAAGAACTGCCTATCGTTTCTTAGTTGCCCATAGTTTATAAAAAAGACAATGAGAGGGCAGGTTAAACTGTTGTTGTATGTCTGCCAATAAATATTTGATCTGTTAAAGAACTAAGTATATGGCAAAATCTGGTGTGGCTCGTGCAAGCACCAGCCTGTTGCTTGTGACGTGTTATTATCGGAAGCCACCATATGCTTTGCTTTCACGTCATCTGGGGCTGGGTTTGCTTTACACTGGCAGGTCTAAGTAGTTGCCACAGATACCGTTTGTCTCACAAAACAGGAAATATTTACCTTTTGGTCCTTCGTAGTGATTGGTTATTCTCTGATTTCAGCAGTAATTTTAGAAAAATGTAAAAAAGTATTCCAGATAAAGTGATACTCAGAGTTTTCTAGAAAATGAACTTGATTTTCTTTCAAGCATGAATTTGGACATTAGTTTCTAATAATTTGTATATTTCTTCAGATTTTTTTTTAGTTCTACATTAAAATTAGGTGATTTTATTTGTGCACACATGTCTATAGTATTGTTTTTCAGACATTGTGACTAGGCTGGTCTTGAGCTCATGATCCCCCTGCCTCAATCTTTCAAGGGCTGGGATTAGAGACATGATCAGCCAAGCCCATTGTGACTTAATGTTTTTAAATGCATCTATTTTATGGTATATCAGTCATTTATTGACGATGTATCTATCACATATAACTAATGATATTTAAAATACCCATTTTGTGTGCTAGATTATAATGCAGAGGAGACTGAAATGATAGAACTAACAGAAGCCATCCGTGACCCTTTCTCCCACTCCTAACAAAGAGCTTCTTTGCCTTTGACATTCTCATAGCTTTCAAAGCCTAAGTGTCTCTCTTGAGAAAAATGAATCTTGGCAGTGCTGTGGTTTTAGTATGCATCTTACTCACGTGAAGAATATAAATGAGAAAATAAATTCAGTCAGAGAATTCTGAGACCACTTCTTCTAAGCAACCTAACTCATCGTTTTATTATTCTTTTAACAGAGAATTTCCTTCCCTCTCTCCATATCCATTAGAAATCAACATACTTTTCCTCAGTAAAGGGACAGAACATAGATTTTACAGTTTTATGGGCCAAATTGTCTCTTTCACAGCTACTCAGTTCTACAGTTGCAGTACCAAGTAGCCAGAGATAATGCATAAGTCAGTCTGTCCTTCACAAAGATTTATTCATTCCAATTCTCCTATGTTTTGTTTTTTCATCATCATAATTACCTATGTTTTGAGGCCCTCTGTGTCTTCTGTCCTTTGTGTTTCTAAGCAGACATGATGTACTCATGCTCCAGGACAGAACCTCAGCACTCAGTGCATTTGAGTCAGTGGGGCCCTACTAATGCAACTTTAGAATCTGTAGATTAAGGGTAGAAGTTGAAAGTATGTGTTGAACTGGTCCTGGAAATGCTGATCTTTGTATTCAATATGAATAACAAGGTAGTAGAATTTAGCTTTGTTTCTTATTTACAAATAATTTGCTTTCTCGGAGAGACCTTTATGCTAAAATTCGTGATGAAAATCTATTAAAATACATGTGATACAGCTTAACTTAATGACTGTTCAGGTTCATTGAAGAAAGGAAAGGATCATCCAGTCACTTTCAGGACAGCTGTGCTCCTGTCTAGTAGGGATTTTAATTTCCATTCCACCATTATAATTTATAATTTGGCACAATCAGCATATTTATAGGGAGGGAAGCTTATAAACACTGTTGCTACTCTTTTCTAGCAGTACCAATGAAGATGAGGATCTGAATCCAGAACAGAAGATCGAAAGGGAGAAGGAAAGGCGGATGGCTAACAATGCCAGAGAACGCCTGCGTGTGCGGGATATTAACGAGGCGTTCAAGGAGCTTGGCCGAATGTGTCAGCTTCATTTGAAAAGTGAGAAACCTCAGACAAAGCTTCTCATTCTTCATCAGGCCGTGGCAGTCATCCTTAGTCTAGAACAGCAAGTCAGAGGTAAGTCAGTCCAGCAGACCGGCAGACATTTGTTAGCTGTGCTTTGCTTAGGCAAGTCATCTGAAGGCTCTCTGAATATGTCTGTGCCATCCAGTATCTACAAACTGAGAGCTTCCACAAACCTATAGAGACCAATCCTGGGAAATGTGGCAGAGAACGAGCAGCATTAGCCCATCTGCTCCTGTGGCCTCAGGGTCTGTCCTCACTGTTGAGTTTGCTTGCCCCAACCTGCCCTCCTTGTTGCACTGAGTTGTACCTCCTCCTTCTAGGCACTTGGTTTCTCATGTGCTTCACTCTGGGCATTCTATAAATGCTGCTGCTTAATAGGACGAGTAAGCATGGCTCCTCCCTGTCTTTACCACATCTGTGTCCTTTACACTTATGTCAAGAGTTCTCAGGGCTGCTTTTTTGAGCTCTATTAGAAATGCCATAAACGTGTTGGACATGCCCATGTGCCACATATGTGGTTTGAAAGAGCTCACATCTTGACTGAGGCAACTATCCTGTTTACTACTTCATAGAGTCTGATGGTATCCTGAAAAAGCTTTAAACTTCATTTGTTTAGTGTGCATTTGTCACAACATTTCTGTGCTGGACAGTTATCAAGTAGTGGAGACTTTTGCCCTTGAGCTTCTACCCTCTAGCTTGCATTTCAGCAGTCCCCTAAAGGTTTTATGTGCAACCTTTTTGCAAGCAATCAATAAATGTGGCTTTGGGCCACAAATCTCTTTACTCTTGAGCAACTCTCTCTCTCTCTCCTATTTGTGTTAGATTATCTAAATGTTTGTATTGGGTACAAACAGAGTAGGGTAGGTAAATGCTTGAAAGCTACATCATTACCATTAGCTGGAAATTCATTTCTGTGTCCATCCAATATGTTTGATGTATAGGAATGGTGCATAGTCATCCTGCTTCTAAAATCAGGTATGTTCTCATCTTGTTCAAAACCCTTGAAGTGATAGAGAATAGCTGTTCATAAGACAGATCCTACAGATTACAGCCTCCTCTGAGACACAGGCTGGTTGCTGCTCACCTGACTGGAACAGGAACGTTGACTTTCCCTCACCAACCATTCTCATAGTCATTCATACACACACCCTTCTTGAACTGAACACTTTGTTGGGCCCAGGTTAGTTGACTTTGTAGGTCTTCTTATGATGGCCTTGACCACTCCAGCTTCTTCATTTCTTCCCTCCACTCTTCCACAAAACTCCCAAGCTCTACCTAATTTAGCTGTGCATCTCCACATCTGTTTCCATCAGCTGATGGATGAAAACTCTCAGAAGACAATTGTGCTGGGCTCCTGTCTGCAAGCATAGCAAAATATCATTACTGGTGTCAGGGGTTGGCAGAGCCCTTATCTTAACAACTTCTTGAAAAGCATTCAGATGCCCTCTGTCCCTATCTCATCAGCTTCCAGTACCTGTGCCTAATCCTTAGCAGTGTCTTCTAAGCTTGGTGTAGTTATATTTGCCTAGACTGTATCTGCAGATGTTGGGATGTTTGATAAGGTGTTCGGTATCAAACAGAGGGCACAGTATACCTGCAGTCCTGAGCCAGCAGTTTGTGTAAAGACATACTTTGTTTACCTGGCTTAGTATCTGACCAACCTTAACCTGGAGCTTCCTAAGGGAGACAGACTTAGGGCTAGCAGTCATGCTGGGGTTCTCCCAGAACACTTTTGTGCTTTGTTATTCGTTGTACAAACTCCATCTAATCTCTGCCATTGCCATTTAAGCATCTCCAATGATTTAAGCATGTCACAATGATTATTGACAGTAGCCTGGCCATTTCTATTCCTAGGAAATTTCATTGTGGTCCAGAAGTTTGTATTCTCATCTTACACAGATTCAGTAGGTGATCAAACACTTCTTCCTCCCAAACTCATTCATCATCAGCTCATTTAGCTCACTGTTTTGGATAAGAGTGGAGGAAAATGGAGAGTGGTGGTGGTTCTTAGGTCTGACTGGTTCCAGTACTGTCTCCTGAGGTCTTCTTTTAAACATGCATCCAGACTCCAACCCCAGGATATTGATTTGCAAAAAAATGGTCAAACAGGGCAGATAAAGTGTGTGTACTGATAATAAAACACTCTTTCTGTTGGCCATTAAAATAAATTAAAATGATACTAATGCAAAAGGACAGAAGAACAAAAATAGGCACAGAGTGGAAAGTAGGTATAGTAGTGGTAACTGACAAGCTTATTCTAAGTCTCACACAATATATGTCTCAAGGTTAGGATTTAACATTATGCTAAAACGAATGGTTTAAAAGTGACCTGACAGTAGAACCAGCAGGCTAGCTTAACTGTTAAAAGTATGAGCTACTAAACCTGACAGCCTGAGTTTGATCCGTGAAGGTTACCTTCATGGTTGAAGGAGAAAACCAACTCCTGTAAGTTGTTCTTTGACATCCATATGCCCACTATATACACACCTGTGTGCACATAGACAATAAATATTTTTAAGACCTGAGGATAAAGAACATCATCATCATGTGATTTCAGCATACTAGGGTTTAGAAGATTATCCTAAAGCTCTAGGGACAAAACTTAAATCATGTAGAAACAAAAAAAAAA
>NW_022196906.1:66446217-66476531 GCF_008632895.1 Mastomys coucha | reverse complement strand
AAAAAAAAAAAAAAACCAGGACTCCAGTGTTATCAGTTTGGGACAGACGGGGGATACCTTCACAAACCGGCTTCCCATGTGTAGCTCAGAAAGTATTTGGAGCATATACTTGCCAATAGGGACATACACAGGAAAAATAAAGCTGTGAGACCCAGGAAAGCTCTTGCATAGGCAAGTCAGTTTATGAAACACCTTGTCTACTCACTGGCCTAGAGGGTACTTACCTGTGCGTAAAAAGCCTCAGGGAAAGAAAGTGAAACTAATGATAATGCAGTGTATTTGAGGTTTATGAAAACATACTGATACCATTTTTGTTGGTGTGTTACAACATTGAGTGAGATTGTGATTTCATTATTAAAAATGAAGGTTAAAAGAAGTCAGCTGTTAACTACAAGAACAGCTATCTATATAAGGAAACTATCACTAAAATTCTTGTGTTAGCATGTATCTCCATGGAGTCATAATAGTGTAGATATTTGCTTTCCCTTAGTAATGTAAAGAAGTGACTATTCAATTAGCCAAAAATTCAGTAGAAAAACTCTTGTTGAAAATATAGGAATCTGGTTCCACTTGGATTTGTATCAGACCTTTCTGGCTATGCAGCACATTGGTCAGGGCTGTTTGTTTACATCAAGGATATAAGAGAGTAACATAGGCCTTTGAAGCTGCTGCTGCTGCTGCTGCTGTTATGAAAGCTGTGGATACTTTAAGTAGAATCTGCTAGAATAGTTTGTTTCTTCCAGTCCTAACTATTCTTTGTCTGACTCTCAGACAAAGATCTCTATAAGATCTTGGCTAACATGTCAAGCTGGAGGCTCTGGTTCTTCTCAACTATTACATTATACCCCTAGGTCTTATTGTGAAAAGAGTCATTGTTAGCTCAGAGCAGTGGTCCACTAGAAGAGAAATAAGAGCCTGTTCCCTTTTGAAAACCTGTAAGTCTCACTTTGTTCTCTTAGTTCACATTACCTTTAGTCTCTGGTCCTGAGACCATTGTCTCAACAATTCCATGATACCTATCAAAAGACAAGCTCCTCCTCTTAAGCTAAGATAGTTTCCTGTTGAGAAAGCAGCACTTGGGTTATATGTGCATCTGAGTGCTAAAGTACAGTCTGAGCATACATATACCATGAGTTCATCCCAGAGCCACAAACAGGGAAAAGAAAGCCATTGTTCTATTTTAAAGATTTATCTTTAATTATGTACATGGGTATGTGCTTGTGAGGGCCAATGCCCAAGGACGCCAGAGACATTGGATCCCCCAGCTCTGGAGTTATTGGTGGTTATAAGCCACTCTGCAAGAACAGTGTATGCTTCTAACCACTTAACCCTCTTTCCAGCCTCATGTTGATATTTTTTATCTAAATGACAAACATACCATTTGTACCTAAGAATCCTTAATAAGTAAAGAATAAAGTACTTTTCTTCTTTCATTAATTCTCCTCATAATTATATAGGTTTTATGCATTTTCCCTAAATACTGGGCCTTAGAGAAGCAGAATGTAAACTGATATTATATCGTTCTTTGTCAGTTGTATTTCATAGAGTCAACTGGGTTTACCATAATAGAGCCCTTTTCTCTTTATAACTAAGATGTGGACTACAGGTAGGCACTAAAATGTACACATTCAAATACACTTACCTTCCTTAGAAGGGAAAACATTAACAAAGAGAGCTGTGCTAGGAGCATTGAGCCAAGCACCAATTTCTAGAAAATATGACATTTTAAAAATGCAATATCTTCTGGACTTTGTGGTGCATACCTTTAATTCCAGCACTTAAGAGGCAGAGACAGGCAGAGTCTTTGTCTGCATTTCTATCTACACACCAAAGAAGGCATCAGACCACATGCATCTACAGTTATAGACAATTTTGAGCCATCACATGGATGCTGAGGTTTGTACTCTGGGCCTCAATGAGATTGACCAGTTTTTACTACTGAGATAACTCGCCAGCCCCATCTTTTCATTTCCTATGGTAGCCTGTTCTTAGGACTTCTCTGAGACATATATGTGCATCACACATCACATCTTGGCTATCTTCTATAAAATGTTTTAGCGCCTTCCTTGTTATAACACAGCCACAGAAAGAACTCTGCCATCTTATTCTATGTTGTAAAAAAAGAAATAGAAAAGTAAGCGTAGGTGTCTTGCTTATGACAGTTCCTTATATCATTTTTGTTTCTGCTATAAACATATGCCATATCGGAATAGACAGGAAGGAATGCCATAGTCATCTGCCTCCCTACAAAGGGATACTTTTCTGAACTGGTAAATTTGAGGTGCAGCGCAGATGTCTTTCTGGGTATAAATTGGGTATCAGGCCTTCATATCAACTCAGTGTACTCTTATCATAACAGGACTCTTAAGGAGAATTTGATTGACAAATAATAGCACTTACCTAGATTAGCATGTTAATTTCAAACAAATTAAGCCATAAGAGACTAAATAATAATAAAAAATAGAGAAACTGCAAAGTAGTTATTAGGAATTCTGGCATCTCATTTAATACTGAAGTTTTAGTGTGAGCATAGCATGGCTGCTTCTGTAAATTTGATTTAATATAAAAATGAAGTTACAGAGATTGATCATCCTCACAGAAAGAACACCAGTTTGTTCAACTTAAGACCTAACAGTCTTTAGCCTGCTTTGGTGGCCTAGGCAGGAAGATAGCCACAAGTTAGAGGCTAGCCATGGTAACAGACACCAGTCAGGCCTAGAGATCCAATCTCACTGCCACTTGTGTGACCCCCAGCCCCAGTCCTTGGTTTGTCTTTTTACATAATGATGCCAGTTCTCTCCTTCTGCTGTAGAGAGGAACCTCAACCCTAAAGCAGCCTGCCTTAAGAGAAGAGAAGAAGAAAAAGTCTCTGCTGCGTCAGCAGAGCCGCCCACCACATTGCCAGGAACCCATCCTGGGCTTAGTGAGACTACCAACCCTATGGGTCATCTGTAAACATCAGCCAAGTGAGTATGGGTCTGAGGGGGAAGTACAAGGATACCACTTCATTATTTATTTATTTATTTATTTATTTATTTATTTATTTATTTATTTATTTATTTATTGGAGACAGGGTTTCTCTGTGTAGCCCTGGCTATCCTGGAACTCACTCTGTAGACCAGGCTGGCCTCGAACTCAGAAATCCGCCTGCCTCTGCCTCCCAAGTGCTGGGATTAAAGGTGTGCGCCACCACTGCCCAGCTCCTTTTTTTTTTTTTTTTTTTTTTTTAAATATCATTTCATTTTATAGTGATTAGAACTTGCAGAGTAGTTCTCTATGGCAGGCTCCGGTGATTGTGAAGGCCACAAATAATTTGGTAAAATTATATAATTTGGAATACAATGAATGAACCTTCCTGTTGTCTTATCAAAGCCAGTGTCATTTTAGACTACTTGTTGTTTAAATCGTTTGAACAGCTTATGGCTCATAAAGACATGCCAGGTCTGAGTCAGCATGTGTGCTCATGCTCCAAGAAGAGGACATCACAGTGACTCCTTTCTCAAACTGTCCCTGTTCCCACCCTCACTCCACATTCTTTTGTCACAAGTACTGGCTCCGACTCTTCTCTGTATCCCATTACTGTACACTTCCACCTGGGTCCTTGGATGGAGATTGTGAGATGCAGCTGCTGTGCTCATCTAGTCATGAATTGAGCACACTCTAGAACCCACTGATGGATGAATATAAGACAAACCCAAAGTAGTTCTCTCTGCTGGAGTTTCACCTACACAGACTTAGTTGCAAAGTTAATATTTAAGAAACTGATCACTGTAAACTATAATTAAATATTTTAAACTAGCACTTTAGCTAGCAGCATGGATTAAGAGTAGAACTGGTAATTGTATTTTTAGAATGTTTGGTTTTTTTGAGACAGGGCTATACTATGTAAACCTCTCTAGAACTCACTCTGTAGACCAAGCTGCCCTTGAACTCAGAGCTCTGCCTGCTTCTACCACCCAAATGCTAGGATTGAGGGCATGTGCTACCACTTCCAACCATAACTTCATTTTTATAACCTGCCTTAAACATTATATAATTATTTTCTTATATTTTTCAACAGATTTAAAATAGTACAGGCAAATGGATGGAAGCAGAAATGATACCAAATGTAGTTTCTTCATTTTGAGGTGAAAGTCTGGAATTTGATAGAATAGTTAGTAAGTAAATTGCTCTTTCATGTCGGATTTGGTTTATGCCACCACTCCTTAGGATCAAATTAGACTGCACTGGAAAAGGAGAAAAGGAAGACAGGTCAGCATGCTGGTAGTCAGTTATCACTGTAACAGCAGCATCCTGGAGGGAACTCTAAACCACTGCCCACAATACTTCCAGTCATCATGTAGTCACAGCATCCTCAGGCAAGAAGAGCTTGTTAATTCACACACTCTCCAAAAGGCGAGCCATTGCCCTGTATTCTATAGAAAACAGAATCTAGGAAAGTAGCCGATCCATCTTATAAATAAATGTTGGTGTCTTTGGATAAAAACACACCACTGTTTCTCAGTGCAGAGGTGACTTTTTAAGTTGATAGGTCTAGAAGAACAATACTGAGAAACAGCTTCATACAGAGCTCAAGTGCTGAGTTTCCCTCAGACTGAAAAGAACTTATAGTCAGCACCACACTGGACTCAGAGCCTGTCATGTTCCCTATCTACTGTCGTTCTCTCTTAGTTACTCCCAGATCTTTACTCTTGCACTTCCTGCTGTGTAGGGATCTCTAGCCTTATCTTTCTATAGTATGTGGAGATATTCTCACTGAGGGACCCAGGAGATGGCTCAGTGGTTATAAGTGCTTGCCATGTAAACTTGACAGCCTGAGTTCAATCCCCAGTATCCACATGATGGAAGGAGAAGCCTACTCCTGCACATTGTCCTCAGACCACCACAGGCATGCAATGGCAAATGTGCTTCTGCACTTGCACTAATAGTAGCAATAATTTAGGGAACATACAAAAATATCCAACAATTTGCCACCAGTGTAAAACCAAGTAACTTTTAATAGTTTTCTATTCCCAAGAGTATCACTATTACCAAACAGAATTATTGCCTATCATCTAATAAGAAAGTAAAATATGATTTTTCCTTATTAATATTCCTATTATAAAGGGTTATAATGGCATCTTTCAGGGTTATTAATATATACATTATAATGGAAACATATAAGTGTATAAAGTTTGAACTAATAAAATAATTTCTTAGGTTTTTTTTTCCTTCTCCCCAAGACAGGCTTTCTCTGTGCAGCCCTGGCTATCCTGTATCTTGCACTGTAGACCAGGTTGGCCTCAAACTCACAGAGATCTGCCTACCTCTGCCTCTAGAGTATGAGGATTAAAGGTATGCATCGCCACTGCCCATGTATTTCTTAAATTCTTTAGATAAATACTTAGTGAGAACCTACCATGGACCAGCAGCTAAGACTTCATATCTTTCTCTTGAGAAGAAATGAATATAAACCATTAACCTAACATGGTGGGCTGGGTGCAGCACTGAGGGGATGCTGTGATCACACTGCTGAGCAGTCATTGGGTGGGATCTAAAGTCAGGTGTTGCCAGCTCACCTGCTCCCAGCATGGAAGTTTGCATAATTGACTGACTAAGCTAAAGTATAAAGTCATAATCAGAAGGCTCCCTGTACACACACACACACACACACACACACACACACACACACACGGTAAAACTTGCAATTGCAGAGCTAGTCCCTTTCCTTGGAAGTTTCACTTTCCATGACTCCAGTTACTTAGAGCCAACAATAATCCATAAACAATTTGCAGTGAAGGCTGGGCATGGTGGCACATCCATTTAATCCCAGCACTCTGCGGCAGATGCAAGGATTATGAGTTCTAAGTTAGCCTGGTCTTCATAGCAAATTCTAAGCCAACCAAAGATACATAGTGAGACCCTGTCTCAAAAAGAAAGCAGAGACTTAAAATGTTATGTGCTCTGTTTTATTGTTTATTGTTGCCCATGTATTACTATGCCCAACTTGTAAACTTTATCCTAAGCATTTATGTATAGGGGAGAAAGTTATAGTGCAAGTAAGATACTGTGCACAGTTTCGGGCATCCAGTGAGGATCTTGGGCCTTAGCCTTTCCATCAAGAGGGAATTCTGATACCCTGAGGGCTCTAGAGTAAGTCACTTGAACTAACCTAGCGCAAACCTAAGTGTAATGAACAATAACTGGGATTTGTAGAGTGATGTTATCTTTAATAATTGTTATACTTAATAATTAAATGTACTAACTGTCCTCTTCTCTCCCTGCCACAGTTCCAGAGTCATCAGTAGGCTAGATAGAAGGTGACCTCTCCTCATAAAGATTTGGACAACTCAGTTTATCTGAAGACACAAACCTGGCAGGAGGGAGAAGAAAAAGCAAAACACTTGAAACAAGAAACTCATGTAATCCTATGATCAAAGCAACTGGTCAACACTTCCATTAGAAGTGAGGATAGGAAGCTCATCAGAGAACGTTGGCCCATGAGGTGTTTGCAGCATATCATTCTGCTGTAAGCAGTGTGTCGCTTCTGCACAATCAGAGACTGTCTCATCTCTCCACTCAATGTGGAAGTTGCCTTGTGCCTAAACTGAATTGACAAATGCATTGTAACTACAAATTTTATTTATTGTTATGGAACTGTGAGGTCTACATATAAAGGGAAAAGTTCATGTGGGAAGCTGATGCACACTCAGCTGATGCCAGCATTGTTAAAGCTGTTCACAGAGCAGTGGCAACCATTGGCCCTTAGCATTCCCGGCATACCTGTTAGTGTCTTAAAAAGGAAGGGAGTCCTTTGTTGCCCTCTCCGACCTTCGCCATATGAATAGTGTTTTCCATGAAATAGGAAAATATTACTTGGTATAGCATTTCTCTCTTGTTTTTTTCACTCATTTTTATTTTCTCTTTGTGGGTGTTATATTTGATCTGAGTCTGCATAGTTTATGGTCACAGTCCAGAACCCTCCTTGCAACCCTGTATGCTTTGTTCATGTCCCTGAAGTGATAAGCAGACACCATCTGTGACCATAGCCTAGCTAAGATTTTGAAAGGGGAAGTTTTTGTCCCCTGGATTTGCCCCCAAATAAACATTGCTTTATTTCTAATAATCACTAAGACTTTTCAGGCTTCTAGGTTTCATAGTAAAGCTATAATAGCAAGAAGTGTAACTTACAAGGAAGAGTCTACTTTTTAGGAATTGCTTTGTTTTCCAAGCAGTAAGTACTACACAATATAGTACTTATAAAGTGTTAGCTGTTAAGTAAGCACAAAATGCATTCAGTACAATACAAAGATGACTTTTTCGTGGTAACAAAACCTGGTAGTCACTGGGACAGGCAGTGTGATGAATGCACTCAACCACTCTGAGGCTAATTACCTATGGAATCCAAGAGCAATGGTCACATTTCCTTATCCTAGCTTTCCTTCTCTGTCCTTTGAGTGGCTGGTCAGTGGGGGGTGGGGCAGGAGGGTGACTTAATCACCTGCAAACCACCTGCCCCCACCCCAAGAAGAGCCAGATTAGCACTGAGCTGTACCTGTCAGTCTGTCTTAGCATTATGCATTAAGGTACCCTCTATCTCTAATCCTTTACAGTTGTTTTTAAGACACAGTAATCACTTTAAACTTCCATGAAATCTGTCTTCCACCACAGCAGCCCTGGGAGAGAAAAACATGCTGAGCATGATGGTCTTGGCTAAGTAACTCCTTAGAGCCAATAGCAGTGGCAATCTACACAGAAGAAAAATCCCAAGTTGTTCTGTAACTTAGAGACGCCGGAGAATTTTGAAAGAACAAAAACTGTTAAGACGTTCAGATCCTCCATCAGGACTATTTCTAACAAGTCAGTCATTGGTGAACTTAGTGGACTTAATTTGCATACCTTAATTTGTATATGTTCTCCAATTACACCAGACTCTATCTGTGGCCTTGTTCTTCATTTCAGTGTTAATCAGCTAAAACAGAAGTTGTTGCTATGACGTGTGAGTGAACATAAGCCACTGCCTGGCCTTTTTCTTCAGAGCTTGTCGTCTTTTTCGCTATATTAGACTTTGCAGTATGCCCAGAAGCTTTCCTTCATAAAATAGAAAGAAAAAACATTTGGCTTATTTTTCACTGTAGCTAGTCTTTTATACAATAATCTTGTAAGAAAATTTCTTGAATTCTAAATATTACTCTTTCTAGATTTTTGAAATCAAAAGTTTTCAGTAAAAAGTTTCTTACTTTATTTTATTATATTAGGTAGTTAAAGAAAATGTAGGGTTATTTACCATAACCTATTCATTAATATCAGAAATTTACCATAGCATTTTAAGAGCATAGTAGGTTCTAGCATACCGTGTAGTTCCTATGGAGTATTGTGAGAGCGAATTGTTGGAGATGAGCTGCTTTTCATCTTGTTCTCCAGTTTCCATTGTTGGTTTATTGCAGATTTGTATCCTGTGTCAAATTCAAGGTATTATTGATAAACCTTTTCAACCAGCAGCAAGAAGTTCAATTTTTTTTTCTGTCGCTGTAACAGAAAACACAGTATGTATATAACATTTATGTAGCAATAAATGTGCCATCCTTTTTTTAACATAGTAAACTAGTGAGTTTTTTACACTCCTGTTTCCCACAGAATAATGCATTTTGTTTTCTTTTCTCTATCTCCTTCCTCCCAGAAAGGCTGGAACTGCTTTTCCTGTCTGCACTAACTGTGCTTCACGGGTGACCCTGCAGGACACATGGGGCTGGGCGAGCTAAGATGACACACCTGGGCCCACACAGCTCTCCTCTTGCCCTCTCTACTGACACTGGCCTCTTAAGTCTTTTCCTGAAAGTCGAACAAAGCCATGTCGGTAGTAAAGAACATCTCCTCTTGCAGATCTAGAGAAGAATGAAGATGATGGGAAAAGACCCTTAAAGCACCTCACAGCTTTTTCATGTCTCTTCTCTCTTACCTACAACCAAAAAATAAATAAGCAAGCAAACCTGCCAAAATAGGGGGATGGCAGCATTAGTGAAAGTTCTTTCATCTGTTTCTAACACCACATCCGTGCATGCGTGTATACATACATGCATGCATGGACTCCTGTGAGGACTTCATGGGTAACCTGAGATAGGGACCATAGGGCGATCCTTTGCATGAGGAGGCTGTGTCCTCTCGGGATTTTGACAAATCACTTCTTTTGATGGATTTTGAAATTCGATGTTTATGTACAGCCTAACAGATCATCTTGCTTCTTGTGTAATTTGATAAGTAAAAATTTGGTAGTTTTATTTCATACAAAGTGATAAACTAAAAGCTCTGTGTAGGAAGAAAATAGTTATGTTTGAAGTGAGATGGGATCTGGAGAGCTAGTCACCTTACCTCATTAATAGATTTGTAAGAAGGAGCCCAGGAAGATCCTGTGTCCAGGGGCACTTGGAGCAAGTCAAGACTTAAAACTTTCCTACAAACCCTACCTGCCTTCAGTTCTCTTCCCTCTGTTCAGCTTCTAAGGAACTTGACTTAGTAGTCTCCCTTTTATAGGTATTTCATCCATTTCTCTCTGGTTCGTGAATTTTTTTTCTTCCTTAGAAATTCAATTGTTTTAAATAGATATCACAGAAGAGGGGTGTGTGTGTGTGTGTGTGTGTGTGTGTGTGTGTGTGTTTGTGTATGTGTGTATATTTAGCTAATAAAGGGTATTAGTTTTGGCATCAGTCAGTTGATTCAAATCCAAGCTCAACATCTAATTAATTCCATTTCCTTATCTGGAAAATGGAGATCTGTTCAAGAATTATTTAAGTATTGAATGAAACAATGTATGGAAAGCTCTTACAATAGTCCCTATCACATAGTAAGTATGCAATTAAATTATGAATATTTTTAAAATAAATAGAATTTCAACCAGTTCCTGGGTGATTCCTCTTCAGCTACACTGTGGGGAGTGACTTATAACCCCAGGAGAAAGCAGCCTGTATTTGTGGGAATCTACATTCTTCTGCAGTCCTCCAGTAAACGGTAGCACTGCTTTCCAGTTTCTGTTCTTGATTTATTGGAGATTTGTTTGTTTGTTTGTGGTTTTTCAAAACAGGGCTTCACTCTGTAGCCCTGACTGTCCTGGAACTTACATTGTAGACCAAAAGATCTGCCTGCCTCTACCTCCCGAGTGTTAGGATTAAAGGTGTGTGCACCACACTGGCTGAAGATTTATTATTTAACATTCACATTCTGGTAGGGTGAGCCTATAGGCTTTGCCCAGTACCATTGTGGGTGGGTAGTGCTGTCAGAGTTCCCAGGAAGCAGATGCCAAGGGCAAGTAAGGAGTATTACTAGAAGGAGTGAGTAAACAGGAATGGAAGGCCATCATACAGACGTGTCATCTAGAAGAGTGAGCAAGGAGGAGGGTAAAGAGCCATAAACAAATGGTCACTTGGCTCCTAGAAAGGCTTGCACAACCCTGCAGGGGTTAACAACAGAGAGATGCCTACCGAAAAATGGTGCTCAGGCCTCAGGCCACTGAACCCAGCGAGATGCTACAACAGGTACACAGCTAACAGCAAGTTCCCAAAAGGGTAACCTCAAACAAAGGCCTTGAAGTTAAACCATCATGACTTCCAACAACTCCTATACAACTAGCAAAACAAAACCAAGGGTCTTCCGAAGTCACTGTGAAGGAAGGGGACCTTGCCAATCGGATGGTGCTCCAAAATACACATTGCTTTTCTTTCTGCCACACCATAGCCGTGGATCTGCACATTTAGAAGAATAAGACCTGTACTTCCATGGGCTCTGGTGAGTAAATCTAGGTACAACCCACTGTGGGGGCTGTGCTTGGTGTTCTGGAGTCCTTCCGAGGACTTGGCCCTCTCTGCCTGCTGGAGAACACACAGTCCACATCTTTGTAACCACCTGTGTGAAGCCTCTTATTTCCTCTCATGGGTTTTCCCTGTGAGTGCCTTCAGTCCTGTGGGTCTGCTGTATTCTAGGACATAGTCACAGGAAAGTCCACTCTAGCATGTTTTCATAAGGGCTTAGTCCCTAGCAGCAGCACTATATGAAATGGGTGTGGAGGTGCATGCCTCAGGGGGTAGAGGCAGGATCGACAGTTCAAGGTCCTCTTCAGCTAACAGTGAGTTTGAAGCCAGTTGAGGATGTGTAAGACCCCATCAAGTTGCAGATCACAAATAAACATACAAAAAAGCACCCAGGTTTGTATCTACTAACAGTTGTCAAAAGCAACAACAACCAGTTCTCTATATAGCAACTTCAAAAGACTACCCAGAGTATAGGCCCATAAACTGAAAACTGAAAGACATCAAAGAGGCACAAGAAAATAACATGTTTGGTGTTTGAAAAAACTAATGTTGTTAACATGTTCATACTACTAAAGCTATAGGATTGATGCAATCCCCATCAAAATTCCAAAGATATTTTCCAGAAACAGAAAAAAGAATCTTAAAGTTTGAATGGAACCATGAAAGACGCCAAATAACCAAAGCAGCCGAGGGCTAGTAGGATGGCTTAGTAGGACAGTAGACACACCTAAGAGCCTGAGTTCAGGTCCTAAGACCCACATGGTAGAAGGAAAACAACTGCAAGTTGTCCTCTGGCTTACATGTGGCATCATGGTATACACACACACACACACACACATACACACCGATATGAAAGGGTAATGCCGTGATTTTAAACAGTTTTTCTTGTACTTTATGATATAATTTTGAGTGGTTACAGAACCACAAAAGATCCCTAACACCCCAAGTGATCTTAAAGAATCCACATGGAACTATCTACAAAGAACTTAAAATGTCCCACAAACAATAGTAATGAAACAATGTGAAGACATAGACCCTGTCTCAAAAATAATTAAAGGGTCTGGAGAGATGGCTCAGTGGTTAAGCACTCACCAGTCTTCTAGAGGACCCAGGCTTGATTAGTAGCATCCATATAGCAACTCATCATATAACTCCAATTCCAGGGCATCGGATGTTCTCTTCTGGCCTTCTTGGACACTGCACTCTTTGTACACAGATACACAGCAAGCAAAACACCCATACACACAAAACTTAAATAATAATTAAAAACACGAGCCAGGCATAGGAATTGTACCTCCACTAGCTCCATTGTTTGGGAGGCTAAGACAGGAGGATTGGCAGTTTTTAGTTTTTATTAGGGTGTGTATGTATATGTGGGTATGTGCATGTGGGTACAGGTATCATTGGAGAACAGAGGTGATGGATTCCCTGAAGTTGTAGTTAAAGGCAGTTGCAGACCCCAACATGGAAGCTGGAAACCAACCTTGGGTCCTTTGAGGAACAGGAAGTACTCTTGACCACTAAGCCATCTCTAGCCTGATCCTCTATTTCTTTGTTTTGTTGTTGTTTTGAGATCTTAAATGACATACCCCTGACTATCCTGGAACTCACTGTGTAGACCAGGCTAGCCTCAAACTCAGAGGTCCCTTTGTCTCCCACATGCTGGCAATAAAGATATACACCACCATGCTTGGCAGACCCCATATCTTTAGAAACAAAAGGTCAGCAATAAAGTGTGAGCTTGACATATACAAGGTTAGCACTGGGGAAAAAAAGGAGAAGGACTTTATCATATACTATATAATCCCACAATCCCATTGCTGGATGTATATCTAAAGAAAATTAAATTCGTTCATGGAAGAGACACTTACCTGTGTCTCCTTCAGCACTGTTGACAACAGCTAAAACATGCAAAACATACCTAAATGTCCATCAACAAATGAATAAAAAAAAAAATATGTCACATATACTCAATGGAGCTTTTGGCTTAACAAAGGAGAAAGTAAGCCAGAAACTTGTAACATGCAGGCTAAAAAAGCTGAACTTAGCAACAAATACAGAATAGTGAAGTAATAATTAGCCATTAGTCAGAGGGTCCAGAATTTCAGATGAGAAAATAAGCTCAAGGGGCTTACTAATATGTAACATGCTAAATAGCTAATAACAGCGTGTGTGTTGCTTATTAGCATACAAAGAAATGGGTTTCAGGGGCTGCTTAGACGTCTGGCAGGAGAGCTTGCCTGCTGACTTCAGTTCAAACCCTCCACCCCACAAGGCATAAAGAGAGAACCGACTCCCACACATTGTCCCCCTGAAGTTAGTAGGTGTGCTGCCATGTTTCTCTATACCCCCAAAATAATTGCTTTTTATTTAAAAATAAGTTTCAAGCTGGGTGGTGGTGCAAACCTATAATCCCATCATTCAAGAGGCAGAGAAAGGTGAGGCCAGCCTGGTCTACAAATCAAGCTCCAAGACAGCCAGAGCTACATAGAGAAACCCTGTCTTAAAAAAAAAGAAGAAAGAAAAAAATAAGTTTTGTTTTGACATTCTCATACATACATCTCATTAGACCTGTTCCTATTGACTGACACACACACACACACACACACACACACACACACACACACACACTGACCATCTTCTCAAACTCCAAGACAATCCCTCATTCTTTCATGATGCATATATTCCAGTACCTTCTCATGCTCTCCCTCAACCTTTACACCTCTTTCTACCTTCTCATAGTCTGTTTTCTACTTTTATGACCCATCATACACACACACACACATGCACATACACACTGCTAAACTGAAGAGAAAGCCGGAATTTACATTTCTGTGTCTAGCTTTTGATTGACAAAACCTCCCGCTCCATACATTTTTCTCTGCTAGTGGGACAGTTTTACTTTCATTTAAGACTGAATAAAATTTTGTGTACCGGGTGTGGTGGTGCATACCTTTAATCCCAGCACCCAGAAGGCAGAGGCAGGAGGATCTCTGAGTTCGAGACCAGCCTAACCTATAAAGTGAGTTCCAGAACAGCCAGTGCTATACAGAGAAACCCTGTCTCGAGAAAACAAAACAAAACAACAAAAAGCCCATTGTATGTATATACTACATGCTCTTTATCAGTTCAGATGCATTGTTGTTCTCCTTGCATTTGACTTGGGGTTTCATGTAACCCAGGCTGGCCTAGGACTTGATATGTAGTCAAGGCTATCCTTCGACTCCTCCTCTTGCCTCAGCAACCCCCACCCCCCGCCCCCCACCCCCCAGTGCTGAGATTACAGGCATGTACCTCCTTTTCATTCATCTCTTGATGGATAACTAGCCTAGTTCTTAGCTATTATGAATAGTGCAGCAATAAATATAAATATATATCTCAGTAGTACAGCATATAGATTTTTAGGTATACTCACTAAAAAATAAACATGAAATAATATACTAATTAGCCCAATTGAGCCATTTTATAATATATTCATATTTCAAAGCATTTTGCTATATTCAGAAGTTGTGTACAAATTTTACTTGTCAAACTGTTTAAACACATTCTTATGCTGATGCTGGATCTGGCTGCTGAAGTTCTTAAACCATCCTGACTTCTGCAGACTGCACCTTTCGATTACCACGGCTCTTAGATTTCTGACTTCCTCGAAGTTTCCATAGGAAACAGATGCCACATTTCCCCCTCTTCAGGCAAAAGCCACCTTCCAGTCTGGAGATTTAGCCTAAAGATCTCTCAAGTGACAGCAAGAATATTCTGGAAGCTTTAACCAGACTAGTCTCCTGCTTTCAGAGTTTCTCTCTCCCTGTTCCCAAGAGCCTTCTAAGGAACCTCTAAGGTTCCTCCATCTCCCTGGCCTTCTGAAGCCATGGTCTTTGTTCGGTTAATGTGCAGCCCTGGAGAAGGCCAGTGGCAGGGCCTCTTCTCTTATTCTAACCAACTGTTACAATGTTTTTTTTTTTTCCCTCGCCTTCCTAATAGTTTTGTTGATCACCCTCATAGATGGCACCTGTAGCAGCCCAGTAATTAAGTTGTACCCCCATTCCCCCACCCAGATCTCCAAGGCCTTGGACATCAGATAGCTCTGCCTTGTGGGGCCCACCTCATAATAGAGTAGCCTTGAAAAGCAGGTTCCCCAGAGGGTTCATTCCTCACCTCCCAGCCCAGTTCTCCCAATTCCTCTCTTGTCAGGCCAGGTGCCCTGCCCTCTGGCCTCCATCCAAACCCCAGGGCCATCCTGCCCTGTCCTCATTAAAGCCTGAAAGAAGCGGGTGTGCTTTCAGACTCTGAGCAGCAGGTTATTGATCAACACTGATAGCAGGAGTGGTTTGATCCTCCCTGAACTGCAGAGATTAATTAGCTTGATTCCCAAGCATAATTCTTAATTAGGAACAGGAAAAAAGGAAAAAAACACAAAGGGGACTATTCTTCCTCCAAGGACTGCTGACCTTCTGTCCAGGGTGAAGAGGGAGGAGCAGGAAGTGGGAGGCAGAACCAGGTAAACATGTACTGGCACTTTAATGCTTCCTGCTGGGTCCAGACCTGTGCAGTTCATGTAGACATGTGTGCTTCTCTTGTTTGCTTTACTCCTGACCCCCTCATGCACAGGGACCAAATCAAGGACCACATTTTGAAGTTTCTACTCTCGGCTATGAATGTCTATAGAGAATTCAGCTGTACTGGCTTCAAGTAGGAAACTTGGGTGGGAAGAGCTCAATGTTCTGAAACTTTCCTAGAACTACTGAAAGGAAACATTTCCTGTAGTCAGGAAGTAGACACTTTCTAAAATTTTTGAGCTATGCCCAGCTCTTTACCTATGGGGCGGGGGGCGCAGAGGGCAACTGAGGTAAAAAGGAGCAGTGATTTAGCAACCCATCAGCTGACGAGACACTGAGCTTCTTCACGATAGGTGTGCGAACTACTAAGGAGGTATCTGGCATATAGTAGGTCGGTGGAGCATAGTAGGAACTACCAACTCCTCTAAAGAAAATAAACCAAGGAAGTAAAAACATAGCAGAGGATGAATTCCAAGTGATTAATTCACTAGCACATAGATAAGAAAGTGTATGTTAGGTGTATGCTGACCCAGTATTTCTGAAATCAAATCACATGGTGAACACAGACGAAGTTTACAGGCTGCAGGCAGTGTAATCTGAGTGAGACAGAGGACTTGACTACAGAACACTTAGGACCCTGCCAGACCAGGGGCAGACCTAAGTCCTGGGTGACATTCTGTCTAGAAAATAGTTAGAAAGCAGTGGATTGTGGATATGGAACCAGTGTTAAGGTCACTGGAAGGCCTTGACATGGGTAGGAAGTCAGAACTGTCGGGAAATAACCAGAATGCTTTGCCCAGTGACTCACGTCTCCACTCGCCCCTCCACTAAAACACACTCACCCAGCTCTTTTAAGCCTCTCTGCTGGACAACCTGATCCAAACCACCAGGGGGAGCCGTGTGGACCCTGACCAGGTGGACACTTGAAGCGTTCAGAAATCTTAGATGTCTTGGGTGGAGGGCTGTCTTATCTCCAGGTCTTGTCTTGTGCAGGTATGTACTAAACAGTCTGAAGACCTCATGGTAGGATGTATGGAACTCAAGTATGGTATGGTGTTAGGGAGCCTGTAGGAGAGATGCAAATAAAACTGGACTGGGTATTTATTGTCCCTTGTTAAGCTGGGGAGGAGTCATTATCACTACTTGAGAAAATGTGTGAGATTTTCCTCATAGTAAATGGTGGAAGTGCTTAAACAGGAAACGTGACTGCTCTGCATTCATGCCTGACTTTGTACTTCCAGGGATGAGACACTGGTTTCTGCTCAGTCAGATAAGTAAGCCTGTGAGGAGACAAACATTGGGGAGTTTCTGCAGATGGTTTTGTCTCTGAAACCAGCATATACCGTGGAGACAACAGGGCAGGGGACACTGAGAATAAATACAAGTTGCATAGGGACATCAGTCTGGAAAGGGCCACAGGGTCAAGAAGAGAGGCCTCGGCAGGGGATATCACTAGCCATAGATGGGACACAAGCGCTGATTTCTCCCACTCAAGGGGATCTGTTTCAGGGTTAGTGATAACAGAAGGAAGAGAGCCTATTCTGATCCTAAGGAAAGCAGATAACCCAGCTAGAGCTGATCCTGCTATCATTCAGGACAAAGAGATGGCAGGCACTGACTTCTCCCTGGGCTCTCCAAGGTTGAGCTTAAGGACAAGGTCAGCATCCCCCTAAACCTCCAACTTTCTTCCGAGGAAGGGCTGCATCCAGAGAGCTACAGACTTGTGGGAAGACCATGGGATGACATGTCCAGATCTGCCCAGGGAGGCAGAAAGGCTGCCAACCCACAGCATGTGGGAGAGTACTTTCTACAAGGACCTAGATGATGTTAGGAGCTTGGGGGCCTGGGAAGGCCAAATGTTTAATATTTGGAAAAGAGGCTGTCTAAACAAAGCAATTAGGAGGCTCCTTTGTAGTTCGGTGAAAGAGATGGATTGGCTCTTCCAGCATCAAAGAAAAGGCTGACACAATGGGGACTAGCCAGGCCTAGGCCTCCTGTGGGGGAGGGGACACTCTGCTCTCTGCAGGGCACAGACTGCTTTGAAGCCCCCCAATAAAACTTGTTCCCAATCACTTAACACGCTTCCTAAAACTTCTGCCATAAAGCTATCACTCCCTAAAGCCACTTTTTAAAAATTAGCATTTGCCACCAAGCCACAGACACACGTGAGGATTCACCCATCACTTTTTGCAGCAGAGAGGCAGAGTGTGGACTCTCCCCTTTTTCAGGTAGACCCCATGAGGAAGCTGACTTAGCAAAACAGGGAAGTTCTGCTTATCAGCTGGTGACCAAGCAGGACAGTGAGTGAATGGATCTGAGTGCAACCTGCTTTGCTTGTAAAAAGGAAATGGAGCCAGAGACCAGCAGCAACATGGCTCTTTGGGTTAAGGCCCTTACCACCAAGCCTGACGGTATGAGTGCAATGCCCAGATCTCCATCTTCCACAAGATGACAAACACATGCACACACACATACTATGTAATAAAAGGAAAGCATTGCTAGTGGAAATGGCAGTCCCTCAGCACATAGGTGAGCGGTGTAGGTCAGGTAGTTCTGGATGGAGGGTAGTTGCAGACAAGGAATCAAGAGAATCATGTGGATGGGTTCTTGTGGGCCCAAGAACTATGACAGATGATTCAGGGAGCCTGTCCCAGAGCTCTGACTGGCCTAGCATCTTCTGATGCAGCCAGGTCCAGAGCCTGAAGCCCAGGCTAGTCTGTTGGAACACAAGTTGACATTACAGATTCACTTAAGTGCACTAGTTCTTACTTCTCACGCCTTACTTTGAAGTGGCCATAGGTAAAATCAGATGACCTTTGCATTTTCTGGCAAACAGTCCTAGAAAAGGAAAAGGGAAGCAGACCTAGTAGCACGGGCCTGTAACAGCAGCACCGAGGAGGCTGAGGCAGAAGGAACTTCAGTTGGGGCTAGCCTGGACTAGCATCCCATAGGGAGGCTTGTCTCAAAAAAAAAAAAAAAAGAGTATGTGGTAGATGAAATAAAAATAGTACATTAATATTAACTATGAAAATAAATAGTGAGACATCTGACCATCTCACTGTCACCTGCTGCCTGAGTGGGGAAACCCCCTCTTCTCTTTCCTTTTTGACCCTTCTCTCACAGCCACCAGACAAAAGCGACAGGCTGGAATACACAGAGACTTATTTCAAGGAGCTGACTCTTACAGACTTGGGAGTTGGCAAGTGCAAAGATTTTATGAGCAATGCTGGCAACCTGGAGGATAGGCATAAACTGATGCCTCATTCAGTCCTAAGGCCCATCATGTAGACTCATGGACTTCCATTTCGCTGGCAGGAGAAGGGTCAGGGTTTGTTCTATCCAGGCCATCACCTGGTCAGCCGCAGCCTACCTACCTACCTTATGGGAAAACAATCTACTCCAAAGCTGTCACCATCCCACAATATACCCCAGAAACATCCAGTCCAACATTTGATCACATTGCTCTGCTAAGTTGGCTTTAACCACCCTCTTCCTCATTGCCTTTGCTCAACACAGCAACCAAAAAATTACTATTAAAATGAATGAATGTCAACGGTCTGATGTAGTTCAGTTGGTGGAGTGCTTGTCTAGCAAAACAGAAACCCTGGCTTCCATCCCCAATGCCACATAAAACCAGGGGTGGTGGTACACCACCCATAAAGCCATCATTTAAGAGGTAGAGGTAGGGCCATCAGAAATTCAAGATTATCCTCAGTTACAAGTGAATTCAAGGTCAGCCTGGACTCCTGAGCTGGTGTCTCATGATTAGACGTGGGCTGTGAGTATGAATGAAAGAGAGGTGATCTGTCACTACAGCCTGGGAGGTGTGCCTGGTACAATCTGTTCCACAAGTGAAGGGTAACCACAAGAGAAGGCTCTGGTCTGGCTATCCTGCCCTCCCAGGGCAGAGTACCTTTACACGGCCCTCACTGGGCAAGGGAACGAAACAGCAGTTGTTCCATATCTGTAACTGGAAAGTCTGTAAGAATTTCTCATCTATGTAATAGGGATGATAGGAAAGGTAGAGGCCATCCAATGAAGGCTAACATCAGAATCCAGGCCACCAGAAAACCTCTCAAACTCTTGGCATGAGCCATTTATTAAACTCTGTCCCAAGTGACTCACAGCTATTAAGACTTGCGCTTCTGTGTCCAGGGACAACCTCAGGTCTCTTGAGAGGGTCTTGGAGTGGGCCAGCCTGGCACCTGTAGACTCAGGTTCCTCCCTATGGCCCTCAGGGAGAAGGAAGACTTGCAGACCCAAGGCCAGAGCCCATCAAAGGTTCTAACAGAAAGGCACGCGGAGCAACCGAGAATTCTGGACTGGTGAGGAGTCCAGTTTGAATTCCAGATTCGGGTTTGGGGTATCTGTGTTTTGCCACTTGCTATAAGATCCTGAACATGCGCCTTAGCTTCTCTGGGCTTCAGTTCTCACCCATGTAAATTGTAAAGAGGTAGGTTCAGGCCTTAGGAGGAACTTCTCTGTCCCTCACTCCCCCCAGCTGACTTAGCTACGCTTTTCTCAAAGCTGAGCCGCCCAGCATTTATCAAAGGCCCGCACTGTTAGAGACTTTTCCGTGTGTGTATTTAGCAGGCAGTATTTGTCCTGCTGGTCTTTGCCCTGGGCTTCCTAGCATTGGCTCTCTTGTTTCTCTGGTCCATCTGCTCTCATGGTTCTCATCTGAGGGTTGTCCTCAGTTTCTCAGAGGGTCAGGTTTGTTTTAATTAAAAACAAAACCACCGAGTGGGCAGTTAGACCCTGCTGGAAGGCAGGGGCAAAAATCTGTGAGATCCTTTCTTTTCTGACGTTTGGTTTTAGATCAAGACCCTAGCATGGACTATGCAGGTTCCTAGTCACGGGAAGGGTGGAGCCTTGGAGTCCTCCGGGTGTGAAACAGAGGTTCCTGTCCATCCAAGGCGAGAGGGTGCTTTCCACAGCTGGGCCAGGATGGGACGAATCATTGCTTCGGGTCTGTTTTTCTGGTACGACTTCTTCCTAGGCAAGTTCCTTCTAGACCTAAGTCTCGTGTTGGATGCTGCCTGGTGTCTCCAGCTGGTCGCAGATGCCCAGCCTGCGGCTGCCAGGGTGTCTGCTTTTGCCTTCTCACTTGGCCTGCAGGTCCCTTTCTCTAACGTCGTTCTCCCAGGGTCAGCCTGCAGCTCCGGGGCGCCCCCTGCTGTCGGAAATTGCAGGCTTTGACCTTAGCTGTCCCATTCATAGGCAAACTGGAAGGCACAGTGCCCTGGCCCACAGCATCATTCAGACGCCACACTGCCTCCTTTTCTTTAAAATCAGAAGGAAGAAAAACAAATTAAGGGTGGAAATTGTGTTTTAATATATAATATTAATATACCTTTAAGCTAACCCTCATAAAATGGAGCTCTAAATACTATAATGGGAAAAGGGACCTAGGGCCCAGGGAAACTCTAACATAGCCCTCTGGTCCCTTGCAGCTGGCCTACAATGCTCAGGAAGGATCTCTGGGGCATGACACTGATCAGGATTCTGTATTTTTCTTTAGTAATAATATTAAAAAGTATGTGGTTTACAATGGTCAGAGAACAAACCTATGGGTTAGCCTTCACATCTCAAAAAATAGGTGTCCTATGAGCTACTACTTGGTGTTTGTGAAAGTTACATAACTGATTCCATGTGGAATATGGGGACAGTCACCATGGAGTGAAGACTGGGTAGTAGTCCGCCTGGCTGCAGCCACTGCAGCTCTGCCTTTGGAAGGTTGGTCAGTCACTCTAGAACCCCTACACTGAGGTGGTGGGAAGAATCCCATGTCTACATACAGTCACAGGCTGAGGTGCCTGGGTTTAAGACTTAAGTGAATTGGAAAGAAAGATGGAAAACAACAGGTTCATGTACTGAAAAGAGTGTTCAAACTGCAGGGCACAAATCCGTGAACAACATTGGCTGGTAGCTCATGATGCACAGCCATGAGGGCTGCTGGTTAGGGTAACGGGAACAGGAGAGAAGTCAGGAATGGCGACAGGAAGGAGCTGAACTCAGGTAAACTGGCTAGCCCTGTGAGATATATCTCTCATGTGTGCCATACGAGGAGTTTGCTGGGCAGGATTTAGTGCCAGAAACTAGCTATGTCCCAGACTAGTTTCCTCCTGCCTGGGTATCTCCTGTCTTTTTGTTGTGTTTTTGTAAACTGGAATTTAGTGTGTGGTATGTGTGTGTATGTGTGTGTGTGTTTTGTGTGTGTGCGTTTTGTGTGGTGTGTGTGTGTGTGTTTTGTGTGATGTGTGTGTGTGTGTTTTGGGTGGTGTGTGTGTGTGTTTTGTGTGGTGTGTGTGTGTGTGTTTTGGGTGGTGTGTGTGTGTGTTTTGTGTGGTGTGTGTGTGTTTTGTGTGGTGTGTGTTTTGTGTGGTGTGTGTGTGTGTTTTGTGTGTGCATTGTGTGTATGAGTGTGTGTGTTGTATGTGTGTGTTATGTGTGTGTGTGTGTGTGCATACATCTTTCTACAGCACCAGTGTGGAGGTCAGAGGATAACTCGATAGAGTCAGTGCTCTCCTTTCCACCACGTGGGTTCCAGATGGAACTCAGCAGAGGTGGGCCTTGGTGATGCTGGATTTCAGAAGTGAGCATTCCAAAGCCCCAGCTGACAGTGCTTTGCTTCCAGATTTTGGAGCAAAACACTAAGAAGGCCCAGACTATTTACCAGAGCAGGCAAAGAGGGTAAAGAGAAGCCAGCAGTAAGCAACAAGCCAGCCGCCGACACTAGGAAGCTAGGAACAGAGACAGGGAGGAAAAGCCTTGAGGAACATGGTCATGAGCCATGTCCAGGTTCAGGGTCAAAGGCTGACAGACAATATGCTGAGGGGAACATCCCAGTGTGGCATACAGGGGTTTGGAGACAAAGGGTCTGATCAGAGAAGGCCAAAAGAGGAAGCTAGTAACAGCCCAGCCCCTAGCTTTGGATGTTTCCAGGGCCTAGCTAATGAGGTGTAGGGTCTGTGAAAGACTGGAGTGCTATTGGTGTCTGCCTAGGTGGCCCTGGTCCTGTGACTCGCCTTTGGGTCACTTCAGTGTTTTGTCTGCCAGGGAAACAACAGGGTTTGAGGTGGAATTGTAAAGGGACATTGTTAACAACCAGTCAAGCATCCCAGGAGACAGTAGACCCTGTGGGTTCCAGTCCATTTGAAGAAAGGGGTGAGAGGGTTCCATCAGCATTCAGTGTGTCTTGTGGCCACCAGAGAGCCTTGAATGCCATGCCTCTCTTGACTCAGACTAAACCTTCTGAGGAGCAGAGCCTTGAATTACTAGACTAAAGCAGATCTAAGAGCTCAGTATCCTGGCCATAAAAGGAGTCCACAGAGCACAGTGCACCTGGAGCTTCTTGAGTAAGCAAGATTCCCAGCTCCCACCCCGATCCTGACCCAGTGAGTCAGAGCCTTCTGGTCTCTGCATGACAAATCCTCAGGAAGGTCCCAGAGTCACTGCTCAGTTCCAACAGGACTTTGGAGAGTCCAGAAAAATGTGAGACAACCGCTTTAAAATTTTTTTTTAAAAAACCAAGAAAGAAGCAGTAGAAAGGGGTTTTTGTTTTGTTTTTAAATTACTGTGGAGGGCATCAAGATGACTCAAGGAGTAAAAGCCCATCAAACCCGACTGTCTGAGTTCGGTCCCTGAGATGCACACGGTGAAAGCAAAGAACCAGCTCCCCACAACTCCCATACAAACACACCACAGGATACCCCCCCACTCACTCTCTCTCTCTCTCTCTCTCTCTCTCTCTCTCTCTCTCTCTCTCTCTCTCTCTCTCTCTCTCTCTAAATAAAACATATCATTCACCCTGCACTGCTTCATTTGCGCACATCTGTCATCTCAGAGCCTGGGAGGTGGAGGAGGAAGATCAGAAGTTCGAGGTCATGGTCTACAGTCACTCTGCAAATAGCTCCTTGCCCTTAGTCCACTTCAGGTCCCAGCCTCCTGGAGGGGGCAATGAGGAAGGCAAACCAAATGCTGTGGTTTAACCTTCACAGGAAGCTGCGTGCTGTATCCCTGTCCTCTCATCCCGATGCAGGAAACAAGAGACACGGCTGGGGCTGCAGTTCATCAGCCAAAGAAATACCTCCAATCCCTTATGGCAAAATCATTTCAAAACAAATGTGTGATGTGTTTGTATATGTGTATTCACACGTGTGTGCAGGCATGTATGTGTATGTGTACATGTAGGTGTGGAGGCCAGATGTTAGCATAGAGTGTCTTCTTCAATCACTCCATACCTTCTATGCTGCAGGGAATGGGCCTGTATACTTATATAAGGTACTCTATGCCTTCTATGCTGCAGGGCATGGGCATCTATCTATACTTATATAAGGTGGACTTGAATATTCATAGCTACTCCACTTCCAGTTCACTCTCTGCTTCAAGTTTACTCTTAAAGACAAACCTCTGAGTTTCCTGCTCAGGCTTCCTGCTCCCAAGCTTCCCTGACATTTATGAACTTTCCCAAAGGAACCATAAGTCGAAATAAACTCTTTCTTCCATAAGTTGCTTTTGGTCATGGTGTCTCATCTCAGCAACAGAAAAGTAACTTAGACAGGCTCCTCCCATTAAAGTGAGATAGTTGGTTAAAAAAAAAAAAAAAAGCCTCTCTAATAATTCAAAATATTATATATTGATCAGCCTGGAATACCATAGCAAGCCCCTGTCTCAGTAAATACAATTTTTTTAAAGATTTATTTATTTTATGTATATGAGTACACTATTGCTGTTTTCAGACACACCAGAAGAGAGCATTAGATCCCACTACAGATGGTTGTGAGCCACCATGTGGTCGCTGGGAACAGAACTCAGGACCTCTGGAAAAGCAGTCAGTGCTCTTAAGCACTGATCCATCTCTCCAGCCCCCAAGTAGATACAATTTTTTGGAGGGCTGGGGAAACATTGCACTTCCTACACAAGCATGAGGAGTGGAGTTTAGATCCCTGGTTCCCACAGAAAAGCCAGGTAGGCCTGGTAGCTCATCTATAGCTCCAGTGCTCAGGGAATGGGGACAGGGACCCCCACCCCCGACAAGTTAACTAGATAGACTAATTCATAAGCTCTGAGTTCATCTAGAGAGCCTGTCTTTAGACGCAGCAAAGGCCACACTTCCTAAATCTCCCTAAACATATAACACCAACTGGAGCCCAAGTGTTCAAATACCCGAGACTATGTGGGCCAGCCTTATTCAAGCCACCCAGAGCCCCAGGGGATCAGTAATTTAAAATCTGCCTTAGAGCTTTCACATTCACTTCCTTCCTGCCAGACAGCTTTCAGGTAAAAGAAAAGGTCTCAGGAATTCTGGCTGAGGACACAGAAATGTTCTTTATTCACTTACCCTATGAAAGTAGAAGATGTTTGTAAGTCAAGAAAACTGGATTACACTCCTCAGAGGGAAAATGTGACTTTTTGTTTTGTTTTGTTTTGTTTTGTTTTGTTTTTTCGAGACAGGGTTTCTCTGTGTATCCCTGGCTGTCCTGGAACTCACTTTGTTTACCAGGCTGGCCTCAAACTCAGAAATCTGCCTGCCTCTGCCTCCTCAAGTGCTGGGATTAAAGGCATGTGCCACCACTGCCCGGTGGGAAATGTGATTTATGTCGACTTCATTCAATCAACCTGCCCGGTCCCTACCCTCATAACATCCAACAGAGTCTGCATAATGCCATAGATTTCAGCTTCAGAAAATCCATGGGCTGGAGAGATGCTCAGCAGTCAAGAGCACTGGCTGCTCTTGCAGAGAACCCGGGTTTAGTTCCCAGCCCCACATGGTGGTTCACAACTGTCCTTAACTCTAGTTTCAGGAAATGTAACACTCTCCTTTGGCCTCCACAGGCACCAGGCATTCATGTGGTACACAGATATACATGCAGGCAAAACACTCATACACATAAAATTAAAAAGAAAATTAAAAATCTAGAAAGATGCTTCCTCCCTGCTCCTCCCTGTCTACTTGGGTACCAGGAAACTGTATCCTACTGATCCAGAGCTAGAGACACACTGTGAGCTGGGACCTGTCCCAGGCTGTGGACGAGAGACCAGAAGGCTATTCTGTCCACAGAGCTGGGTTGACATGGATCTACTCAGAGCCCAGTAGCTGGCCATTGTGGAGATGATAGATGATGAAGATACTGGTGGAGGTGATGCAACAGAATGACCAGGGCCTTCCACCAGACATGCACGGCTCCCTACTGCAAGGAATCAGAGCTGATCAAAGGCAAGTCTATGTGCCTGGACCAATGTGTCTCCAAGAGCCTGGATACCCATGAGTAGATGGGCAAAAAGTTGGCAGAGTTGTCTATGCAGGATGAAGAGCTGATGAAGAGGTACATCGAGTTCTGGATCCACATGAAGTCCCCAGAAATACACACCCAGGTGCACCTAGTTACTTATCTGATTAAAGTGCTCCCTAATGAGTATATGTGAAGACTGTCACACCTAGGCTCTCTGGAGCATCTCCAGGATATCTGAGTAAGGTAGAGTTCTACTGGATAAAGATTGGGTATTTGTCACAGTGTATGAAAACAGATTTGGGAAAAAAAAATCCAAAAAGAAAATACATAATACATTAACCTTTATCTGAGTTAGGATTTCTATTGCAGTGATGGAACACCATGACCAAAAAACTAGTTGAGGAGAAAAAGGGTTTATCTGGCTTACACTTCCACATTGTTGTTCATTGTTGAAGGAAGTCAGGAAAGGAACTCAACAGGGCAGCATCCTGGAGGCAGGAGCTGATGCAGAGGTCATGGACGGGTACTGGAGGCAGGAGCTGATGCAGAGGCCATGGACGGGTACTGGAGGCAGGAGCTGATGCAGAGGTCATGGACGGGTACTGGAGGCAGGAGCTGATGCAGAGGCCATGGATGGGTACTGGAGGCAGGAGCTGATGCAGAAGTCATGGATGGGTACTGCTTATTGGCTTGCTTCTCCTGGCTTGCTCAGCCTGCTTCAGATAGAACTCAGGACCACCAGCCCAAGGATGGTACCACCTACCATGGGTTGATCAATTGATGAGGGTGGTACTAATTGAGAAAATGCCTTACAGCTGGATCTCATGAAGGCATTTCCTCAACTGAGGCTCCTTCTTCTCTGATGACTCTAGCTTGTGTCAAGTTGACACAAATGCAGCCAGTACATCTTTCTTCATCAGAGCGTCTTCAAATGCACTCAAAACCTTTCTGAACCTATGACAGCATGGGGTTCTGATGTCTTATTTGCAAATATAAAAATGCAGGAATACCCAGCACTTGGGAAGCAGAGGCAGAGGCAGGCAGACTTCTGAGTTCAAAGCCAGCCTGGTCTACAGAGTGAGTTCCAGGACAACCAGGGCTACACAGAGAAACCCTGTCTCGAAAAAACCAAAAAAGAAAGAAAGAATGCAGGAAGACAGTGGCCCTGACTCCATCATGCACCCATGGTCCAGCACCCAGGCTCCACACTCCCTTTACAGCCTCCACCCAATGTGCTGGGCTTATTAGTCAAGAAGGATGGGGAGGTAACCTCCATCATGGGTAATTATAGTACGGACAGCTGGCCTCTGATGGTGACCACAGCCCAGCACATGACTCAGTCAGGAGATAATGGTGCTCACAGAACATCTGAGGCAAGGCAAGGGGAACTCACTTTCCTCTCAAAGCTTCAAGGCTGAGTTTCCAGCTTGGCCTTGGCTTCAGGAGCCAGAACCTTGCAGCGTCTTGGCAATGAAACGGCTTTCAGATTTCTATTTTTAAAAGCCTTGGAAGTGCGTCACTTGGGGGATCGGGCAGAAGCTTTGTCCTGGCAACAACCCCAGAGCAACTGTGAAACCCAAAGGCCACGCAGGACCCACTCAGCAACTCTGCTCCACAGCAGACAGGAACAGCCAAAGCATGGAGACCCCAGAACCCTGCCCTACTGGAGGAAAGAGCATGTGCTCCGGGCTCCTGCCCCCCAAGCAGTCAGAAGCATGACTACACCACTTCGCAGGTGTTTACACAGGGGGCTCCACGGCTAGCCGGCCAGGAGCTGGTCCAGGCTGAGAGTCACAGGAAAGAGGCATGTTAGGGAGAGATCTTGGCATCCGGACTAGGGAATGGGAGGGAAGGGTGTTATGTGACACTATTCGTGGGAGGATGTTAACAAATGTCCATTCTCCAACCAAAAGCAGAGTAAAGTAAGGACATCACCCAAGCCCAACTTGGTGAAACAATTAGCCTATTGGTTACTTACAGGGACCATGCATGGTGAAACAATTAGCCTATTGGTTACTTACAGGGACCACACATGGTGAAACAATTAGCCTATTGGCTACTAACAGGGACCACGCATGGTGAAACAATTAGCCTATTGGTTACTTACAGGGACCACGCATGGTGAAACAATTAGCCTATTGGTTACAGGGACCACTCATGATGAAACAATTAGCCTATTGGTTACTTACAGGGACCACGCACGGTGAAACAATTAGCCTATTGGTTACTTACAGGGACCACGCATGGGTCACTTAAGAGTGGCTATGCTGCTAAAAGCCCATGCCATGTGGCTAATAACTTCCAAATATGAACTGTGTGGAGCAAGTGAAGTCTTGAAGTGTTGTTGACATGGGAACAGCCATGTCAAGGATCCCAGTGCTTCAGCCCCATGGGAATGGCAAAGTCTTCCCTATGTGAGGCTTGGAGGGCTGGCAAAGTCTTTCTCTTGTCCAAGGGCTAATGTCAATTAATGGTGCATGAAGAAAATGTCTACATAGCTTCTCCTGCCTCACATCATGTTTATAGCCTGAAGACTATTCCCTTACTTCCCTTACTGAGCCTGCTTCTGCCAAGATTAGCTAAACCTGCCTCCTTGTCCAGCTGTGTGCCTACCATAGCCCCACGTCCTTGGTCAGCAATATGTAATAACCCCACCTCTATAAATAAACAGACTGAATTTCTGGGGCGCTGAGGCTTCTTCATCAGATAGTCCAGTCTGCTTGGCCCCAGTCAGTTCTTTCTTGATTTCCCTGTCACCTCTAGTTGGGGTTCCGAAACTCAAGCTGTGCAAGGGCATGACATGTGTCCCTAGAGGGGTCTGCATGGCTTGCAGGCAGCAGGACAGGTCAGAGTCTCCTCTCCCCAGCAGTCCTTATTCCTTCTATAACTTTGTGGAGGGATGGGACTGTGAATCTCGTGGCCCTCCTGGATTGGTCCCCGGCAATCGCCTCATTAGCATGCACCCGCTCGGGAGGGGTTTAGCGCATGATTGGTTAGCACACACCCGCTCAGGAGACACCTAATTTTGCATGAGCCCGCTCGGGAGGGGCACGAGATTTACCAGGCAAGTCTGAGGCGGTCGGCACCATCTTGGAATGGCGACTGACTTCCCACAATGGGGAAATATCTTATATCAGAATGGCTACACATTTATGGCATAGGAATGCAGACCACTGACCACCTGTGACCCCTTAGTACCAACCAATGAAATTTTAGATTACCTAATCCCTTTTAGAGAGTTGCCCTGGTTCTCTAGAAGAAGGCCTGAACACTTTTGTCTGGAGTCACCGTTTCAAAAAAATGGTTGACTCCTGCATGCTGTTTGTTTGTTTTTGTTTTTTTTTTCTGCAGTATAAACACTCTTTTTCTTGGCATACTATCTGAGTCTAGGGTCTTTCTTCAGCGATTTCAGACCCTTACAGTATAACCTACTCAGTACCAGGCAGAGGCCTCCCCACTGAGGTTCAGGAATTGGGGAGGAACTTCAGAAAAGCTTTAAATAACTTTCAACATACTTGGCAACACAAGCCAGCACCCAAGACAGTCTGTGCTGGGGCTGGTGAGATTGGCTTAGCCAGAGGAGAAAGCCCCATTCTTTTCAAATTATGGGTGGCTTATGTGAACCACTGACCTCATTGCCTATGCCTAAGGTGAGCCTCACCTGCCCGGTGGAAGTCAATAAAAAGGGGACAGCAGACAAGGTGTTTCCGGTCTTCTTGGAGACCTCAAAGTTCCTTGGACTTTTCATGGTAGGTAAAGAAGAGGTTTGGGCAGGGTATTGCTTCCTGCCATCTGCCTTGCATATAAGCAGCTGCACGGAACTACAGAGGTGGCTCAGTGGAAAGAGCGCTCGACTTTATGAGGCCCCTCCCCATTGTGGTCAAAGGGCCAGTCTGCTCCTGAGGAGTCAGCATCTCTGACGCCATCAAAGAACCAGTATGGGGATGGGTGGAGTGGGAGGGAGGTGGTGTTCCCAGGCCATGGTGTGTGTGTGTGTGTGTGTGTGTGTGAAGGTGGGGAGCTTCTGTAAGTAGCAAATAAAGACTGAGCTGGGTGATGGTGGGCTCCTGTGAGACCAGAGCTGACCTGCTCCTCTTTTCTGAGACAGATAAACATGGCAGTCAGCAGCTTCAGAGCCTGTTTCCTGGTGGGGAATTACGAGCGGTCAGAAAACCTGCCCACAAGATATTCTCCCTGTAGGAGAGAAAGAAAAGTTTGTCTTGGTAGTTGAATCAGTTTCTATGCCCTATTGGGAAGAGGTTGACAGTTTGTGACTTTGGATAAGTAACTCATCTTTCAGATCCTGGTAGGGATAGGAAGAGATGAGGCTCACTGGTCTCTAGAAGTGATCCGGGCCTGGGTAAAGAATGGGCCACAGCCCGGGCAAAGATCCCGGAGCAAGGGGAAGAGAGGAAGGGACGGAAGAGAAGCAAGACGGAATGAGGGAGGACCAAAAAAAGAGGAGAGGCAAGCTTGTTTCTTGTAAGTGTAATTTGAGGCTGGCCCCTCATCAGGTCAGACCCCATCTTTCTTCCATCATCATTACAGCTGCAGCTGTTTCCGTGTATCTGTACCACACTTACTTTAAAACTCCAAGGTTGGGCTAGAGAGATGGCTCAGTGGTTAAGAGCACTGATTGCTCTTCCAGAGGTCCTGAATTCAATTCCCAGCAACCACATGGTAGCTCACAACCATCTGCGATGGGATCTGAAGCCCTCTTCTGGTTTGTCTGAAGACAGCAA
>NW_022196906.1:66444577-66446207 GCF_008632895.1 Mastomys coucha | reverse complement strand
GTTGACTCCTCAAATGTTTGTGTATGTGTTGTGTATTTTATGTATGCTGGGGTGGTGGTACATGTACGTGTGTATGTGTGTGTGTGTGTGTGTTTGCCAGTGGAGGCCAGAAGTCACCCTCTGGTGTTATTCCTCAGGAGCTGTCCAACCTGGTTTTAGAGATAAGACTCTTTTCATTGGCCTGGAGCTTACCTTTTAGGTTAGGCAGGTGAGCCCGTGGGCCCCAGGGTCCCCCTGTCTCCTCATTCCCAGCACTGAGACTCCAAGTGTGTGCCACCAGCTTTTTACATGGGCGCTGGGGGTGGAACTCAGGTCCCTCAAGTCTATTTGGCTTACACATCCTCACCATGCCCATCATGAAGGGAAGTCAATGCAGGGGCTCAAGGCAGGAGCTGAAGGAGAAATCATGAAGGACTGCTGCTTGCTGGCTTGTTCCGTACATGCTCACACTACAGGTACTTCAACGGAGCCACTTCCTCAATCCTATGTTGAAAGTGAATTGTTGTTAATAGAAATGTAAACAGTGAATCAATCCCACGGCTGTATTTCTTTACCTTATGTTAGCCCCCAAAAACTGCACAGAGAAACCAAGATTCATTTAAAACTGCACCTCAATAGCTGAACAATTATCTTTACTGTCTACGCTAATCTGGCTGCCTCCCAGACCATCCCACGATACTTGCATATTATTATTGATCTGACTCTTTGAACTTATTCTTCACGGCTCCAATTCCTCCATCCTAACGGTGCATCTGCCCTCATGTCCTCTCTCTCGCTAGTGGACATCCCACCCTATTCCCACCCTATTCTCTATTCTGCCCAGCCATTGGGTGATCAGCATTTATTGACAAGGCAGAGAATGAATGGTGAGAACTGCTTACACAAACTTGAGACAGGAGATTCTTGGTACAAGCATTACAATGCCATTTCTGGATTGAAATAAGACATGAGGGTGGAGAAATCAGCATTTGAGTAATACAAGGGTAAACTTTACACAACGTACAAAACATTATATCTACACTATGCATGCATTTGAAATTTTGAGTTTTGTGTGAGAACCTGCTGTGACTATCCTACCCTTAGCTTCTGTGTATCGTGGCTTTCTTTTGAACACTCTCTTCCTTTTGCCTGGTAAGGTTTGGATCTTGAAGGGCTCCACGTTAAAGGCTTGGTCCCCAGCTTGTCCTACTCTGCTCTCTGTTACTGTAGTAAAGACCATGACCAGAAGTGACTCAGCGGGGAAAAGTCTATTTGGCTTACATATCCTGACCATGCCCATCATGAAGGGAAGTCAGTGCAGGAGCTCAAGGCAGTGGCTGAAGGAAAAATCATGAAGGACTGCTGCTTGCTGGCTTGTCCCATACATCTTGCTCAGTTTGCTTTTTTAAGTAATTCAGGACCACCTGGCCAGTGGTAGCACTGCCCACAGTGTACTGGGCCCTACTGCATCCATCATAAACCAAGAAAGCAGCCTACAGATTGGCCTCCAGGCCAATCTGATGGAGGCATGTTCTCAATTGAGGTTTCCTCTTCCCAGATGACCTTAGTTTATGTCTTTTTTTTCTTTTTTTTTTTTATTGATTTAAGTTTTATTGCATTATGATGAGAAAAGATACATGATTTCAATTTA
>NW_022196906.1:66431725-66443703 GCF_008632895.1 Mastomys coucha | reverse complement strand
CCAAATTAGAGAGACCATTGGATGACAGTCAGCAAATTTCTAATTCCTCATATTTTTGGATTTCAATCCATTAGGATATGTTGGTAATATTAATATTCATATTAAGATATTAAGAAAAAGTAAATGTTACTTCCTGTTGTCTTTATTGTAAGAGGTAGAATTAGGTCTGTGTGGATTTGTTGAAAGATTACTTTCTTTCTTCTTCTAGGGTGGAGTTTCCCTCCTTGTGTTGGTGTTTTCCATCTATTATCCTTTGTAGGGCTGGATTTATGGAAAGATATTGTGTAAATTTCATTTTGTCATGGAATATCTTGTTTTCTCCATCTATGGTAATTGAGAGTTTTGCTGGGTATAGTAGCCTGGGCTGGCATTTGTGTTCTCTTAGGGTCTGTATGACATCTGCCCAGGATCTTCTAGTCTTCTATCTTCTTCATAGTCTCAGGTGAGAAGTCTGGTGTAATTCTGATAGGCCTGCCTTTAAATGTTACTTGACCTTTTTCCTTTACTGCTTTTAAAATTCTTTCCTTGTTTAATTAATTTGGTGTTTTGATTATTATGTAACGGGAGGAATTTCTTTTCTGGTCCAGCCTATTTGTAGTTCTGTAGGCTTCTTGTATGTTCATGGGCATCTCTTTTCTTTAGGTTAGGGAAGTTTTCTTCTATGATTTTGTTGAAGATATTTACTGGCCCATTACATTGGGAGTCTTCACTCTCTTCTATACCTATTATCCTTAGGTTTGGTCTTCACATTGCGTCCTGGATCTCCTGGATGTTTTGGGTTAGGAGCTTTTTGCTTTTTGCATTTTCTCTGACTGTTGTGTCAATGTTTTCTATGGTGTCTTCTGCCCCTGAGATTCTCTCTTCTATCTCTTATATTCTGTTGGTGGTGCTTGCATCTATGACTCCTGATTTCTTTCCTAGGTTTTGTATCTCCAAGGTTGTCTCTCTTTCTGATTTCTTTGTTTCTATTTCAAATTTTAGATTCTGGATGGTTTTGTTCATTTCCTTCACCTGTTTGATTGTGTTTTCCTGTAGTTCTTTAAGGGATTTTTGTGTTTCCTCTTGAAGGGCTTCTAGCTGTTTACCTGTGTTCTTCTGTATTTCTTTGAGGGAGTTATTTATGACTTTCTTAAAGTCCTGTGTCATCATCATGAGAAGTGATTTTTATATCTGAATCTTGCTTTTGCGGTGTGATGGTGTGTCCAGGACTTGCTATGATGGGAGAATTGGGTTCTGATGATGCCAAGTAACCTTGGTTTGTGTTGCTTATGTTCTTATGCTTGCCTCCTGCCATCTGGTTATCTCTAGTGCTTCCTGCCCTGGCTAAACCTGACTGAAGCCTGTCCTTCCTATGATCCTGGTGTGTCAGAACTCCTCAGAGTCAAGTTGTCTCTGTGATCCTGTGATTCTGGGATCCTGTGATCCTGGGCTTGTTAGAGCGCCTGGGAGTGGAGCTTCTGCTGTGTTTTGTGGGACTGGCTGGGGAGTTTGCACCTAAGGAAGGTCTGCTCAGGCAACCCGAGCCACTGGGCTGGCAGAGTTCCTCTTAGTTTACATCTTAGTCAGTGTTTTGATGCTGTGAAGAGACACCAAGACCGTGACAACTCTTAAAGGAAAGCTTTTTTGTTTTTAGATTTACTTATTTATTTTATGTACATGAGTACACTGTAGCTGTAAGTATGGTTGTGAGCCTTCATGTAGTTGTTGGGAATTGAGTTTTTAGGATCTCTGCTTGTTCCAGTCAACCCCCCTCGATCCATGCACCAGAAGAGGGAGTCGGATATCATTACAGGTGTTTGTGAGCTATGATGTGGTTGCTGGGGATTGAACTCAGGCCCGTCGGTAGAGCAGTTAGTGCTGTTACCCGCTTAGTCATTTCACCAGCCCAAAGGAAAGCTTTTAATTGGGGTTTGCTTACAGTTTCAGAGGTTTAGTGCATTGTCATCATGGTGGGGAGCATGGCAGTAGAGCATGCAAGCAGACATTGGTGTTGAAGAAGTAGCTGAGAGTTCTACATCCAGATCCACAGTGAGTTGGAAAGACAGACTCTGAGGCTGGCTTGAGCTTTTGAAACCTCAAAGCCCACCCTCAGTGACATAATTTCTCCAAGGCCACTCCTAATCCCTTCCAAGCAGTGCCACTTCCTAATGACCAAGCATTCAAATATATGAGCCTATGGGGGACATTCTCACCCAAACCACTGCAGCTTGTGTCAAGTTGACAAAGTACTCAGTATATCAATGGAGGTACTATTGGGAGGTCGGAGAACCTTTAGGAAGTGACACCTATAGAGAGGAGTTAGGTCACTGGGGGAATGACTTTTAAGAGGATGCAGGGACTCAGCCTCCCTCTCTCCTTTGTCTCCTGATTGCCATGAGGTAAGCAGCCCAGCTTTACCAGGTACTCCTGCCATTAAGCTCTACCTCTCCACAGGAGCAAGCAGCAATGGACTGAACCTCTGAAACCACAAGCCAAAGTATGTCCTCTTCCGTAAGGAGATTCAGGGTGGGCATTTTTGGTTCGAGGAGTGTCTGTCACCCTTCCCGTTGCTGTGTTATAAAAACTAGATCCTGACTGTTATCTGTTCTCCTTTGCCATTTGGTTTGTTCATGGAATGATAGTGGCATTGTGGAAATTCCTCCCAGTGAATTGATACTGATTTTTAGAGGGGAAGATGGGGTCTCATGTAGCTCAGTTTTTTAGCCTCAAACTTGCTACCTAGCCAGTGATGATCTTGACCATCTGATCTTCTTGGTTCTGCCTCTGATGTACTAGGATTAAAGACATTGTACTACAGTGCCAGGTTTATGGGACGCTAGGACTCTAACACAGGGCTTCATTCATTCCAGGTCAGGCTTCTACTCACTGAGCAACATCTCCAGCCCCTGAATTTATTTTTAAAGGATTTACTTACTTTATTTTTTGTGAATGAGTTTTTTGCCTTCATGTATGTATGTGAACCATGTGCATGCTTTCTGCTTTTGGAGGATGCTGGATATCCCGAAACTAGAGTTAAGGATAGTTGTGAGCCACTGCATTGCTGCTGGGAACTAAACCTGGGTGGATCCTCTGTAAAAGCAGCCAGTGTTCTTAACTGCTGAGCCATCTTTCCAGCCCCCAAATTTTATTTTTAAATGTTACATAACACCCACGGTGTAGACTTCACAGAGAGTTCCCATGTAGCCAAGACACTATTTTCCAATGGTAAAAGAGAAATCGGATTCCTAAAACTCTTCAGAACCTTAGTGAATTATTTTCCCTTGCCCAGGAGCTAAACCCACGTCTGGTTCAAAAGCCCAGATCAGCAAACTCGAGAGGGTGTATCAAAAAAGAAGCGGACTGACCGTGCCCTGAAGGCTTTGCTCTTTTACCGGGCTGCTGAGATGCAGGTTCCTGCAGGAGACGTTTGGGATAAACCTGGTTTTGATGGGCTCAGCATTCGGGTTCAGCACATGGGGAGGGGCGGCTTGGATGGAGAAAACGTGTGGGGAAAGGGTGAAGAGGGTTTATCCCACGACTGTACGGCTAGCTATGAGAGGAACAGGAGAAAGTGGGATTGGATAAACCACCTTCTCCTTCACCGGTGGTCACCCCCACTCCCATCCAACCCTCACTTCACCCCGCCCCCACTACGCCCCGCCCCACCATGCCCCGCCCCCACCACGCCCCCACCCCAAGAATCTCAGCCACCCCGGGGTCATTTTTGCCTTTTGTTTCTCCTTAGGGAAGTTGAGCCACTGGCCTCTCGGGGGTTTTCTAACTGCAGAAGGGATGAAAGTCTGTGATTTCAATCAAAAGCTTAAGAAAATAATAATCCCTGGTTGTCCTAATTCTTTAGTGAAAATATCTCATAGGGGCAGGAATTGCCTTAAGCCCCTTTGCTCCCATTTCATGCTTAAAATTTTTTTCTTAATTAAAAAGATTTGTTTGCCTGGTGCAGGCTCCAAAGCGCTTATTTATTTTAACTTATTCCCTTCGTCATTTTCTTTTCCTTTCTCCTTCTCTTCACTAGTGCCTGGAGAACCATGTGTTTCTGTTCTCCTGTTGTCTTAAATCCTCATTGCCTCTATACAACTCTGACATGGCATGGCACTGAGCCTCAATCACTCCATTTCTAGTTTCACGGAATGAAGTCACACAGACCCTAAATTCAACTGTCCTCAATTGTCTGCATGCTCCTATCAGGAATTTTAGATTAACTTCAATTTCACTCAACACCACCACCATCTGATGACAAGCTTTCACTGAAAACGAGCAGAGATCAGCATCTGTGTGCCAAAGTAACCATAGAATTCATCAAAAATTTCCTCCCTTCGCTTATGGTGACAGAGAGCATAGTGCCTGGTCTGAGAATGCTGGGAATACATGCCGCTCTGGATCCTTGAGCTGAGAAGATTGTCATAGACTTAAGTCTGTCTCAACAAATGAGGTCACTGGGAAGAGTCACCAGCGTTTAATTTACTGTTAGTGCCCGGATCAATTTTCTGAGCACTCATCTGCATGCTGTTCTAGTAGTCCTGGGGATAAATTCTAAAATGAGCATGGGCAAAAGATAGCATGAAGTCAGTGAATTCCAGTCAAGGTGAGTTTTAGTGACCATTTCACAGCATGCTAGAATGTATTTCTAGAAACTTCATTTCGGTGTTCATAGCCTTGGAATCGAGTGCAAGGTATTAGGGATGGAATCTGGGGCTTTGTATATGTTGAACCCCATTTCCTGACCTCCCACTTCCTTTTTAAATTGAAACAGGGTCTTGATAAGTTGCCCAGGCTGGCCTTGAACTCTTGATCCTCCTACCTCAGGCTCCTGAGTAGCTGGAGTCATACATAGCCTGTACCACCACTCTCTGAGGAAGGGGAATTCTTACGCTAATTTTCCCCCAAGGCCTTGTGCTTTGCTAGGAGCCCAACCACTACACTAGATCTTTATGTTAGTTCTTGAAACAAGATAGCAGGAAGACACGGGTAAATGGCTGGGAGATGGAGGATGTTGACCAGCTGCATGCACTCCTTACACCTCTGAGCTTGTCTGAAAGAAGTTCTTGGGAGAAGGGATGTAGCTCAGTGGGGAGACTGCTTGCCTAGCATGCATGAGTCTCTGGGTTCAATCCTTAGCATTACATAAACCAAATGTGATGGTGCATGCATGTAATTCCAACACCTTGGAAGTAGAGGAAACTGTGCCACGTGTTTTTAGGGCTAGGATGGGATACATGAGACCCTGTCTCAAAACAAAACATGGGGGCTGGAGAGATGAATCAGCAGTTAAGAGGACTGGTTGCTCTTGTTGAGGACACAAGGTTTGGTTCCCAGATGGCAGTTCATATCTGTCTGTAACTCCAGCTTCAGGGGATCAGATAATCCTTTCTGGCTTTCTCGGGTACCAGGCACTCGGGGAGCACACTGACACATGTTCAGACAAAACACATATAATGGAAATAAATAAATGTCCATATAATGTCCATATAATGGACATAAATAAATCTTTGACATGAAAACAAACATGTTCTAAATAAACAGTCTACTTTCCCAAAGATGGAAAAATAAGGGGGTCTGTCAGGCAGCTAGGCACTGGGCATAAATGAAGCTCTTCCCTTCCCTTCAGGCCTTAATAGTTCACATTACTCATTATTGTGAATCCAGTGAGAATATAGATATGGGATGGCCCTGTAAGATTATGTCAACAAGAAGAGCACCAATAGAAGGAATTTCTAGAACTCTCTGATAGAGCTTTCTTCCTTTCCAGTTGCCAGTTTAGGGATTCACTCAACAACAACCTGTCATTGTGCCTGTGACAGTTCAAAGATCACCGCCCAGTGGTCAGCGTCCTCTTTCTTTGTCCACTCCCCTGAGATCATCCTGAACGTCCTTGCTGGCCTGCTGTTGCTCCCTACTCTGCAGTAGACACTAAGGACACACTGGTGTCTTTAGGTCTTCCCATAGAACCATTGGCCAGAAGACCACCTTCCTTTAACCAAATCCAGTCTCCTGAGTTCAGGTGGGAATGTGTAGAATGTTTACGATCCACGGGCTTCTCTGAGTTTTGGTTTTCTAATCTGTAAAGTGGAGGGTGTGGGAATCCTATATTCCTATATTCCTGGGAATTGGTAGGAACATGGTTGACAGGGAGGAATGAGTGGCAGGCCAGGCACACTGGAAGAGCTGAAGCCTTCCCTTGTGTGTTCCTGCTCTTTCTCTCTCAGCTTCCTTCAGGCCTCATCTGTGGTAGAGCATGTTCCATCCTGAAAACAACTCTGGCTGCATGGGTACACGTGTGTCTACCTGCAGCCGGTCTCCCAAAAGGCGTGCCTGCACCCTCCCATTCCCTGCCTTGGGCCTTCTCTGGGTTGTTTCATTCTCTAACTTTCAGAGTACTGTTTAGGGACATTTCATGTCATGAGCTACCCCTGCAGCCACATGGGAACCATGTCCTTTGTGTCTCTGGCATGCCAAGAGGCGGCTTTGTATGATCTATGGCCGGTGTGGTTCAGGCTGGGTACTGGAGTGGAGAGAGGAAGGGAAGTGAAGAGGGTTGCGGCCCCTTCCAAAATTCCCAGGGCATGCTGGGAGAAGGGATGAGTCAGGAAGGCTGCAGGCTTGTGGGAGAGTGGTCTTATTGAGCATCTCTGCTGAAGGCTACATTTTCCCTCCAGATCCCTCTCCCTCCAGTTTCCTCAGCACATAGCATGGAAAGAGTTGGTGATGAAATCAAGCCAAGGTTTCCTGGGTCATTTGAGCAGTTTCTTTTGAATCCAGGTCTCTGGATAACTGCTTGTCAACTACAGCTGTTACCACACCCATTCTGACCCCACCCTGCCGATGGCACAGACAGGAAGCAAGAACAATCCCTGAGGTCCTTCCTGGCCTGTCTCCATATTGCTTCTTTCTTCTTTTTGTACCTGTGATGGCAGTGGGACTTTGGGTCCCCTTGTTACCATAAACCTTCATCCTCTCCAGGGTGTTCGATGGGACACTTACCGCTTGAAAAAAATGTCACCTACCCATGGACGACACATCCCACGACTATAGGGACTGTGTTTTATCTTTGTCTCCCTTGTGGTTTATGAAAAATTATTTTTATTTTTAATAATACATATGTATGAGTGTGTTTCAGTGTTGGGATATGTGTATATGAGTTCAGACTAGAATACCAGAGTCATGTGACCCTTAGAACTAGAGTTATGGTGAGCCACTCAATGTGGGTTCTGGGAACCAAACTTGGATCCTCTGCAAAAGTTTTATGTACTCTAACTACAGAGCCATCTTGGATGGGTTCTTAATTCATGAATCCATTAAGAGCCCTGAAAAATCCCACCATCGATAGCTTCTTTTTACTTGATGTGTTTTTCCCAAGCTGTTTTGATGGTAGCCCCTGGCTCTGACCTCCAAGGAATGCCTATCAGCACTCTCTGGGGAAGTCTGTGTGAACAGTGTTTTATCCGCAGGGATGCTGAGAAGTCAGACTCACTAATGAGAAGCTGGGCATCAGAGGTCTATGGAAAAATATGTGTGCTTGGCTTTAATGAAAAGACGACTTTCACATTGCTCAGAGGTTCCGACCCCTTGTGCCACAAAGGGTCCCTTTGAGTTTCTCTCCTCAAGGGACTCCATGTTTTGAAAGCTTTCATCTACCCAAGAAACTACACTTATTGAATAATAATTTGTTTTTTTTTTTTTTGAGTTTTATTTATCAAAGACATCTAACTGCCAATTAGCGTTTCTGATCGGCACAGATAAACCGTGGTTACCGCACTGACTAGATACGAGCCAGCCCAAAGCAAATAAACTTAATGTTTTATTTAGTCTGGGAACATCACTGAAATAAATGGATGATTTCCTTTGGGCTTTTTAAAATTGTGAAAATAGCTTTCAGCTCCTCCCACCCCACTGCTGCCTTCCCAGGGTGTCTGGTGGGTGGGAAAAAGGGCTTGTGTGGGGACATGAAAGAAAGCTGGAAGTAAATGTGGGGAGGGAGGGAGCTGGTCCTGGGGCCACAGGAGGACACAATGACAATGAGGCACTGGGTGACTCCAACCCCTGGGAGGAGTAGGAGTTGCATTTGGGGCTCTATCCCCTGGTGACAGTTGGTGGAAGATGTGTGGATGGTGCTTTCCTCCTGTGCCCAGGTAGCTGGACAATACTGTTCCTCTCTGCCCGGACCCCATTGCATCCAGTTCTTACTCAAGCACTCTGCAGGGAGTCAGGCAAGAGAATAACGGGAAGAGCTATCTTTTCTGTGCCTTCATGATTTACTCCCCAGCCATAAGTAGGGTGAGCTCAGTGTTCGAGCCACTTCAGGTACGGAAGGAGGCCTGGAACCCCTAAAGCTCCCCACTTGTCACCCCAGGTCAAGAAGTTCTAGCGAAGGACTCTTGTGTTTAGCAGAATCCATTTTATGGAAAAGGGGGAGGTCTGAAGAGCAAGGTTGTCTTCGGACCCCGGAGGTAGGCCTGCCTCTGAGGGTGGATGGCGGGTTCCTTCAAAGATTTGCAAGTGCTCTGCTGTGGGACTCTGTGTCCCATGTTCCAGTTTCCTGCCATCCGGCTGCAGAAGAACTGCCTGGAGTGGTTGGGGTACAGATGAGATACGACTGGTGTTACAGCTAGGTGACACTGTTATCCAAAGTGAGAGAGCACCTGGCCCAGCCTTGGACCTGATGGGTCTGCATAGCCCAGCCCTTCAGTGTCCTCCTGGCTGCTCTCACACTCCCAGCCCTGCTTAGCAGAGGCCTTGAACAGCAGCCTACCTCGCTTCGTGGTCCTTTGCCCTTATTAGCTAGGCCCAGCATTTTCCCACAAGATACTATCTGCGTCTGGCAGAAGCTCCCTTACAAAAACAAATTCTCCCCTGAATGTTTTCCAGGCTGGTTTTCGAAGCAAGTCTGCATGGTGCCTTTCAAACTCACCCCCACAGGCAAGCCACCTGTGCACCCCACCTCACTCTGTGGAATGTGAGAAGGCTGAGGAGTAAAGTCCATTTTCTAAAGAACTTACTCCTTCTGCATGGGGGTCAGAGAACCCCTCATCCGGCCCTGCTGCTTCCACTGCAAACCCTGGCTGCCCAGGTCTGCTGTAGGATGGAGCTCAAGGCCTGGAAAACACAGCCTGCTCTTTCCCTCCCACCCTGCTGGATCCCCTTGTAGAAGGAGCCCACTGCATAGGCTCCCCTCTCCTAGATTCATCCATCCATTCAGTCAGTGTGTGTGTGTCTGGGTTATAGCCGTTGATATGTGCAGCACATACAGCCTGCACAGAACAGGCCCTCATGGACAGCACAGGATCAGGAGACAGCCACAGAGGTCTTCTGTGCTCTGACCAAATTGTCTCTTGGCATCACAACAGCTTGTGAGCAGGAAGGAGGAGCTGAGGGCAAGAAGACGGTGGAGAGGGACCCATCTTTTGATGGGTCAATGCCTGGGGGGAGGTCTAAGGTCAACATTGTCTTCCTCTGTTCCTCTCCACTATTTTATATTATTGTTTTTATTTTTGAGACAGCTCTCTCTATGGCCCTGGCTAGCCTGGAACTCTTTATGTAGACCAGGCTGGCCTCAAACTCATAAAGATCCACCTCCCCCGCCTCCTGAGTGCTGGAATTAACTCTCTCGTAGATTTTGACAATATTTTTTAATAATTTTAGCATTTTTGACAAAGCTTTCAAATTCAAATTACAAACATTATTCACACATTGCAGTTACATGTGGTGGCCAGAGAGGGCGTCAAGTATTTTTATTTTATTTTATTTTTTATTTGCTCTTTACCTTATTTCTTGGAAGTTGGATCTCACTGAGTCTGGGGCTATTTAGGCTAGCCAAGGGGCTCCTGGGATTGATCTGTCTCCATCCCACAATGTCAAGATCATAGGCACATGCAGCTATGCCTGTTTTTTAGGTGGGTGCTGATACTCTCGCACATTGCAGCATTGCCACAGTCTCTCTCTTAGGAATTACTTCTGAGGCAGATCCATTTATCTGAATCTGATACCTTAACAGAGCAGAGTTAGAGCCTATCAGACTGATCCACAAAATTAGACAGTGATGGTGACAAGCAGGGCTAGGTGACTCAATCAATGCCACCCTACTGGAAAGAGGAACAAATGAAGGGGCTCCGTTATGTCAGGTTTAAACGGAATGGATAGGATGAGCTGAGCGGCGTGGGTAACTAGGTAGACCTGGTCACCCTGTGGTCAGCTCCATTATTGCTTGTCTTCTGGTGCTGCAAGGTATTTGGGGGGAGTTCTCAGTGCTCAAGGGACAATCTGATCTCCTTGGATTTCCACTTACTGAGGAGCAGGTGACCACATCTTGGGGTGGCTGTCTGTCCCTTAAGAACTTCATGTATCTGTTTTGTATCCGGTTCTGGGAGTTTCTGGTGTGGGTGTCCACTGTTTAAGAGCTAGGGGCCATGTGTTCAATTCATACTTCCCCAAGTGTGATTGAGAGACCAAATCTTTTACTTTCGGATTCCGTTTTAGAGAACTTGACCTAGTTAGGATTAGCCTTGCTGTGATGAAACACCATGACTAAAGCAATTTTGGGAAGCAAGGGATTATTTCGTTTGCACTGTTTGTCACAGGACAGGAACTCAATGAGGGCAGGACTTACTTGGAGGCAGGAGGTGATGCAGAGGCTGTGGAGGGATGCTGCATACTGGCTTGCTCCCCATAGTTTTGCTCAGCCTGCTTTCTTATAGAACTCAAGCTCCCCCATCAATTAATTAAGAGAATGCCCTACAGGCTTGCTTAGCATTTTCCCTCCTCTCTGATGATTTTTAGTTTGTAAGAAGTTGACCTAAAACTAGCCAGCACAGCGCCGAACAATCCAGATTGTGAATGTTCAAGGCCAGAGAGGAATTATGATGGTATGCCTCAGGAGAAGAGAGGGAGGAGGCCAGCACAGGTGAAGGCTATAGGAGTGGGGCCTGCCGTGAGGAGAGGGTGGCCGCTGAGCAGAATGATGGAGGGAGTCCCCTCTGAACCAGGACCCTTCCAAGCAGGAGTCAGAGCTACCAAGAGATAGCTGCAGTCCCCAACAAAACAGAGTGAGCAGGTGGGACCTCTGACCTTCCAGGAGAGCAGCCTTTGTCACAATCAGGCTCTTCCCTTTGCACCTGGTCCAGTGAGGCCCCATGAAGTCAGAACCTGCGGGTGTGCTAAGCACTTGCTGTAGACCAGGGGACCCCGGGAAGACAGTCTTGAATGTTTTGATCTATGCCTTTCCCTCTTTGGGGTAGAAGTTTTACTTGGAGTCTGTAAAAGTTAACGAGTGGCTAGAAAGGGGAGACCAGCCACACTGAGCACAGTTCTCTGTAGGCCCCTGACTCCTCCGGACCTGACTGAAGCAATGCGTGGGATTGCTGGGGTGGCACTCACTCTGACACTCAGGTGCAGAAGGCACCAGCTCCCGTACAATTTCCAACCTCAGCCTCAGTGGAAACTCTAGCAGTGTTTGGGGCACTTTGCTAAGCCTTCCTCCTGTGGAGCTCTCAGGTGGCCCTAGCAAAGGTACTGTAGGCTTCAGGTCATCGAGGCACTGCCTAGAGATCTGCCTTCCATCTGACTCCTGGATTGTGTCCAGATACTTGGATACTCCTGTCCCACTGAGTAAGCAAACCCCAGCTTGTAGTTATTCGCTGAGACCACTACCCCGTGTTCTATTATCCTGGTCCTATTGCCCTGCTTCAACTAGGACACCAGTCCCTCTTTTCCAATCTTCTCTTCCCAGCTTCTGAGTGCATACCGGGGAGTTGGGATGAAGAGCGCCCTCTAGAGACCAAGTTGGGAGAGGGAAGGTTCTTTGTTCTTGGGAATATAGAGCAAAACTCAAGGGCTGGGGGTTATAGCTCAGGTAGTAGAGTGCTTGTCCAAGCGTGTGAAGCCCTGGGCACAGCCATCAGGTTTTGATGTTGTTGTTGTTTTTTGTTTTTGTTTTTTCGAGACAGGGTTTCTCTGTATAGCTCTGGCTGTCCTGGAACTCACTCTGT
>NW_022196906.1:66419061-66431294 GCF_008632895.1 Mastomys coucha | reverse complement strand
GGATTTGAACTCATGACCTTCCGAAGAGCAGTTGGTGCTCTTCCCCGCTGAGCCATCTCACCAGCCCTGTTTTAGTTTTTCAAGACAGGGTTTCTCTGTGTAGCCCTGGCTATCTTAGAACTCAGTCTGTAGTACAGGCTGGCATCAAGCTCAGAGATCAGTCTGCCTAGGCCTCTCCAGTGCTGGAATTAGGGTGTGTGCCACCATGCCCAGGATCAATCCTCACTCTTGAATAAGCCCAGCAGAGTGGTTCATGCTTGCAATACAGGCATTCTGGAGGTAGAATCAGGTAGATCAGAAGTTCAAGGTTAACCTAAGCAATACACAGTAAATTTAAGGTCAGTGTGGGCTATGTGAGACCATATCTCAAAATAATAAAATTCAATTCAATTTAATTTAAAAATTAAAAATTATTATTTACTGGACACATAAAGTTTGAGGTTTTATTTTTATTTATTTGCTTTGAAAGTTTTTATTGTATGTGTATGAGTGTTTGCCTGCATGCATGTCTGTGTACCACTTGCATGCCGTGTGCCAACAGGTGCCAAAAGAGGGTGTCAGACACTGGGGGAACTGGAGTCAAAGAGGTTTGTGAGCCACTATTTTGAGTCCTGAGAATTGAACCCAGGCCCGCTAGACGAGCAACAAGTGTTCTTAATTACTGAGCCATCGCTCTGTTCAGTACCCAGGCTTGGAGTTTCTCCAGGCACCACCAGGCTGCTCTTCAAATAGGAACATGAGGCTCAGGGGTCACATTGCTGCCATGATCCCTGGGATGAGGTTAGCACAGAGAAACAGACCCTTGGCTGAGTACTCATTCTAACCCGCGCTGGAGGAGGTGGGAACACCACCACACCACCATGGCTGAGGTCAGAAGGCTGCAAGCTCTGAAGACCTGCTCTTCGTCTTGACCTCACCCCTGCCCAGGAGGGACCAAAACTCACCCATCCCACTTAGGGGGCCCACTGAGCCTGTGACAGGACTAGTCACCAGGGTGTGGGGATCCAGTACAGCTTAAGTCAGAGATCAGGTACCATCCTTTTCAGTGTGCGTGGGATCTCAGGAATCCCATAAGAGAGCTGAGGTTATTTTACTCCACACCAGCTGAGCTGAGGCTGAGATGCTGGGTTAAGATACCTTTCCTAAGTCCTGTAAATAATAATAGGCTATCAAAATGGGATTCGAGCCCAAATCTCTTCGTCCTAAGTCTAGTGTTCAGTCCATAACGCATTTGTGGAAGGTGCCAAGGCACTTCGGTGTTTACGGAGATGAGAAGCCTTTCATTTGAAGTTTCTTTTACACTTGTGTTTGTTAATTGAAAACTCACACAATTCATTCACTCTGCTCATGGCTTCCCCTCCAGCATCTCCCCCGAATCCTCCTCTCCACTCCCCATCCCTCCACCTCCAAGCCTTCCTTATCTTTGTTTTTATAAAACAAATACAAAGATTAAAAAAACAAAAAGAACAAATAAAGGCATAGAAACAGACTCATACACAATAAAAAGACAAAAAACTGAAAAATGTAGTATGTAAACAGTAACACACACACGTGCACACACACACACACACAAAACAGGCACGGATGGGGCCTGATATTAGCTGTAGTTTATATATACAGTGAGACTAAATTGGAGAAATTCATTTTTCCTGTTGCTCACTGGAGATAACTTCTTGGTTAGGAACGGAAGCTCATGCCCATTTCCCCATTTCAGTGATGTGAACCTGTCTGCTGAAGCACATATGAACTCACAGAAACTACGGCACTACATACAGGGCCTGCACAGGTTCAAAGCACACAGGTTCATTCGAAATTTCAGTGTCCTCAGAAACAGACTCAAGTCCCTGGAGGAGTTACTCCACATATTACCACCAGGTGGCGCCACCACACAACGGCTGACTCTCCCAAGGGGTCACGGTTGTGCGGAATGGTCGTAAGAGTTAACTGAGCCTAGATCCACACTGACTTGACCATGCAGTACTGTTGGGACTTGCTAATAAGGGACAAGAGCCAGTCCACCTACTAACCCATATAGTAGACAAAGATTTCTGTATGTCTAGTAACTATGTTCCTTGTTAGAGAGCTTTTGGCAGACCTGACTCTGTCTCTGAATGAATTATGCTTCTTTGTCACAGGTACAGAACCAGAGTCTTTCACGAAGCCCTCCTCCAACCGCATCATGGCCTGAGATGGCTGTCAATCAGGGCTGGAGATGGACGATCAGAAGTCATACCTAGGCAGGTCAGACAGCTTCAAACAGTGCAGCCTTTGCCTGTATTTATGTCATCTGTGTCAAGGTCTTGGAGGGCTAGAGGGGAAGGGAGAGTGGCTGTCTCTCTCACACAGGTGGGACAGAAAGCCTTTTTCACTGACCACATGCTTCTAGGATTTTGGAAGCTCCTAGGGAGATGTGTAAGGCCAGGAACCTGAGACCCAGGCAAGTCACCAGGCTGGCTCTGGCCTAGCCTCAGAAGTACCCATTATTCAGGAGGCTTGATATGGAAAAGAAGCAGGAAGTCAAAATATCAAGGAGAGAATGCAACTGTCCTGCTTCTCCCAGCACCGTGGGACTATCTACCTCTAGTGTGACCTGCCCAGAACCTCTTTAGGGAGCAGGCAATGAGTCGCAAAGGCGTCACTGGTCTCAGACTTCTGCTTCCTGTTACATGAGGAAGTCTGAGTTACGTCAAAGAGTCAGGAGAGGGGTCAGGGCCTCTCAGGGTCCAGGTGACGAGGCAGTGTGGCATTGCAGGCAGTTCACCCTGAGGAGGGACTTCCAGGGACACCGAGGAGCATGGCTTCTTACCCAGGCCAGACAGTAACCCAGCTGCACTCTGACATGGCTGAGGGCCGAGAGGGCCCACAGTGAGTGAGGCTCTTCTGCTTCACCCCTGTGAAGGAGGCAGCCTGTCCTCCTTCCCCTCTGCCCAGTCCCATCTCCCTCCTCCACTCTCTCCATCCCTGCTTTCATCTCCGTGAGGGAGGACCCAGTTCTCCACCAAATCTCAACCGGTGTCAGCACAACAGAAGCTGTTAGTAGGAAGGAATATGAGATGCTTGGGAGAGGCCCTGGCCCGTGTGAAAATGACACAGAGTGCCACCCTGAGCTGTGTGGATTAGAGTTTAAGAGGTGCTTCCAAGAGCACACTCCTGTCATCCCAGCATTTGGGAGGCAGAGTCAGGAGAACCCATGGTGGGCTGGAGAGCAGAGCTGTTACAAAACAGGCAACAGCACAAAACCAAAGAGATGCCTTTAAAATAGAACTATCTTATGATAGTAAGTAGCCATCTGTGAAGTACCGTTTCATTTTTAAAAATCAATGCACTGTGTATGTGTGTCTGTGTGTGTGTGAGAGAGAGAGAGAGAAAGAAAGAGAGAGAGAGAGAGAGAGAGAGAGAGAGAGTATGTCGGGGGCAGTGGGAGCTTTGGCCTGGAGGTGCTGACATTACACTCAATATGGGTTCTTTTTTTGTTTAGTTTTGTTTTTTTCGAGACAGGGTTTCTCTGTGTAGCCATGGCTATCCTGGAACTCACTCTGTAGACCAGGCTGGCCTCGAATTCAGAAATCCGCCTGCCTCTGCCTCCCAAGTGCTGGGATTAAAGGCATGCACCACCACTGCCTGGCTTAATATGGGTTCTAAGGACCAAACTCAGGTCCTCTGTAGTATGTTCTCCTAACAGCTGAGCCATTTCTATAGCCCAAGAATTGAATAAAATGATGCTTTTTTTAAAAAAATGCCATGGGGCTGGAGAGATGGCTCAGAGAGCCCTGGCTGTTCTTCCAGGGGACCCAGGTTTAATTCCCAGCACCCACATGGCAGCTCACAACTGTCTAAAACTCTAGTTCTAGGGGGATCTGACGCCCTCACACAGACATATGTTCAGGCAAAACACCAATGCAGACCAAAACAGAATTGTATTAAAGAATTATTGCTGTGTTCAGAAAAAAAATAAATCCCATCCCTTCTATCCAACACCTTATGCAGATGCCTAAAGCATCATGGGTACTTTTTGTTTAAGAAGCACAGATTTTACACTAAAACCCCATAAGCAGATCTCTGTGCATACAGAAATGCTTCTTCTTCTTTTTTTTTTTTTTTTTAACTTAGTTGAGATTTAAAGGGATTTGAGTGTTTTTACTTGTTTGGTACAATACTAACAACTCAAAGGCCCATCAGGCTTTCCTTTCTAAATTCCAGTCTGTAAAAATGATGTCAGTCCCCAGGTATTATGGTATGTGACCTTCCACCTTTTACTGGCCAAGTCCTGACCCTGATGTCTTGGAATGTGACTGCACACGGTCCTTTAAAGAGGTCATTACTGACGAAATGAAGTCATATGCGTGGGCTCTAATTCAACTAGCCTGATGACCTTTGAAAAAGAGATTAGGGGACACCACGTACACATGAGAGTGTGCATAAACACACACACACACAGACACACACAGAGAAAAAGAGAGAGAGAGAGAGAGAGAGAGAGGAGAGAGAGAGAAAATCTTTTGTCTAAAGGCACACACACAGGGATGGAGAGGGAGAGAGAAAGAGAAAGGAGGGGGGGAAGAGACTCTATGGAAAAACATAGGGAAAACAAAGCCAATTTTAAGCCAAAGCAAGAGGCCTCAGAGCAAGCTATCCTCGCTAATTCTGAGTCTCGGACTTGTGCCCTCCAGTGCTGTCTACCAGCTATCTCCCACCTCCAGGTCCTTTGTAATGGCAGCCCTCTGACATTAAGCCACTGAGTTACAAAAAATAAAATAAAATAAAATAAAATAAAATAAAATAAAATAAAAGGCAGAGGAATAGGGACAGAAGAAATGCAGACCATGTGTCTAAAGGACAGATCCCTTCTCCCAGCACAGTCTGTACCTGTCTCCTTCAAGCAGATATTCGCACCAAAAGAGAGGATGATGGATGTCCAGACTCCACACACATTCTTTCTCTGCTACCGTTAGGTGGCCTCAAAGTGACAGTCTTGCTTCTGAGAGCCTCTTGTCTTAGACAGTAATGGCATGTGCTAGACAGGCAGTACCCAGGTGGGGACTTAGCTGGGAAAGATAGATGAAGAGAGAGGCACAGCCTCTGAGCCCAGCTGAGCTCTGCACAAGTGTGAGGACCAGGTGGAAGTGGCTGGGGTGGGGAGACTTGGACTAGCCCAGCCAGATGCTGAGGTGACCTCCAGGGCTCTGTGACAGCCATGAGCTCAGTGAGGACCCTCAGCCGGAAAACCCCTGTAGGAAGGGAAAACTGCTGAATGAAGGCAGTAGAAGTGCCTCTTCCTCTGAGGTTTGCCCTAGAGGTCATGCTGACCATGCAGGGGGCTCCCTTAGTGGACACTGTTTGAAAAACCATGCTCCCTAAGTGTATATGTGGGTACCTGTGTGCATGACTGTGTGGAGATCAGAGGTCAACATCCTTCGTGTACCTTGTCTTTTGAGGCAGGGTCTCCCACTGGGACCTGGTGCTCAAAATTGGGCTAGAGTGACCGACCAGAGATCCCCCAGGGATTTTCCCTGTCTTAACCTCCCCAAACTTGTCATTGTGAGCAGGAGCCCCCACACCTGGCTTCTACCCGAGTGCTGGAGATCAAAGAGCAGTCAGACAGGCTTAAGCAGCAAGCCCTGGGCCACTGGATCATCTCCCCAGCTCCTAACTGGCTTGAAAACCAAGACTTGAGCAGGCATGGTGGTGCTTACCTTTCATCCCAGCACTCAGGAGGCAGAGGCAGGAGGATTTCTGTGAATTTGTACATTGTAAGTTCCAGGTACAATGTGGATACATACAGGGATACATAGTGAGGCCCTATCTCAAATAAACAAGTCCTGTAAGTAGTTGATGCAGAATAGTGGGGTGTTTTGTTGTTTTTTTTGGGGGGGGGTTGGTAATTAATTTATGTGGATGAGCTAGATTCTCCACACACATAGGAGAAATTTTCCAGGGCAGGTGACAAGTTCTAGAATTCATAACTGTGTGTGTGTATTAGATTCTAAGGCCAAGGAGAAAAATTAATTACCTTAGAGCTCAGTTCCTTGGCATCTGGTGCCCTGCTGGCATTGCAGCCTGCAGGTACTTGGACTTTTCCTGCTATAAAACCTTATTAATTTCAAATCTAATGAACAAAAGGGAAGGTTCTCCAGTAACCCCCTACCCCCTTCCCCTTCCCTTCCCCTTCCCCTTTCCCGGGCTCGGCTAATCTGAGTACTTTTATTAACCTTCACGAAGGTTCTCGTTGGTTAAGAACTGGCAGCAGTTGTTTTGAAACAGTCACTATTTTTAATTAACCCTCTTTAAAATAATGAGTCTTGGTTGTAATTTGGTATGATTTAATTAACCCTGACGTAGAGCTGGACCTTAAACCTCTTCACCCAATCAAGAAATCCTTAGACACTAGGCTTCTCTGAAGGCACCCTTGAGTTGCTTTTCTGGACGGCGGAGGGGACTCCACTTGTGCTGGACAGTGTATGGGACCCTAGCTCCCAGGCTTCTTTTATACTTGAGCTGTACCAAACCCTGCTACCTTTCTCTTTCTGAGCATCCCATCTCCTGGCTCAGGCTCTCAGACCCTCTCCTCAATAGGCTTGGTCCCTTCTCCTCTCAGGCCCCACTCCCCCTCGCTCCCCCCATCTGCCGGGATCCTCTGCAGAAAACCTTTCCACAGTTTCTGCTGTAACAGGAATTCATAGAGATCCAGGGGTTAGTAAAGGGACCTTAGCTGTAGCCATCCACCGAAGATAAGGCAGAGCAGATAGAGGAGTCCTGGGCAAGTAGTTGTGGGCCCAGTCTCTGCCCTGCTTCCCTGTGGTTCAAGCAGAGAATGTCTGGTAATGTGTGTTGCGTAAACAAAAGACTCCTTCCGTAAACAAAAGTTAGGAACAAGGTACCTGCTGCCTCTCTTTACCCTCCCCCCCCCAATCACCTCCCTTCCAAAGCCATTTACCTCCTAGGCTCTGAACACCTTGTGGCTTTTGACTGCTATGCCTGGCCTAGAAGGTTCTCTTCTTTCTATTCCCTGTGGCTCTATCCTGGCTCACACCCCATCCTCCTCCAGAATATCTCTAGTTTCCCAGGTGCTGAAGCTGGGTTGATTATCACAGCCCCCGCCACAGGCCTGTGCTCCTCTCCGTTGCTGGAGAAAAGCAGGATGTCTCATGTCTTTTGAGGCCCACTGGAGAATGTGGAATTGACCAGTGGAGGCTGAGCCATGGAACGATAGTACTGAGATGGGCAGGGGGTGGGGGGCTGTGGGGTTAGGAGCCCCATCAGTCAACACTAAAGGACAGAATGTATCCGCAGGAGCTAGGGGAAGGCAGATGAGCAGAAGCACAAAACTGAGGAAGATGGAGGGGGTGTAGAGAGATCCCCTGGTCCTAAGAAGGATCTGGGTTCCCTATGGACCTCACTGTGAGGCCCTTTGGGAGGTCTCATGATAAACTTTTCTCTACCGGAGTGGCTTCAGGGAACCTTTATTCTTACCAGTGAAAGAGCCAAAACATACCTTGTTGACGGGTCCTGGAGCAGGCAGAGATTTTAAGTATGCAGTTTTCATCATTCCCTACAGTACTGGATAGAACAGGTGTGTGCGCGCTCGCATGTGTGCGAATGAGCAACCTCTTCACTGTCTAGCAGTCTCCTGACTGCCTGTTCTGAAAATACCAAGTGTTAGGGCTGGGGCTACAGCTCAGTGGAGGAGTGCTTCCCTAGGGCACAAGATGTCTTGGGGTCAATCCCCAGCACTGCAAGGTTGGGGCTGGGCATGGTTAAGGGGGGAATACAGCTCTGGGGAAGAGCACCTGCCTAGTGTGTGCAAGGTCATGGCTCTATCACTACCACTGACAAGAGGAAGATGAGGAAGTGGAAGAAGAGGGGAGAAGAAGATGAAGAGAAGGGAAAGAAGATGATGAAGAGGAAGGGGAGGAAGAAGAAGAGGAAGAGGAAGGGAAGGGAGGAGAAGAGGAGGAAGAAGAGGAGGAGGAATAAATATAAATAGTAATGAATGTGATGATTTGGAGCTTTAGTACTATGCGCATGGCCCAAGAGGCTGGACAAGAGTTCATGGGCATTCCACATTACCAAGAAAGACTATAATGAGACTGTCAATGATGAGTGTGTTGGCGCACACTCCACACTCACTGCTGCTGGGCACGTAAAATGCTGCAGTCACCATGGCTGCTCCTCTCCAAGTGCAAGCATAGAGTTTTCCTGTCACCCCTAGGTATATACACACATGAAATGAAGACACACTCGCACACACTGGCACAGCAGTGGTGTACAGATGTTCAGAGCAACACGATTGGCTGTAGCCCAGAGGAGGAAACAAGCCAGATGTCCATCATCAGGTGAATAGATAAACTAAATATAAAATGTGGAAATTTTCAAACATCTGAAAAAAAAAACAAACTGCTACCACAGACCTCCCAACTCTAGTACTGTCGCACCAGTCACTGCCAGCAAGGCCATTCTGCCTTTGCCTGCCGATTGTCTGGCAATGAGTCTTGGGCTCTATCATTCTTTTCTGGGTTTTGATAAGTGTGTGTGTGTGTGTGTGTGTGTGTGTGTGTGTGTGTGTGTGTGTTGGGGTGGGGGAGTCTCATGTATTCCTGGCTGGGCTTGAATTGGCTTTGCAGACAAGGATGAACAAAATTTATTTGTTAATTAAAAATAAACAAGAGTGAACTCCCAGATAAAGGGAGTGGCAATAAGGCCTAACACCAGCCTTGTGCGTGGCCAGGCTTGCCTCTGCTCATGGCTGTCTGTAGCAGGCTATGGTTACCCTGCAGTGCAGCAGGGCCTTCCAGACACAGGCCTCCCTATGGCTGTGCCTGCCTGGCCTGGCTTCACCACTATAACCAGGGAGGAAAGCTGACTTCTATGGATCAAAGTGTAAAGAAGAAAGGACTTCATGTGGACCGACCATTAAAACAAGACGGAAACATTGTGTGAGGAGGAAAGGAAATGCCTGTCAGAACTCACCACAGGTCATAGAAGCCGAGCGTATTATTCACCTTCAGATGGAAGATGCGAAGTTTCTATGGAGGAGTCTGCACCAAACTAGAAGGACAGATGAGTTATGTAAAACAAACTTGGAACGTGCTTCCCAATTAAAACCAAGGGAAGAGAATGTCCTTGTTCTGACCTTGGACGTGGCTGTGAGCCCAGCAAAGGTCATTTGCAGGCAGGTTGATTTCAGAGACTGTACTCCCCAGGAAACCTCCTTTGCGGTGTGAACACTCATTCTCAGCATTTGAGGAAAGAGAGAGAGATTGTTGCAAAGGCTTGGCAAACAGGGAAGACTGAGCCCAAGTCAGGCCAGGCAGGCTCTGTGGCCCCTGTACCCAGGAGCCGTTAGTTGTGCCTTTCAAGTTAGGTGGCTGGGAAATTAGAGTTTAGATAAGCTCTGGGTAGTGGCTATGTTTCCGTGACAGGACCAACACGTCTGTTTTCTGTCTTCTATTTGTTGTTGTTGTTGTTAAGAAAAATCCTGAGAATTTCCACATTTAGTTTTGTTTGAGCCAGGCCCCATGAGCTATGAGATGATGTTAAGATCCCAGATCCATCTGAGGCAGACATCGAGGAGCTCGCAGTTGCTGAGTTAATAGCCGGGTTTCCAAGTCTCCTAAAGCCTCTAAGTGGTGCTCATCACTTAGGCCTTGACTGGGTCTCCCATTTCCACCTCTCTAAAATACCAGGGTTAAGTCAAGCTTGCTTATCGTCACTTTAACTTTTGATATTTCAGACAAGCTCTTCTTCAAGCAATGTTTTTCCTTCAGGTCTGTAAATGCCTTTCTAAAAATAGACTATAAATCTGAGACTCATTAAGCAGACCACTAAAGAGGTCTCTGATGGCTTCCTTATTTCAGGAAGCCTTGAATTAATTATTTCCACTCAGGAAAATATCATGTTGGAGTTCAGTCCTGCCCTAGTCCCCAAGTGAGCTCCACGAAGAGACAAAGGAAAAGCAGTCTCCATGTGTATAAAGCCAAGGAGGAATGGACTCCCACCCTCCCCAGAATGAAATTCGACAATTTAGCAGTCATGTGCCACATAAGGACAACTTGGTCTGCCACGGATGACGTGGTTTCACAAGATGACACTGCCCTGCAATATCATAGAAGCCGTCATATCAGCAATTGCTGTGATGTTCATACGATGACAAACCTGGTAGAGATGCATTTCCCATCCTGTATCCCTATAGTCAGGTGACATGTTACTGTGACCATTGTAATCTTCTGCTTTCCACTGTGGGAAGAGCTAAGTATTCATTCCTCATTAGCTTCTCAGCCATCAAGGGTTTATATAGTTATCTATTGCATTGTGTAGCAAAATCCTGACAAATTAATAGCTGGATGCAATCATTCACAATCACCTATGTATCTGCAGGTAGGCTGGGTGATTTGGGTAGCTGAATCTAGGAGGGCTTGCTCTGGGCTCAGTCAGCTGCTGAGCTGGAAGCTGGTCTGAGGTTGGATGAATCCACTCAGCCCTGCAGATTAGCCCATGTTTGCAAATTCTCCTAAAATAGCATTACCAGGCAAGGACCAAGTCCTCCAACATGTGAGCCTGTGTTGGCTGGTTTACATCCAAAACCACAACACTAGCCAACATTTTTCTTTTAATTTGCAGGCTTAGTCCAAGTTCAGACTTTAAAGAAATTCTTTCTGATTGTGCTTCTAAATTCCTAAGAAACTGGAAAAGTACAGCACGCTTGTCAGCAGCCTGTAACCCTTTTCATGTGTAGGTCCTCTCTGGGGCACCTGCTGGGCCAGGTCCCTTGTCTCCATTGTCTTAAGCGACCCAGCACAGTGGAGAACCTGGGCTCTGAGCAGAGTGAAGGGCCAGCCCTGTATCTCCACTGTGAAGCTAGAGAAAGAGAGAGAGTTGTCTTGAACGGAGTTTTCCAAGAGAGAGAAAGAAGGGGTGTGTATTCCAGGGGCATTGAGAATGGAAAGAGGATTGTACTCATGTGGAAAAGGACTGCTTGCATGAAAGGCAGAGTCCTAGGCTAAGAGGAGTCTGGTTGGCCCTCCTACGGAAACGGGACGTAATGGTGAAGATACGTGGCATTGCTGGTGGGTTCAGGGAGAGTGATGGTGTCCAGGTTTGCCTCCTGGGAAGATTCTGTAGCCTCGGGGAGACGCAGGGTCAGGGTGGGAGCCCCTTAGGAGAGTGTTTCCACTCCGAAGGGCTCCCATGACTCTCCATCTGCTGGCTGCCCTGCCCTCAGGACGTTTTCTAGGTATCTGACCCCTTGGCCTTGCTCACTCAGTTATTGAGGGTGCTAGGTCAGGACCAGGGAGTTTTGTCCTTTCTGCTCTTGGTTGACTTTATAACAGGTTAGCTTTTAAATTTCTGGCTCATTCCAGGTATGATGCCTCCGGCCCTGGGTGAAACTTGGCCTCCCTAACCCTGCATATGACATCCACATTCTGAGAAACAGCCTTTGGTTGGCTAGGGAGAACCATTGCAAGACCCTGCATCCCAGGCCTTTAGTCTCTGGCTGCTTTCTGTATACTAGGACTTGGAGCTAATCACCAGGAGCAGGGATAGGGGGCAGGGGGTTTGTTTTGGTTTGTTTTGGTATTGGTTTTGTTGTTGTTGTTTTGTTTGTTCGTTTTTTGATTTTTCCTGACACGTGTGCCGTTTCACTGGGCTTTTGGACTCCCAGCATGTTCTCACCGTAGCCGGGATGTCAAAAGTATGGTGGGAGGATTTGGGATTAGCTCAGTTAGAAAGCTAGCCCAGCATGCTCAGAGCACCAGATTGGCCCCCTAGTATTCCATAATCTGTCTGTGGTGGCTCATGCCTTTAATTCTAACACTGGGTGATAGAATCGGGAAGATCAGGTCAAGGCTTGAAGCCAACCTGAGGTAAGTAAGACTAGTCTCACAATAACAGCAGTGGAGGAAAAGGAAGAAGGAAGGACAGAAAAAAAGGAAGGTGGTGGAGGAGGATGAATGGGGCAGACTTAACACAGGCAAGGCAGTAGTCTCCCATACCGAGTTCAGAAGGGCGGCATCTTCTGTTTTCACGGCCCATACTTTCCACCTTGTTTGAGACAGGGTCTCCTGTAAACTGCTACATATACCAGGCGGGCCAGCCCACGAGGATGCTGGTTAGTCTTCGGTCTCCTTGTGCTGCGGATCGAGATTTCTTGTGGGGTCCCTTGTTCCGCGGGACTAGGGATTCTGGCCAGGTGGGCACGGGATTCGGCTTTGACAAACAGACTAGACACCAGTGTG
>NW_022196906.1:66406924-66418412 GCF_008632895.1 Mastomys coucha | reverse complement strand
TTTGGGGTGCCAGGCGACAATGCGGAGGCAGGAGACTGACTTTCCTTGAAGTTTACGCCTCAGATACCCCTTCACGCAAAGTGTGCGTGGCATCCTTGATATACTTGGGAAGAGTGAATCTCAGTTGAGAAAAACGCCTCCATCAGATTGGCCTGTAGGCAAGTCTGTGAGACATTTTCTTGGTTAATGATTGATGTGGGAGAGCCTAGCTCACCGTGGGCTGTGGTCCTGGGCAGGTGGTCCTGGGTGAGCAAGCTATGAGGAGTAACCCAGCATGCAGCAATCCTTCATAGCCTCTGCTTCAGTTCCTGCCTCCAGGTTCCTGCCCTGAAATAAACCTTTTCTTCTACAAGTTGTTTTTGGTCATGATCTTTATGCCAGGTGAGTCTTCTGTCTCCACCTCACATCTCTCTGTAGGAGTACTGAGATTATAGATGTGTCTACTGCATCCAGCTGTACTTGGTTCTGTGCATCCAAATTCTGGTCCTTGTGCCTACATGTCAAGCACTTTATTCATTGAGCCATCTCCCCAGCCCTAGTTTTTATTTTATTTCATTCTATTTATGTATGAGTGTTCTGTCTGCATTTTTGTCTGTGTATCTGTCTGTATCTGTGTGTCTGCTGCCCTCAGAAGACAGATTCCCCTGGACTTACACGTGGTTTTGAGCCTCCCTGGGGGTGCTAGGAACACAACCGAATCCTTTGCAAGAACAGCAAGTGCTCTTAACCATTGAACCATCTCTCCAGGTACCACCACTTCCCAGGATTTCTTGAAAGAGATAAACTCAATAGTAACATCTTAGATTCCATTACAAGTAACAAAGTCACCAACTCTTCTTACAGAGATTTGGCAGCTTGTGGTCGCAGCATAAGGAAAAGCTCAAATCATGATGGTGGTCATTCCGAAAAACCTCAACAGCCAACTTGAAAGGGCTCTTGTCTTAAGTTCTTTTCTCATTTCTGATAAAACATTCTGGGGGTGGGGGGAAGTCTTAAGAAAGAAAGAGTCTGGTGTAGGGCAGTGGTCTGTTTGGGCAACGTAGGCTCAGTCGAGTAATAGGTCTGAACCCTGGTGATCCAGTTGGCAATATCTTTGCCTGCAAGGGACGGAAGGTGTTCAACCAGAACTCCTGAGTCTTTGGCCCCTGTTTCAGTCACAGCCTCTCACAGCCGCAGGAGATATGTGCTCTGTCAGGTTCTAGCTGGACTCTACCCCCAGCCATCTGACCTCAGCCAGGCACATCTTGCCCCACAGACTGATAGCCACGACTCACACAATATAAGGGGCAGTTTGCCCCTCCTCTCTCTCTTGCCCTCTTCCTCTCTTCTCTTGCTCTTTGTCCCTTCTCTCCCTCTTTTCTCTCTTGCCTTCTTGCCATCTTCCTCTCTCTCCTGCTCTTTGTTCTCTTCTCTTGCCTTCTTCCTCTTCTCTTGCTCTTTGTTCTCTTCTTGATCTCCTCTCTTCCTTCCTTCCTTTCTTTCTCTCTTCCTTCCTTTCTTTCTTCCTTCCTTCCTTTCTTTCTTTCTTTCTCTTTCTCTCCTTCTCTTCTCCTCTCCTTCCTCTCCTTTCTTTCTCTCTACATGGTCAGCCTATTTTTTTCTTTCCTATAATAAAATATCTCACTCATGCATTGCCTCCTTTTAACTAACTAACGTGCCATGCAGCCACAGGCAGCAGCAGCAGACTTGGGTATCAGCGGCAGAGAGCACCAGGCTGCAGGATAGAGACCCAGGTCCCACAGTCTAGGGCTGGAGAGATGGCTCAGTGGTTAAGAGCACTGGCTGTTCTTCCAGAGGTCTTGAGTTCAATTCCCAGCAACCACATAGTGGCTCACAACCATCTGTAATGGAATCAGGTGCCCTCTTCTGGTGTGTCTGAAGAGAGTGACAGTGTACTCATATACATAAAATAAATAATTAAAAAGGAAAGAAAAAAAAGAAGGAAGGAAAGAGAGAGAGAAAGAAAGAGAGAAAGAAAGAAAGGGTCTATCTTGGCTCACAGTTCGGGCACAGTCTGTCATGGTGGGGAAGCTAGGGTGGTTGGAGCTTGGAGCAGCTGGTTATGTGGCATCCACACTCAGGAAGCAGGAAGCTCTGATACACACTGCTCTCAGCTTCCCCTCTTCATTTGGGCAGTCCAGGATCCCAGCCAGGGAATGGTTCCTCCACGGTAGGCGGGTCTTCCCACCTCAATGAAATCAAGATAGCTGCTCAGGCATACCCACAGGTCTGTCTCCCAATAATGTTACATTGTGTGAAGTCCTCAACACTGTACATTACAGCTCTCAACAGCCAAAGGTGGGAGATTTGAGCACCAAGATGAGCAATGTTAGCAGTAGTACTGACCTAGAGGATGTAGGGTAATCCAGACATCAAAGACCCGCTGTAAGGTGAGTCCACATACATGAATCCAGACAAGGCAGAACTGTAGGGACGGAAACAGATTAGTGAGGGACAGAAATAAAATGTGGGTGTGGGGGGGTGATTATAAAGAGATGCATGAAGGGCATTTGTGGGTGAAGTAACTGTTCTGTTTTGTGATTGCAGTACTATATATACAATTGTATATATTTGAAAAAACTCATAGGACTGGACACTGAATGTGGCACAGGCAGGCAGATCTCTGTGAGCTAAAGTCTAGCCTGGCATACACAGTGAGTTCCAGGCTAGCCAGGACTACATAGTGGAACCCTGTCTCAAAAACAAAACAAACAAACAAACAAAAAACCCAACAAGACCAACAAAGGCCCACAAAACAAAAACTCTCACAGACCTGCATAATTAAAGAGCAAATTTTACTGATTGTAAACCACATTTTTTTAAAAAATGCCATTTTGATGTATTTTGTGTAGATGTGCATGAGTGTGGGAACATGGCATGGTGAGTGGGGGTCAGAGAACAATTTGTAGGAGTCAGTTTTCTCTTTCTACTATATGAGTCTTAGGGAACTGAAAACTTAGGCCATGAGGCTTGGTAAGGGAAGCACCCTGACTCACTGAACCATCTTGTTGGCCCTTAAATTTATATATGTATGAATCACCGTGGTATGGAGGCTCAAACAGACCACCAACCTTTGCAAATAAACCCATTATAAAACAGACACTCAAGGTGATGGGAACGAGGGACCAAGCCAACCAAGTGCCTTTGCAGGATGGGCTCCTGACCTGGTCCTGGAGAGACAAAAAGGATGCATAGAAACACTGTGCTGTCAAGGGCATTCTTACAGGAGTATTACCTTGCAATTCTACTTCATGTGTATGCTAGGACAGGACAGACATATAAATGTATGTGATGGGAACCTAGTTTCTCATCGTCAGAGGGGGGAAAAAAAACCCTGCAAATTAAAAAGGTGTGAATAATATAGATACTGAAATATCCATATGAATTTAAAATTTCTTTCTTTTTCTTTTTTAAGGACTCGTGGATTCGTCCCCATATTTTTTAAAATAAAGATTTATTTATTTTATGTATGTGAGTACACTGTCACTGTCTTCAGACACACCAGAAGAGGGCATAAGACCCCATTACAGATGGTTGTGAACCATCACGTGGTTGCTGGGAATTGAACTCAGGAAGAGTAGTCAGTGCTCTTAACCTCTGAGCCATCTCTCCAACCCCCTAAAATTTCTTTTAATTTAGATTTAAGTCTTTGAAATTCCAGAGAAAAACATATACAGACAGTCACCGATATGTGAGCATTCAAGAGTTACTATAGAGAGATGGGGTTTCTTGCTCTGTTCTCTGAGGGTTTAGAAACAATATACATAATGACCGTATGGACAGCTAGCTACTGCTCAAATTTTCACATCTGAAACAAAGGAATCAATCCTGGAGAAGTAGTGGATTCTCAGATCGGGCAGGGAAAACACAAGACCTTGGAGCATCCTGAATATTAGGAAAATGGGTACATATCCCAATTGAGGTCATGGTTTACCCTATAATCCCAACACACCAGAGGTAGAAGATGGCAAGTTCCAGGCCAGCCACCAAGACTCTATCTCAGAAAGCAACTGAAAAAGGATGTGTGGACCCAACCTGAGGAACCTGCAGTGAGGGAAGCTAAGTAATGATTGCATGAAAATGCTTGGGACCAGAAGTGAGTCAGACTTGAAAGGTTCTGAATATTTGCAGCTAGGCTGAGACCAAACAATAAAGACATGTTTGCTATGTGCCTTTAAATGTATAGCCTGAGGTTAATTTACACACCAGTTTCAATACTGCTGTTTGTGATATGAGGCTTCATGATGTGGAATTTTGTGCTTATGACATCATATTGGTACTCAGAAAGTTTCAAACTTTACAGAGTTTTGGATTTTGGATCCTACATTAGAATCTGAGATGTTGGGCTGGAGAGATGGTTCAGTGGTTAAGAGCACTGACTGCTCTTCCGAAGGTCCTGAGTTCAAATCCCAGCAGCCACATAGTGGCTCACAACCATCTGTAATGAGATCTGATGCCCTCTTCTGGAGTGTCTGAAGGCAGCTACAGTGTACTTACATATAATAAACAAATAAATCTTAAAAACAAATGTCGCGACCGGTCTCGCCCGCAAGAACGACGCGGCAACAGGATTCTTCTCAGCAGCACTTTATTTGGAGCTCCTCTTGAAGTTGAAGCGAAGGACCCCATACCCTGGAGCTGCTGGCTTATATAGCCGAGCGAGACTGTCTGATTGGTGCACCATGCAGACACCTCATTAACCTACCCCCGCGGGAGGGGGGCGAGCAAACGTGTTACTGTCTGATTAGTCTAGTGTAAGCACCTTATTAGCATATCCCCATCGGGAGGGGGAGAGCCGAGAGATGTGTCACTGTTACTGCGCGCGCGCCTGCGCCAAGCAGCTGTCCGTGGTACTGAAGTGAAGTTTGGCGCCATTTTGGATAGACACTGGCTGGCGGCCAACAAACAAAAAGAATCTGTGATGTCTGCATGAACCCAAAGCCCATATTAGAGATGCTTAGTTTGTATTATAACCACACAATATAATAAATGCCTACAAGTCTATACTCAAGTAACCCAGATACCAAGGGAGAGGTGAAGGACAGTTCTCTGCAGATAGAATTCCAGTGCCTTAGATGAGTAACAAATGAGGGGCTTTATATAATGAAGGAATTTATTTAATGAAGGAATGAGAGATTATATATAATAATTGGTTAATAAGGGAACTATAAAGTTCTAATTAGGTAAATACAAGGGTAATTATTATTGATAGCACAATCTACCAAATGATATTAAATTACCAAAAATTTTAGATGAAATGGGACATTTACATAGCCTCAAAATAAGTTCCTTGAGGTGCTTATTAAAGGTACACCTTTAATCCCAGCACTTGGGAAGCAGAGGCAAATGGACCTCTGTGTCTTACAGAACAAGTTTCAGGGCAGCCAGGGCCTCACAGAGAAGACCTATCCCTTGAAAGCCAACCAACCAACCAACCAACCAACCAAAAAAACAAACAAAAAACAAAAAACAAAAAAAGAAACAACCGAACGTTGAGGTTGCTTGGGCTAGAGAGATGGCTCAGTGGTTAAGAGCACTGGCTGCTCTTACAAAGGCCCTGAATTCAATTTCTAGCATCCACATGGTGGGTCACAAAACTTGTAACTCAAATTCTTCTGACTTCCATGGGCACATGGCAAACATGCATTATGCAGCCAAAGCATTTATTTGCATAAAATAAATCTTAAATTTTTTTCTTAATTTTTAAAATTTCTATTTAATTTTTGTTTGTTTGTTTTTTAAAGATTTATTTATTTATTTTATATATATGAGTACGCATTATAGCTGTACAGATAATTGTGAGCCTTTATCTGGTTGTTGGGAATTGACTTTTAGGATCTCTGCTCGCTCTGGTCAACCCCACTTGCTCTGGCCCAAAGATTTATTATTATAAATAAGTACACTGTAGCTGTCTTCAGACACACTAGAAGTGGGCATCAGCTCTCATTAAAGATGGTTGTGAGCCACCATGTGGTTTCTGGGATTTGAACTCAGGATCTTTGGAAGAGCAGTCGGTGCTCTTACCAGACCCCAGCAGTGACTTTTTAGAAAAATTTTCTTTCAATCCACCCCTGTGCCCCATGTGAGTGTGCATGTGTGTGTGCATGTGCGTGTGCATGTGCATGTGCGTGCATGTGTGTGTGTGTGTGTGTGTGTGTGTGTGTGTGTGTAAGCCATAGCTGTCTTGGAACTTGCTCTGTAGACCAGGCTGACCTTGAACTCATAGAGATCCACCTGCCTCTGCCTACCAAGTCCTGGGATTAAAAGTGTGCCCTACCACTGCCTAGTGTAAAATAAACAAATCTCAAAAAAAAAAAAAGGAATTCTTTGAGGTTTTCTACATAAATACATAGTCATCTATGAATAAGGATGAGTCTTTCTCTCTCTCTCTACCCTTTCTTTCACTTCCTAGGCGTATTTATTTTGTATGCATGTCAGTGTGCACCTGTGGGACACGTGTGTGTGGTACTCAGGACATCAGGCTTGCTGGCCTTTACCCACTGAGCCGTGTTGCTAGACTGTTAACTCACAGGCCTTACAACCAGAGGGTACAGTTTCCCACCTATTCACACAGTCATTGCTTCCGTTATATTTTATCCTCCAGTAATTGTGCTTCTTAGCTATGGCCAACCTGCTGGTCCACCCTTGTATAATGGTTATGGCAGCTAGCCTTCTTTGTGGCTGTCAGGCATAGTTAAAGGGATAAAAAGAAGGCTCAATGGTTAAGAGCACTGTGGTCCTGCAGAGGACCCAAGTTCAGTTCCCAGCATCCACATGGTGACTCTCAATCCTCTATAATTCCAGTTTCAGGGGATTTTTCGCCCACTTCTGAATTCCATAGGCATCATGCACGCGCATGGTACACATCCATATGTGCAGGCAGAACACTCACACATGTAAAACAAATAAATCTTCAAAACTTTCCTAAAGAACACTTGACACAGCTCGGGGGAAGGTTGCCCCACTCCCAGTTTCACAGTTCAGTCCCTCATCCTTGTCCTCCTCAGCCTGTGAAAGGCAGAACATCACAGCATGGAAGAGGCAGCTTTCCTCATGACAGACAGGAAACTGAGAAAGAAGAGGGATCAGGAGAAGGTTGCCCCGTGACCTACTTCCTTCAGCTAGGCATCACTTCCTCAAGTTCCCACCATCTCCCAATAGCACCCCCAGCTGGAGACCAGCATGCAACCCCAGAGGCTGTGGGGATAGCACACAGAAGTTATCCCTATACACAGTGGCTACTCTTGATTTGGGGTATTTACAATTCTTTTTAATAACTACCTTGTTCCCAAAATTTTTTTATTAAATTTATTTGTGTATGTATATATATAGATATGTGTGTGTGTGCGTATAGATGTGTGTGTATGTGGGTGTATGTATAGATGTGTGTGTGTGTGTGTATTCACTAACATGCCATCACACCCGTGTGGAAAGGTCTGAGGATGACTTGTTGGGGGGTTGGTATTCTACTTTCAGCATGCAGGTCCTGGGAATAGAACTGAGGTTGCCAGCAGCCTTAACCACTGAACCAGCTTGCCAGTCCAATCTCTGCCTATTCTTGCTTCATTGTTTTCTAGTTTTAGTCTATGAATGCCATTCCTAATTTCCTGGGTGAGGTTTTAAAGAATGGGTACATCCTCCCCCCTCTCCCCCAGAACCCAGCCCATTCATTGGATCTTCTTCATAGCAACAGGTTGACTCATGCACTCAGTCATTTTCTCAGATCTCCATGCAGGGGAGTATCCTCCCCTGGTGGTTTCCTGCTTGTATAATCTGGCTCCAAATTTTATCTTAGATTAATGCTATAATGTCCCTGCCCTCAGCAGAGAATGAATTCTAGGTATTGGACATGAACCAGTTTCCAGTCCTGCAGACCTTCCCACATCTGTCTCCTGCTGGGGGCAAGAAATGCTTTTCTGCACAGAAAGTAAGCGAGCTATCCATGTCCATCCCTGCTATTTTTAGAAGGCTTCATACAGGGCTCTCATTCAGTCACGTATCAGCACGAATCAGTTGACCGTAGCTCCAGTTCCAAGATGTTAAAGCTTGGACTACCAGCTTTTTCTGACCTTAGCTTCCCTGGGTTCAACAGTAGCCCCAATAGTCATAGGTTTCCATTCCCTATGAAGAGCCTGGGGTCCAGAGGAGTGGCTATTGTCTTTTCTCACTTAGTGATCTTGACTGGGAAAGACTGAATTGTTTTTATAATAATAAAAATGCATTGTAAATCTGATAATATGCTTCCCTTACAACCATAAGGACCTGAGTTTGATCCCAGAATCTGTGGGTTTGTTGTTTGTTTGTTTGTTCTATTTGGTTTTTTGAGACAGGATTTCTCTAGGTAGCCTTGACTGTCCTGGAACTCGATTTATAAACCAGGCTGGCCTTGTCAAACTTGGCTTATTGTATTATGCTCTTTTAATTCCCCCTCAGCAGAGTAGGCTGAGCGGCCTACATGACATCATCAAAGGTCAGCCATGGCCCTTCCTACAATCTTTGCTCACCTGGTATATCCATTAAAGGAGATCCACTCTGATGTCTCAGTTTAATTCCCGAGTGAATGGATCTTTTTCCAGTACTGGGTATAAATATTAAGCCAGGTGGTTGCGGCAAATGCCTTTAATCCCAGCACTTGAAAGGCAGAGGCAGAGGGATCTCTGAGTTTGAGGCCAGCCTGGTTGACAGAGCAAGTTCCAGGACAGCCAGGGCTACACAGAGAAACTCTTGTCTCAAAAAAAAAAAAAATAATAATAATGTGCAGATAAAAATTAAGGCTTCTTAGTGTAAATCAGAGTGCTAGAGATACACCTCAGCTGTTAAGAACACCTAAAGCTCCTGCAGAGGACCTGCACTTGGTTCCCAGTACTCACATGGTGGCTCCCAGTCATCAGTAACCCCAGTTCCAGAAGATCTAACCCCATCTCTGAATTATGCAGACACCAAGAATATGTATGTGTAGTGCACACACACATACATGTAGTATACACATACATGTAGTGCACACACATACAGGTAATGTACACAATGCACACATGTAGTGCACATGTATGCAGGCAAAACACTTATACACATAAAAAGAATCTTAAAAAGTAAATTATACTATGTTTATGGAAGCTGTTTCATTTCTTTTTTTTTTAAACTTTTATTGCATTTTGATGAGAAAAGTTACATGATTTCAATTTATTTGAATTTGTTAACATTTAAAAACATATTTTAATTAAATAGAATTGAATCACATTCTTGTTTCCCTTTTGTACCACAACTCCTCCCAGAGATCCCCCCTTCAATACCTACAATATCTTTTTTGTCATATTCCTTAAAATTTATAAAATATTATAACAATACAAATAAGTATTATAAAAGTTGTTTGATATAAAACAACAATCAATTTAACAGTCTTATGTAGATGTTCATCTACAGCAATAGTGAAATACATTTTTCTCAATATAAATTTTAAATAACTCCAAACATATTAACTTGTATACTTAAAAATAATACATCACTTCTAGTATTTTCTTAAATGAACATGAATATATAAAGTCTTTTTGTTTGTTTTGTATTTAGTAGTGTTTAAAATCTTGGCTCTTACTGTGGTACAAGCCCAAAATAAGAACAATTTTTAGACATTGGGTTTCATAAAAAAAAAAAAAAAAAAGCCGGGCTGGAGAGGTGGCTCAGCGGTTAAGAGCACTGACTGCATTTCCGAAGGTTCTGAGTTCAAACCCCAGCAATCACATCATGGTGGCTCACAACCATCTGTAATGAGATCTGATGCCCTCTTCTGGTGTATCTGAAGACAGCTACAGTGTACTTGGGTTCTCAAGTATTTACTGTAGGGCATAAACTCATTCACACCTAAGCAAGGAACCCGTCCATAGTCGTAAGCAGACAGAACATCCAGATCCAGGAACCCTGGCTTCTCTAAAATCAGAAATGGTGGCTTGAACTCTTAGTGGGGAAGGGCTATTTTTATATAGTAATAATAGGGGCTGGTGAGATGGCTCAGCGGGTAAGAGCACTGACTGCTCTTTCGAAGGTCCTGAGTTCGGATCCCAGCAACCACACACATGATAACTCACAGCCATTTGTACAGCTACAGTGTACTCATACCCATAAAATAAATAAAATAAATCTTAAAAAATAATAATTTTTATATATTGGCATACTAATAAAATATGATCATTTTATAGAAGGTCCCCACCAGATAAGTTCTCAAAGCCTATGACAACCATATGTGTGAAAGAGATAAGCACAGGGTGCACCTCCGAACACCACTGGGTGTAATTATTGTTCTGTTTGCATTAAGATGTCACAATGAATAGGCCAGGGATGCTGGCATCTCACCTTGGCAATCATGCAGCCTAAAATTTCCCTCATTGTCCCTAGTCATTGATGGTGGCTTAATGGTGGTTTCTACTCTGCTTCGTGACTGTCTGTAATTTTGTGTGGCCTAAGCGATGACAAAAATACCCGACAACAGCAACTTTAGGAAGGAAGGTTTTATTTTGACTCAGTTTGGGAGATACAGTCCATGATGGTAGTGGAGGTGGGGTAGGACCTGAGCCGCCCTTTGTGGTCTCAGTCAGTGTGTTAGTGGTTTCTGTTGCTGTGATGAAACACCACGACCCAAAGCAACTTGGGGACTAAATGGTTTATTATAGCTTCTAAGTCCTTTATAAAGGGAAGTCAGAGCAGCAGGAGTTCAAGAAAGGAACCTGGAAGCAGGAAGTAAAGCAAAAGCCATGGAGAAATGCTGCCCACAGGCTTGCTCTCTCTCTCTTTCTTTCTTTTTTATTATTTTATTTTATTTATTTATTATATCTAAGAGTGAACTTAACACTGTAGCTGTGTTCAGACACAACAGAAGAGGGCATCAGATCCCCATTACAGATGGTTGCTGGGATTTGAACTCAGAAAGTCACTGCTCTTAACCGCTGAGCCATCTCTCCAGCCCAATTTATTGATTTCATCAATAGGAGTAGCCCAGCGGGAGAAGGTAGGAATGATTCTCCAGTGGTTGCTGGGATTTGAACCTGGTACGTCCTGCCTGGTGCTCGGTCTCTTAACAGAGGAGCTATCTGAGCTGACTGCTCAGTGGCTCTTAAAGGACTCCTGACCAGCAGTCTGAGTGGCACCTCCCACAGTGGGCGGGGGGGCGGGGATAGGGCGGGGGGCGGGGCGGAGTCCCGCCCACATCTCTAATCAGTCTAGAAAATGCCCACAGACTTGCCTACAGCCAATCTGAAGGAGACCCTCAATTAAGGGCCCCTCTTCTTAGATGACTCTAGCTCGTGTCAAGTGGACAAAACAAAATAAAAACAAAACATAAAACCATACCAGCAGAGTCAGGAAGCAGAGAGGAACAGGAAGTGAAGCCTAATTATAAAACCTCAAGATCCTGTGGGTGGAGACACGACTCATTGTAGAGGCTCACAGCCATCCATTGAACTGAGTACAGGGTCCCCAGTGAAGGAGTTAGAGAAAGGAC
>NW_022196906.1:66398043-66406675 GCF_008632895.1 Mastomys coucha | reverse complement strand
TTTTTGAAGGGGAAACTGGGAATGGAGAAATTTACATGTAAATAAAGAAAATATCTAATAAAAAAAATAATTATTAAAAAAAAAAAGAGCACTGTCGCTCTCTCGGAGGACTTGGGTTTGAACCCAAGCACTCCCAAACGCCTGTAACTTCAGCTCCAAGGGGGTCTGATGCCTTTGGCTTCCGTAGTGATCTACACACACACACATACATCTACACACATGCCCACATAGCCACATACAGACCCACATGCACTTACACAATTAAAGATAAATTACCACACATAGTGGTGCATACATTTAATACGAGCACTTCAGAGACAGAGACAAACAGATCTCTGTGGATTCAAGGTCAGCTTGGGCTACATAGCAACACCCTGCCTCATAAAAAAGAAAAGTAATTTTAAAAATCTAAAAACAAAACAAATGACCCCAAGACCTATGTTTGGTAGCTCACTTCTTTCAGCAGAGCTCCACCTCCTAAAGGGGTCACGACCTTCTCAAATAGAACCACCAACCGGGAACTAAGTGTTCACACAGCACAAGGTTTTGAGCATCCACTCTCCCACTCCTACACACCTGCTGCCTTTCAGATATGTGACTGTGTCTGTGGAGCCCAGACTTTGAGATTTCATTCCCAGAGCTGAAAAAAAAAAAACGGGAGAATTGACCTAAGCAAGAAGCCTGGGTCAGCTGGTTTCCTCTAGTGTAGCCTCTCAACTCCAGCATCCTGGCCTGGGACACCCTTGCTCTGCCCCAACCTGGCTCTTCTGGCAGACGAAGCTCATTGCAGCTGTGATGTCAATTTCTAAAAGAATGGTGATTTACTTTGGCTGATGATTTCAGCCAATGATGTGCTGGCTTTACTGCTGAAAGAGGGCATCATGTGGAAGTGTGGTGAAGCAGAGATGTTCACCTCAGGGTGACCAGAAAGCAGAGAGAAGTGCAGGAAGGGATGAGAGGAAACCACCAAGAACCCACCCCCTGAAAGTAACTTACTTACTCCAACAAGGCCCTGCCCCTGCAAGTTGCCTCAACATCCTAAGAATAGCATCAAGTTATGACTCCATCTGTGGATCAAGCCACTGACGAGGTCACAGCCTTTTGGATTCATTCATTAAAAACAGCAATGCAGTCTTGTATTACAAATACAGGAGGACCGAGCTCTTTGAGGGGACACTTCATATCCAAACCAGAGCAGGTTGAGTTGACAACATGGCTGCTGTCACTGTTGCTTCTAAAAGCACACACTCATTTCACTGTGTTGGCCCAAAATCTGAACTTGCATGGTAGGGAAAGGAATGTGAGTTTCAGTTTCTGTATCCTTGACTTTCACAGATGGGACTCTGAGGTGTGTGAAAGTCTGGTGTACCAGGGCCAGAGGGACAGATCTCAGCTTAGTTCTGATGCCACGGGGCAGGTCTCCACGGAAGCAGTCACTTATCCCCATTGGTTGCAAGCCTGAAGCACACAGAGAGCGACTCACATGAGTGAATCTCCGTCCTGAGACTCCTGAGGCTTTGGATGGAGAAAGCAGGCGTTATGTGAAATGAGAAGGATGGAGTCCTGGGATTCTTCAGTGAAGCTCTGACCACAGACCAGGCTCTCAACCTTTGGTTCCCCAGTTACTTACCAGGGATGTGATCTTGGCCTTGGATAAGTTTGTGCTCTTCTGAGCCTCGACTCCCTCGCCGGTGAGTTGGAGATAAGAACATCTCTGTTGTGGGCTGAGGCTTAGTGTTTGCTGGGTGTGGGCATCCTGGCTTCTGTCCTTCTTGTAAAACAAACAAAACAAAACAAACAAAACAAAACAGAACGGAACGGAACATCTGTTTCCTGGAGTTGTTCTGTGATTTGGATACTGAATGTGAAGTTCCTCAGATTGTCCAAGAAACCCTAGTTTCCTGCTGTGGTCATTACCTCCGTGGTCATCACTCCAGCCCCACACTCCAGAGCAGATGGAGTAACAGCTCTTATGCTTAGGGTCTGCGGCAAAAGTACTTGGACCTGGCTGTGGACCGACTTGGGGTGGGGAGGTAGAGTGCTGGCCTAGCACACTCCAGGTCCTTGGTTCTGTCCCCAACATCCCCAAAAGCCAGGTGTGGGCACACATGTCTGTAACCCCAAGTACAGACATTCACATCTATAATCCCAGCACTTGGAAGGCAGAGGCAGGAGGTCATCCTTGGCTATAAAGCAACTTTGAGGCCAGCCTGGGTTACATGAAACCCTGAACCAGCTCTGAAAGCCAAATTAAACTTCAAATTAAGTTTGAAGCCTAGCCACTAAATAGTCTAGCTTGCTCCTTTCACTTGACATAGATTTTAGAAGAATATGTTCTAGAAGTTCTTTGCTGAAGGGCCTTGGCAAATATAGCTGAAAGAAGTCACAGGCTATACATTAAAATATGTCTGTGTAGTTTGGTGGGTAGTCTCATCTACATAGAGACTTCGAGTACCATCTTCATTACCAAATAATTCAACCCAAGGAGTAATTAATGTGGCTCAGAGAATACAAAACATTGTTAAATGTGCTAGCTTTTTGTTTTAATCTTGAGATTTGAGCCGTCTTAGCTAGATTTGGCCAAGGTACAGTGGAAAGGGGACTCGAGTTCTTGTGTGCTGTGACACAGCCAGGGCATTATAACATTGACAATCATCTTCATTGGTCAGCATCAGTGGTTGGGGGTTGTCTTAGTTAGGGTTTCCATTGCTGTGAAGAGACACCATGGCCGAGGCAACTTATAAAGAAAGGACAACATTTACTTGGGGCTGGCTTACAAGTTCTGAGGTTCAGTCCATTATTATCAAGGCAGGAAACATGGCAGCATCCAGGCAGGCAGGGTGCAGAAGCTGAGAGTTCTGCATCTTGATTCAAAGGCAGTGAGGAGAAGGCTACTGTCTTCCAGGCAGCTAGGAGGAGGGTCTCAAAGCCCACCCTTACAGTGGCACACCTACTCCAACAAGAACACACCTTCTAATAGTCCACTCCCTGGGTCAAGCATACTCAAACCACCACAGGGGTGACAGTGATGATGGCTGTAAAGCTGTTGTTTTGGGGTTCATACTTCCCTCAGCTGATTGAACACTGACATCCTGCTTTTATCCTCTAGACCCTAAGGCAGGAAGCCTACCTTCTAGAAGTGCAGGTCCTGCTTGTATTCAACCAGCAAACCAACAACATGTTCAGCCATGCTGAATCCCTTGATATCCTCAATCCATTTTCTTGGTTTCTTTCATACCATGAAAGCTTGAACTATCTGTACAGGGAATCTGTGTCCCCTGGAGCTGCTCCTGCAGAGGCCACACAGGCAATCTTTACAGCCTCATATGATTATTTCTCTACTGAGAAATATCATCCCTCTTAGAGCAACCCTAACTTTGTGACAAGAATGCCCTACAGTTAGAGTGCATAGCAACATAAGCGATGGTGTCTCCCTCTTCTTGCCTTTCATGGACCGTGCCTATCTCTGGGTACCCTCATCTTTTTCCTTCCACAAGAGATAAAAACACAGCTGCTTTCCCATGGCTTCCTGGGCATATCACTATTCCTTAGATCCTGCCTCTTGCCCTGTGCCCTGCCCCTTTATGTGTTTTGTTCATTCATCACATGTACTGAATACCTGCTGTATTCAGGTGACTAAACACCCAAGAATCTGCATTGAGCTATGTGCACCAAGTGCATGCAGTTCCCATGGAGACCAGAAGAGGGCATCCGAAACTTGAGCTATAGATGGTTGTGGGCTGCTATGTGGATGCTGGGAACTGAACCTGGTCCTCTACAGGAGCAGCAAGTGCACAGATTCTCTTACTTGCTGAGCCATCTCTCCAGCCCTCACACTACTTAGAGGAAAGGATACTTTGAAATAATAGTTTAAAACTGACAGGTTTTGGGTAGGGTGGTGGTGACACATGCCTTTGATTCCAGCCAATGGGAGTTAGATCTCTATGAGTTTGAAGACAGATGAGACTACAGGGTAAATTCCAGTACAGCCAAGGCTACATGGAGAAATCCTGTCTTGGGAGGGAAAAAGACTGATTTTGTTGTTTTGTTTTGCGATGGTCTTGCTCTGTTGCTCGGACAGGCTTTAACATCTGTGCTTCATGATCCTCCTGTCTCAACTTCCCGAGGAGCAGAGATTATAGGCATGCACTGTGTACACACCTGTATGGTAGTAGTATATATGTTTGTGTGTGAGTATTTCTTCCCTTGCAGTTTTTCTTGCTGTGATAAAACTCCATGACCAAACCTCAACTTGGGGAAGAAAGGACCTATCTCCCTTCCACTTCCACATCACAGTCCTTCGTCAAAGGGAGTCAGGGAGGACCTCAAAGCAGGACTCTGGAGGCAAAAACTGATGCAGAGGCCATGGAGGAGTGCGGTTAACTGGCTTGCTCAACCATGCTTTCTCAGCTTGCTTTCTTACATCATCTAGGACCACTTACCCAGGGGTAGCAACCACAGAGGGATGGGCCCTCATCAATCATCAGTCAAGAAAACGCACCGAGGGCTTGTCCACAGGCTAAATCTGTTGTGGGCATTTTCTCAATTGAGGTTTCCTCTTCCAAAATTACTGTAGCCTGTGTGCCGAGTTGACATGGAAACTAGCCAGCACACTCCCATGCGCTTGTGGAGGCTGGGGTAGGGGGTTGGATGCTCCGTTCTATCATGCTCTGCCTTAGTCCCTTGAAACAGGGTCTTCCGCTGAACACAGAACAGAGCAAGGATGGCAGCTGGCAATTGTGACTCTGCCCTGCACAGGGCTGGGGTTACATGCATGCCCATGTGGGGGAACTGAATTTAGGGACTCATGTTTGTGCAGCGAGTGTTATTTCCCATTAAGCCATCTCCTCAGCTGCCAAGACTGAGAGGTATGCATGGTGTAGACATGTGGCTGAGCACCTGAGGCATGCCTTCCTTCCCTGGCTCTTAGCCAGGCCTGTGGAGAGGGTACAGCTGGCCTTACTGGAGGACAGGAGAGCACATGATCGTATGCCATGGAATTATCCAGATATCTGACTGCTGGCTGTTTGTGGGGAAACCGTTTGAGCTGCTGCACCGTGACAACTTGGGGTAAAGTGGAAGATGATGCCGAAAGAAACTGTTTGCTGTATGCTGGGGGAGCCATGGGAACTGGGGTGCCTGGCAGAGAACAAGTCCCAGGCTCTGCAGCTGGCTCCCTCATGGGGAGCACTTCTGCCCCAAGGAGCCCTCAGCACAGGGCAAAGTGCAGAGATGTTGTGAGTGCGTGACTGTCCTCTGAGCTAATCGTCCACTGTGTTGGGGAGTTCAGCTGTGCCCCTTTGCAAAAAGATTATCCCAGCTGGACCTGTTGACTGTTTACACCCCCTCACCTCAGGATCCAGCTACTTCCTACTACCTTCTGTATGTAACTTTGCCTTAATTCCCCAAGGCCGTGGGGATCAGCTAGAGTATATAGAATGGGGGAAGACAGGAGAAAAGGAACTCTGTTTCTGTAGCTACAGGGAGTTCTCATCCCTGTTGGATAAAGGCTTTCCAGAGGTGATATTGGGAGGTGCACCCACGCCCCTGTAAATAGCCCTGAGCTGTGCTCTGTAAAGAAGCCCAATAAGCTCAAATGGCCTTCTATAGCCAACTTTGGCAGGATTGTGCCTTGCTTGGTTTATCATTGAAACCTTAGGAAAAGGTAGATTTTGTTTTTGTCTCTCTTTGGGAAGAAATTTTTGACAACAGTGGTGTAGCACCGAGTGGGAAAGCACCCTGGAACATCTTCCCTAGAGTCCTATAGAAATCTTGAAACCACTAAGAATCTGGCTGCCAGTTCCTGAGGCTGGAGGATGGCTTCCTCCTTTGTCATCTTCTTCATTTAAAAAAAAATCACTTGAAAATATTTATTTCATGTGTAGAGTAGCTACTTTGCCTGTATGTGTATCTGTGTACCGCTCTGAGTTTAAGGCCAGCCTGGTCTACAGAGAGAATTCCAGGATAGCCAGGGCACAGAGACACAGGACACAGAGAAACCCTGTCTTGGAAAACCAAATAAAACCCCTAAACAAATAAATAAATCACTTGCTGAATAGAGGTTCAGATCCCAAGCCACCCACACCAGATGTTCAACATCCTGAAACTCTAGCTCCAAGGGGTCCAGCATCTTCTGGTCTCTGTGAGCCCTGCACATGCTTGGTGCACACATATACACTCAGTCACACATGTAGACATAAAATAAATACATCTTTTAAAAAAAACTTACCTCTCTCCCTGTGGCCCTATCTCTGTTTCTGGAAACACATCTGGTTACCAGTTTTAGATACTCTCTGGGACCGTCCCTCCCCACACGGCTCCTCCTGGTTTGCACGGTTCTGCCAGCCCCGGTGTTCAGAGCCATTTAGGTGCAGGTTCCATTGCAGGCATTTTGAGGTGTCTGAGGCATGGTTAACCTGTGTCCGTGCCAGTGTTACATGACACCCTTTCCGTCGTCCGGAACTGTCTCCCTTACACTTTGCCTAATTCCAGATTCACCCGAGCCCCCGATGCCTTTGCACTGGCGAGCAGTTCCGTCAAGAACGCTGTTCATGCAGTTTTATTATCTACAAAGCGCAGACTTGAGAACTAAGCAATCGAGTTTCACAAAAACTTGCCATGTTTTGAGTAGGCTTACTATATTCTTTTTATTGGGAGGAGGGGACAAAGGCTGCATTTGTAACTATACTTGGCTGAATTATGGGTGGAGCATGCCTAGCCGACCCACTATTTTTGAGAAGCAAGTTCTCCAAAGGGCTCCAGGGAAGATGGCTTCCTCCTTTGTCATCTTCTTCGTTTAAAAAAAAATTACTTGAAAATATTTATTTCATGTGTAGAGTAGCTACTTTGCCTGTATGTGTATCTGTGCGCCACATATATGCAGTACCCGAGGGGGCCAGAAGAGGGCACTAGATACTCCTGGAACTGAAGTTACTGAGGTTTAGGGAGCTGTCTTATGGGTGCTGAGAATTGAAGCCAGCTTTTACAGAACAGAAGGTGCTCTTAACTGCTGAGCCATCTTTCCAGCCCCGTAAACAAATACAGGCTCGTTTAATCACAGCGCAAACTTTCTTCTGTTGCTGTTGCATAATTTTCCTACAAAAGAATCCTAACACTTTTTGAATTTTTTTCACTTTACTGTTTTGAATGACTGAATTTTTGAGCGTTGATTTTATTCAACATGTTTGTCAGTAAACATTTGCTTATTAAGATACTGTAGGACACATGACATTTCTGCAGTTCTTTCTTCAGGAATAATAAATAACCCGTTGAGTGAGTGTCCTGCTCACTTTACAACGGAGGAAACTGAAGCTTGGAAATGACAAGGTTTCACTCTGGCCTTCACAGTTGGCAATGTAATGCCACCTTCCCTGGAAAACGAACTAAACTAGGGCCTGGGAGTATGTCTCTAACGCCAGTGCTGCCCAGAAGCCGGGTGACCTCAGAGCCAGGCTCAGCTTTAGCTTATTGGCGTCACTCCAGGTGACAGGACAAGACTGCGTGGAAAGATGGGGGAAACTGAGATCTGGGGTGGGGTAGGATTGCGGAATAGGGAAGGCTTCCTGGAGGAGGGGTCGTAAGGGGGAGGGCGCTGAAAGAGAGAAGAGGATGGCTGCGGTTGGGGAAGGGGTGCTGGGGAGGGCGCAGGGAGGTCTCAGGGCGCAGATGGAGCAGGGTTTTAGGGAGCGCCCGGGACTGCCCGCGAGGGGCCGCAGTCCTCCGTCCGCCGCCGGGTCCCGGGTCGCTCGCTGGGAGGGTCCGGACACAGACCCGCCTGCTCCTCCTCCCGGGAGGGCGGGCGGCTGCAGGGCGGGGCGGGGCTGGCGCGGCCTCCTGGCGACGCGGCGGCCGCTGCTCTCCGGCCCGGCTCTGCGGGCTGCTGCGGGAGCAGGACTCCGGAGGCGAAGGCGGTAAGTGAGCTCGGAGCCGGAGCCGGGGGGGTGTGCGCGGGACCCCGGAGCCCAAGCGCTGCCGGGGAACTCAGGGGCTCGAGCTCCTGCAGCTTGGCGCAGTGCTCAGCCTAAGCGTCGGTCGTGGATCCCGGCGCCGCGGCTGCAGTCCCGGGGCTGGAGGTGCGCTCCTGCCTCCTACCCTGCGCCCAGTACCGCAGACGCGTCGGACAGTTGGTGGCGAAGCTGTACCGGGCTCTAGTGACAGCTGCGGGCGAGCCCCACGGAGCACCGCTCTCCCGACCCTTCCCCGCAGTGTTTGATCCCAGTGTGCTCTTTAAGACCATTCCTTAGAACAGGCTGGTGGCCGCTCTGCTGTCCTGGCCCCGCGCGCCACTGCACTGTCCAGGCAGGTCACCCCGAAAGTCCTTACCCCACAAGAGCACTTTTTTCTCCTCCTGAGGGACTTTTCCAAGTTGCATCACCGTTTGGCTTCAAGGTAGGTAGGTGCCTGGCTGTGGACTTACAGAGACTTTTTTTTTTTTTAAAGAACTTTGTGTATTTACTATGTGCGTGCCCTTTCACCCCAAGAACCCTTCCAACGCCGCGTTCCCTGCTCAAAATACTGTGAGAGTTCTTTTAAAGAGGACTTGGCTTGCAAACTGGGCTACACACCTGGTGAGATTTAAAAAACAAAACGAATGAAAAGATTCTCACCTTCGTCTCTTCTCCCCCCCCCCCCC
>NW_022196906.1:66374517-66398004 GCF_008632895.1 Mastomys coucha | reverse complement strand
GTCTGGGGACAGAAGGCGGTGGGAACATTTAAAAAGAGGTCCCGGTGGTTCTGGGTGCAGCCAAGTTTGGAAGGGCTGAGTGCTCAGGCTCCTGACCCACCTCTCCACCAGGGGGGCCTGTGGACACTGCTCGCCAACCTTAGACCGCAGGTGGTGCCATTAAAAAAAAAAAAAGTTCTCTTTGTTCCTAATTCTGTTTACTGTAAATATTTCCGGGGGCGCTTTCTATTTAGGAGGTTGGAGTGTGGGCACGAAACTCTGAAGTCCTTGCCAGAGTCAAGGTGATAGCACATGATCGTCCTATCAGGGAAAACCAAGTGATTTGGGAAAGTGTCTCAGATGAAAAGAACACTTAGGATTTGATGGCCTTTTGTAGACTCCCCTCCTTACACACGCGCGTGTGCACACAGACAAAAGCACATGCATTTACATAAACGTGGGGATTTTCCCAGGGGTGGAGAGACCCTGAAGGGTTTGCACCCGGTACTTGTCCATGTGTGTGTGCATTTGTGAGTTAGTTATTTTTGATGTGTGCTCCTGCCCTCAGGAGCAGCCATGTGTATGTTCCTAGAATAACACCTAGAGTTTCCAATACCTCGGCAGAGCTCAGCTCAATCACCTATCAGGTGATCTTTAAAAAAAAAAAAAAAAAAAAAAGATCATGGGAAGGCTGAGCATATGTTTGAATCTGGTGATTTCTGTCACATATGTTTTATGGGACATTTTGTCACATATGTTTAGGACAACACAGTTGTCCCTGGGTTAACAGTCATCTCTAGGTTAACCCTCTCTGGTATTCCAAGTAATCTCTCACAAGTCTCCTGGTGGTTGCCGCAATGTGGCCACAAATCAGACTTTGCCTTTTCCTTAGGCCATGTCCCTGTGTGTTGTCTTTTTGTAGTATCAGGATGATGTCTCTTTAAGGATGCCCTGGGGAGGGTGTTTGTGTTTGTTTCTGACCTCTGACATGAGCTAGACAGACACTGACTTTTGAAAACGAAAAATGCTAAAAGTATTGTCCCGTTGGCCTGTCCTGTTTCCTTTCCTACTGTGCCCTCTCCTGTCACTGATCAGCTGCTAGAAGGTGACCACTGAGGAGTCACCAACATAGCAGTGGCCCTGCCTTGGGAGTGGACTGCCTCACTACGTGGAGGGTGTGGTGTCACAGGGTGGCCCCTCACCCTAAGCCTTCACCCCTTGCCAGAACCTCCAACCCCTGCATAGTGTGTCTGTATATGTATAAATGTGTGTGCACATGCATACGTGTGTGCCAGACCATCAAAATGACTGGATGTAAACTTGTGAATCTCCTCCCACCTGGGACCAAGGCCCACCTAAAGATGGTCTAGAAGAGCTGCACCCGATGTTAGATGCCTGAGAGATGGGAGTGCAGTCTGGTCTCATCCTACACAGAGCTCAGTGTGGGAGAGGCAGATTTATTACACTTCCAACCCTGGGATAGCAGTGGTGATGTTCTGACCTGACCAGAAGGAATGGGTGAGTGGGGGGTGTCCTTCATCCAGGGAAAGGGGTACAGCCTCCAGGAAGGAGAGGCCTGTCCGTGGTCTGTGCTGAGCTGTGATTGTGTTAGAACCATCTACTTAGTATAATGGTGTCTATTTTGTAAGTGTGTGTGCACACGCGTGCATGTGTGTGTTAAGCTACTTTCTCATGCTGATGGAGTGAGGAATGACAGAATTTAAAGTGTTTCTTAGTTCTTTGCCTCTGAAACTCATTTATCTAAAAGATGTTGTTAACCTTTTTTAAAGGCCCAGCTGAGTTTTCCCTCACTCCTTCCCTTCCTTCCTCCTTCTCTTCCTTCCTCCTTCCCTCTTCTTCCCTCTCTTCCTCTCTTCTGCTCTTCCTTCCTTCCTTCCTTCCTCCCTCCCTCCCTCTCTCCCTTGCTCCCTCCTCCTTCTCTCTCTTCTCCCTCCTTCCCTCTTCCCTCCCTCCCTTCCTTTTGTCCTTTTTTTGGTCCTTTTTGCGGTCCTTTTTGCTAAAGGGCAGTGACACAGACAGAGGCTGGCACCCAAGGAGAAACATTAAGCTCAAGGGAATTGAAAACTGAGTGTTCTCCCTGTGTGACATCCGAGCACATATTTCCTTCTGTCATTTGTCATTGCTGTTATGATGAAATAAGTTAGGGTATGAGACCCTAGGAGGAGGCACAGGGGGGAAAGGAGGGGTGCCGGTGGTGGTGGCAGGGCTGAGTGGTCTTTGTGAAGTGGGAAGTTTGTTGGAGTGTTCAATCAAATGTCCCCACTGGGGCTTGTAAGACGGCTCAGCCAGTAAAGATGCTTGGTGGTGACCTGAGTTTGATCCCTGGAACCTACATGGTAGGAGGAGAGGCTCCATCCCTGTAAGTTGTCTTCTGACCTCCACATGCTCACCCCATATATTAAAAAAAATTGCGACCTCCTCTACTTTGTTTTCTTCGTGTCCTTGCCTTCCTCTTCTCCCCAAATCAATGCCCACCCTCATTTTTGTAAGAAGTGGGCTGAGGGTGGTAGGAGCTGGGTCTTTCTATACTGCCTAGGTTCATTGTCAGCTGAGATCCTCCTGCCTCAGCCTCCCCAGTGCTGGGATTTACTGCCCAGCCACGTGAGAGGTTGTGTTATTGTTTCTTTGGTTACTCACTGAGCCACTATTTAAGAAGCCGATTCCTGCTGGCTGGGCTCTGTCCTGCCTGCCAAGGTCTTGGTCAACAGCATACAGTCCTTGCCTTAAGGAGTCTGAGTCTGGGCAGTGGCTCTACAGACTGTGGGTTATGGTGTGCTGTGCACAGTGACCAGCCGGAAGTACAGGGCACAAACAGGCTAGCCTCACCTGGGGTGATTCCCCTGCAGTTTGTAGATATGGAAGGCATAAGAAACACTTTTTGAGAATAAGTTACAGCTTATTTCATTGGGACTCTGCTCCAGACTTGAAATGAGTTTGGTGTGTATGTGTGTATCTGTGTGTGTGTGTGTGTGTGTGTGTGTGTGTGTGTGTGTGTGTTTGTTTTCCTGACTGGAGGAGAGGGAGGGGCAGGTCCACATCACTCAGTAGAGAAGAAAGAGGATGTTGGGCCCTGGGGGATGTGTTTTCCCAGACCAGGGCAGGCCTACCTGGTATTTGAAGACTGGCAATGGAAGCCTAGTCGCTCTGTGTCTGTGACAGAGCTGGGCAGAGTGCAAAACTCCAGATTCTCAGAGTGCAGTCTGACTCTGAGCTCAGGCATCGCCCTGATGTGGCTGCTTTTTAACACAGGGCTCCTGCACAGACTTCGAAGTCAGGTTCCCTCACTCCAGGCCTCCATGTAGTGTTTCACAGGGGTGATGACCTCCCAGTCACTCAGGAGGCCGAGTCAGAGTGTAGGTTCAAAGCCTGCCCTAGGCTGAGATCAAGGCCAGCTTGGGGCAACTTGAACCCTGTCTCCAAACTATAACTAAAAATACTGTTTGTTTCCTTTGGTTTGGTTTGGTTTGGTTTTTCTTGTTGTTTTGTTTCTTTCTTTTCTGAGACAGGGCCTCATGGATCCCAAGCTACTCTCAGGCTTACTAGGTTGCTCTGATGACCTTGAACTGACCTTGAACTTCCCAAATCCTAAGACTATAGGCAGATACTGTACTCATTTATACAGTGCTGGTAATCAAACCCAAGGATTCATGTATGTCAGGCAAGCCCTACCAACTGAGCCACATCCCCAGCGCAGTAGTTCCTATTTGTTTATTGCTTATATCCTAGGGACAGGTTACACACTCAACACTTTTTCTCCCCTGCTCCAATCCTGACATCCTAGAGACTCCAGGTCCTGGGGCCACTCCCAGCACATGTGCTCTGTGGCTAAACTGAGGTTCACAAATGCTAATCAGCAGAGCTGATTAAGACCCCTGTTTTCAGGGTTGGAGAGATGCCTTAGTGGTTAAGAGCCCTTCCTGTTGTTGATGAGGAGCTGGGTCCAATTCCCAGCACCCACACATCAGCTCACAACTGTCTGTAACTCCAGTTCCAGGGCATCTGACGTGGTCTTCTGCTTCTGGCCTCCGTGGCACTGCACACGAGATGTACATACCTTCATGCAGATAAAATATACACACATACAAAAATAAATGCAGCTTTTAAAAAAGACATTCTGGTTTTAGTGTGCCCCTCTGACACACACACATACACACACACATACACACACACAATGGCGCAGTCCCCTTGAGTTTGGATGGATTTATTGTTTTCCCTCCCAAAAGATGTAAACATCTCAAGGACCATTGTGTACTTCTGGTCCAAGGGACTTTTCACAGACTCCTCCTCCTTCTTTCTTTTCTTCTTTTTCTTAAGAAGAGAAGGTAGATTTGGCTGCTGGGTAGGGCTCCGAATGGGAGCCCACTCTGGGTTAGCAAGAGACACATTTCCTGCATTTCTTTAAGCTTGCAAACCCCTGAGATTTGGAAGTAATTGGTTATTGGGTAAGAGTGGGAAAAAACCAAACCTCAGTGCTGGGCTTTCTGAGGCACAGTGGAGGTCTGCAGTCCAAGTCTTGTTCATGTGATGCATGCAACCAAAACAGAACTGGGCTGCACCGTCATTACCTTGAGCCCTTAAATTTGCAGGTAGTCAGGGCTCCGAGCCTGACAGTACTGTCATTACTGATGAGCCTAGAACAGGTTCGCAAATGAGAGGCTGTCACTACCATGGCCACGCACACGAGACTCCCACCCAGCAAGACAGGATTCCAGGAGCGTTATCAGGGACTTAGTGAAGGCTCAGCGGGGAGTTAAGAGTTCACAATTGGGCTGGTGAGATGGCTCATCAGGTAAGAGCACTGATTGCTCTTCTGAAGGTCCTGAGTTCGGATCCCAGCAACCACATGATGGCTCACAACCACCCGTAATAAGATCTGACGCCCTCTTCTGATGCATCTGAAGACAGCTACAGTGAATTACGCCTGAGCGAGCGGGGCCAGAGAGCAGCCACACACATGATGGCTCACAGCCATCTGTACAGCTATGTGTACTCATACACATAAAATAAATAAAATAAATCTTAAAAAAAAAAAAGAGTTCACAATTACTACATGGGGCCTATTCCATAACATTCGGAATAGGCTGGCCACCTCTTTGTTTATAGGGGGCAGTTTATTTCCTGCTGTACAATCACAGAGATTTTTGCTCGCCTTAGGTAAAGTGTGTGTGTGATGGTTCAGAATGTTATTTTGTAGATTTTGCATCTGTAAGGCCAATATTGCTATTACCGTTGAGACAGGCTCTCATGTAGTCCAGGCTACCTTAAAATGGCTTCCGAGCAGAGTAACCTTGAACTTTTCTGATCCTCCTGACTGCACTTGGCAGGTGCTGGGTTACAGATGGATAGGCATCGCCATGCCTGGCTTATACTGTGTCGGAAGATGGAACCGCTACATGTTCGGGATGCCCAGGCAGCTGAGCTCAATCCCCAGGTAGTAGTTTTTGGAAGAAGGTGGATTCAAAGGTTTGATTCTCTGCTATGCTTGTTCGTGAGGTCTTTATCCATCTTCAGAACCACACAGCTGCAGCTAGAAAGTGGAGAGAATCTCTCTCTATCTCCGTCAAGTCTCAGAAGGCATGGACACCTCTCCCTGAAGGCACGAGTCTAGGTTTCTAGGTGTAAGGCAGCAGGGAAGGACACAAAGGGCAGGGTAAGAGGGGAATAAGAGTGAGAGAATGAAAGAGAAAAACATGAGAATGGCCCAGGTTTCCCTCCTCCTTGGAGGTCTATCCAAGACTAGTTCCTCCCATAACTGCACAAAGTGCTCCTGACTGGCTTGCCCCTGCCTTCCCTGTAGCACTTCTGTGGGATAGGCTCTATCTTAGGCCTATTGTAGAAGAGAGAAAGAAGGCCATGGGTAACGGGACAATGTGTCCCATTTGGGCAGCTTCTTAGGGGTGGGAATCCAGGGTTTAAGGCCAGGTGTCTGAGTTGCCCTCACTCACTTCTAATGACCCCTGCCCTTAGACAGGTGCTGCTTTCTGTTCCCGTTGGGTTTTCTTTCACCTCACTCCTCTATTTCTTCAGAAGATGAATGCCTGTCTATGCCTTTATCTTTTTAAACATTTGTTTTTTAAAAATTTATTTTCACTTATGTGTATGTATGTGTGCGCCTGCTTGTCAGTATTTGCACCTGTGGAAGCAAGAAGAGAGCCCCAGATCCCCTGGATCAAGAGTTATAGGTGGTGGTGCACGCCTTTAATCCCAGCACTTGGGAGGCAGAGGCAGGCGGATTTCTGAGTTCGAGGCCAGCCTGGTCTACAGAGTGAGTTCCAAGACAGCCAGGGCTACACAGAGAAACCCTGTCTTGAAAAAAAAAAAAAAAAAGAGTTACAGTTGGTTGAGGGCCATCTGATGTGGATGCTGGGAACTAAAACTTGGTCCCCTTCAAGGGCAGCAAGCATTCTTCACCACTGAGCCATCATCTCTACAGGACCTTTACTGCTCAGGCCCTTTGTGCACCCGTCTCAACCCCCACAATCCCGTAAATAAGTGTTTAAGGAAGCTGGAACACAGGCACGGATGTAGCTTAGTAGCACTAGCCCTTGGCCAGTATGTCTGAAGCCTTGGTTCCATGCCCAGCGCTGTATAAACCAGGTGGATTGGTTGTATTTACACGTAATCCTAGCACTGGAGAGATAGAGGCAGAAGGATCAGAAATTGAAGGTCATCTTCAGCATGTAATGTGCCCAAGGCCAGTCTGTTTTTTAAAAGAAAAAGTCTGTGCAGATAAGTACTCTTAACTGAGAGTGGTTAAATCTTAGGATGTGCCCCCCCCCCCCATTTTCCTATGGGGTGAGAGCTTGCTGGTTTTGAGTACTAGTGTTGAAAGCCCTGGTTTGAGCAGGTTCCTCTTCATCTGGAATTTGTCTCATTTATAAAATGGGGGCTCAGAGCCTATTTCCCGTTGCTAAGTAGAAGTAGATAGTCACAGTGGATGGTGTAAAGTTATTGGTACCCATGTGGTAGATGCTGCTACACGTCGTGTGGTTCTGAGGACAACCCGGAGCAGCAGAAGACTGTAATCAAAGGGGGATCCTAGGGATAAAGATACCTGCTTTCTAGAGCAGCGTGCAAAGAGTAGGATTTCACTTTTTATTGGTGCTTCTGGTTGGCCTGCAGGTGGTCCAGAGTGGGAATAGCCACTTTTCTCTCTACTACTAAGCCCTCTTTAACTTCACTTGTAATTGCTTGCACTATTTGCATATAAATAACCATGCTTCCAGCAGTGAAACCCCTTAACCTTGTAGGTAGTTAACGTCAGCCTGGAGGAATCCCCTGGGGGAGTGGCCTGGAGCTGGCTACAGACATTAAAAGCTCTTTTTATTTGTTTGTTTAGGGGTGGTATTGAAGCCCCATTCTGTCTCATTTTCCTGGTTAGTTTTAACCCTCAACTTGACACAGCTCGGAATCACTTGAGAAGTGAGCCTTAATGAGGAATTATCTAGATCCAACTTGCCTGTTGGAGATCGTTTCCACTATTCATTAATGCAGAAGAACCCGCCCATTGTCGGCCACACCGTTCTCTAGGCAGGGGATCCTGAAAGCTATCTAAAAGCAAGGGAGGGATCCACACACCTGCGATCCACACATCTGTGATCCACACATCTGTTCTCTCTCCATTCTTGACTGTGGATACAGTTCCTGCCTTGATTTCTCCACAATGATGGACTATAACCCAGCACTGCGAGCTGAATAGAAGACTGCATTGTCTCCTGAATTGCTCTTTGTCGGGACATTTTTATCACAGCAACAGACCGGAAAGGACACTGCTCATGTTGCTTTCAACCTTCCTAAATGCTGTGGTGACCCCCAACCATATACTTATTTTTCTTGCTACTTCATAACTGTAATTTTGCTACTGTTATGAATCATAATATAAATATATGATATGCAGGATATCAGGTATTCAGGATATCTGATGTGTTACCCCTGTGAAAAGGTTATTTGACCCTCAAAGGGGCCGAGACCCACAGGTTGAGAAACACTGCTCTAAGGAGTAAGTTAAGCAACTGTCTCAGTATGAAGGTGCTAGTGATATTCAAGAATGTCCCTTTAGATTATTATCATCGGGTGCGTGGGATCAAACTCGGAGCCTTGTGCATGCTACACAAACACTCTACTACAAGATGGACACCCAGCCAACAGGCACCCCCTTCTGCGGGTGTTTTCAGAAGCTGTACGTCAAGAATGAGCACATTTGAGGGCAACACAGGCAATAAGGGCAACAGTTAAAGAGCATCCGGGTCTCATGCTGGGTGGTAAATCTGTTCTGGGAACAGTTCTTGGGTTGACACGTGCAGGCAGACGGTACATCTAGAGGCAACACAGTACAGGGCTTGGGAGTTTGGAGAGAGGGGTCAGTTGCTTGGCCACTATATCAGTTTCAGTGGTGGCTGTCCCTATGTTTGCTGTGTGACCTCTTGTACCTCAGCTAAGTCATTCGTGAAAACGATAACTTCCTACCTGAAGATTGGAAAAAGGGTTACGTCACTGTGGGGAGTGAGAAAGTATGGAGGGAAGTTGGAAGCTTGGCGCAGCATCTTAGTTGTTAGTGGAGTGATCATTTTATTTTAGTCTGTGGTATGTCTGTTGGCACTCAGGAAGGGGGATTACTTCTGGTTTTGAAACCTCTCATATTTTTTAAGAAATTATTTTATATGTGTAAGTGTTTGTCAGAATGTGTGTGTGTGTGTGTGTGTGTGTGTGTACCACAGGTGTACCATCCCTGTAGTGGCCAGAAGAGGGAGTCTGATTTCCTGGAACTGTAGTTACAGATAATTGTGATAGGCCCTGTGCATTCTGGGAACTGACCCTGGGTACTGTCTGAGAGCAGCCAGTACTTGGAACCACAGAGTCATCTCTCCTGTCCCTGGGATGTGTTTTATTATTTGTTTTTGTTTGTTTGTTTGGTAAAACACACAGTGTGAAGTTACATTTCAGTAGGATAGAGTATATTTATTGTGTTGGGCAACCATCTTTACCATTTGATTCTAAAACTTTCCGTGGCCCCAAACAGAAACCCTCTCCCTACACTTTCCCTGCCATTGGGCCCAGCACCGGAGGGTTTTCTCTCTCTATAGAGATGCTTATTCAGGAGATTTCACAAACATCTTTCCCACTGTATGAGGCTTTCCACGTGTGGAGCGTCAAAGCCCTTTCTACCTGAGCATCATTTACCAGCTTTCTAGTGCTTCTCATCAATATCTTTTGGAGGTGGGGGTGGGGGTGGGGGTGGGGGTGGGGTGGGCATTGCGGGTGGGCAAGGTCTCATTGTGTAGCCCTGGCTGACTCAATATGTAGATGAAGATTGCCTTTGCATCCCAAGTGCTAGGATTAAAGTGTCTTTTTTTGTAGAGTCCTTAGCCTGACTCATCAGGCTTATCGCTATCCTGAGTTGTGTCCACTTCAAGTTTTAAAATGACCTCTCATCATTGATCTGGATCCTTTTGAGCTTCAGCCTTAATTTCCCCGCTTTTTCCATCCCCTGCTTCCAATGACCCTTGACAAGCTCTCTGGAATGAAGCACTCTTGGTAGGCTCCCAGTGAGCTCAGGAATAGATTTTCTTCTGTGTTTTATTTCTGTAGGAGCTCACACTGCAGGAACACACATGGGGACCCCACCCCCCGTTGTGCTTAATTTCCCGTGACAGCATGGCAGGTTTTCAAAACAAGTGTCTGGGAGACACCAGCCAGGCCCCCTTTATCCCTTGCTTTAAAAGCTTTCCGCCAGGAGAAGTGGCCCTCAATTAAGTCATTTAATAAAATCCTCCCTTCATTTTAAAGCGTTCTTGGGACATGTTTACACTGCACGCCACCGAGGGCTTCTAAATGAGGAGCTGTGGAGTGAAGGGTCCTTAACCTGTGCCTTTAATAATATCCTTTGCTTTAGACTTCAGGCAGAGGTTCTGCCAGATCTGTAGTTTCTTCATTGACCCAGACCTGAGGCTGGGAGGTAGGGAACTGGGGAGGTGTGTGTGTGTGTGTGTGTGTGTGTGTGTGTGTGTGTCTGTCTGTCTGTCTGTCTGTCTGTCTGTCTGTCTGTCTGTCCCTGTCCATCCTGTGAGGGGATAGAAGGCATTCTTAGCTCTGCATTCTCCTCCCTCAGGAGCCTTTGCTAGGAGAGTCTATGTTAGAGAAGCCTGAAGCGGCATAGAGATGTAAAACTAGCTCTCTAGAGAGACACAGTATGCTGCATAGAGCTGGAAGCTTTCGTTTAGAAAGGGTAGCTGTTCCTTTTCTCTCAGCCACTCCCTCGTGAGTTCCCAGGGTGAAGACTTAAACAGAAAAAGAGTTAAAAAAAAAAAAAAACCCACTCAGGAGAACAGGTCAGCTCTGGGCTTCTGGGCTTTGGGCCCCGCCTGGCTAGAGGTTGCCTGGGGCTGAGAGCTGGGGAGGCTCTGGTTTTTGTTTGGACTCTGGAGAAGTGAGCAAGATGCAGGAGGCCACCGACTGCTTCACTTTGAGCAAACACTGAGGATTTACCATAGAGGGGGTGCCAGGGAGAAGCCGGGTCCCCAAATGCACAGTGGAGACCCTTCCTGTACTGGGACAGAGAACCCCAGTGAGCCACTGGGTCAGGCTGGGGCTGACCAGCTGTAGGGTCCAGCCAGTAAGATCTGGCCCTGCTCTGCCTAGGGCCATAGTCTGAGCTATGGGCACAAGCTGCTTCCAGGCATTTGGAGAGGGAGCCTGGAGAAGCTTCTTGCGTCCAGAGATCATCTGGTTTCCCAGTGCCTTAGGAAAAGGTTTCATGACCAAGGATGCTCAGTGTGTGGGTCTCCCAGCTTTTGGAGTAGAGATGGATACTGGGAAGGAATGGGAGGGGACAGGCCTGTTTTGTCCTTTAGAGAACATCAGGGAGAAAATGTCTTATTTACTGATGAATCACAGTACACTGACGATGGAGTTAAACTATAACTTTTTTTAAATGCTTTTTTTTTTTTTTAATTTAACACTTGAGCATAACTTGGGGAATTCAGCTATAGTTTAAATTAATTCCATGGCATTTTTCTGCTGTACCCGGGCAACCAGGTTTGGGATTAGTAGGGTGAGGGAGAGGAGGTTAAGGAGAGGGAAAGAAGGTCCTGGCTAGGGCAGTCTGAAGCTTGGCTATTGGAGGACAGTTGTCCCCTTTAGCTGTGTCAGAGTGATGTAAAGGGGACAGTAAATAAGGCCTTTTTTCCCATTTCTCTCTCTGTCTCTGTTTCTGTCTCTGTCTCTCTTTCTTTTTAAAAAAAACCTTCCCTAGTGCCTGGTACAGAGTGAGACACATTTGAAGAATGAGTGGATGTTTAGGTCAAGACCCAAAGCAAATTTTATGGAGCGCACAGCCCCCAGCCGACCAGCTCAGTTCAGCTCAGCAAGGAAGTGGGGCCTGCTGAAGATTTATCTTGCAAACAAAACTCAGCTGTCATTTCTGCATTTGCTGTGAGCTCTCCATCCAGTTCATTTCTGGGAATCATTCTGTTCATTTGTCACCTGCTGACACCTGGGATGCCAGGGCGTGCAGAATAAAGCTGGAAAGGGGTCTCCCAGAAAAGGGTCTGATGAAGTCTCCTAGGAGGTGTGATGTTTACATAGTATGTGGTGTCTAGGACTCTGTGCCTTTTTCTCTTTTAAGATGTGGTCTCATTTATGTAGCCTTGGCTGGCCTTGAACTCACTCTCAGGCTGTCCTCGAATTCACAGATCTGCCTGCCTCTGCCCCCTTAGATACCCTGGACAGTGTAACAGAGAATGCTATCTTGATTGTATTACTTTGGTGATAAGAACAGAACCACTGGCAACAGTCAGAGAGGTAGGAATCTTCAGTGTCATTGGCCAGTGTCTGTAGAAAAGTATGAGGGTGCCTGTTGGTGTGAAGAAAGAGTTACACACAGCAGCATTCCGAGCATGATTCCCTCCCACAAGGCATGTGAGCATTGGAAGACTTTTGCTGGGAGGGTGGATCATGGGGTAGTAGACCACTGAGTTGTGCTGCAAACCACTGCCTTGCTCCAGAGCTGACTGACTGAGTTGGAGCTGGTAAACCAGAAGGGATAATGTTATAAGGGAAGTTCCATGAAGTTGCCTTTAGCTTCTGTGATTCTGGGTTTTAGCATTAAGCCCTTTTGTAAGGGCCACCGGATACTCAACACTGCCCAGACAATGATGGTGTCTGATGTCATTGAACTTTGCTGTAGCCGTTTCCTCTGGAACAAAATGAAAAGCTTTCAACATTTACAAAGGAAGGAAAATGCATAATCTTAGTGAGCTTTCTCTGCTGCAGGCTGAAAAGAGCCCACAGTCAAAACTCAATTATTTAACTACTTACTTTCTCTCTCTCTTTCTCTCTCCATACACATATATACATATACATGTATATGTATGTATATATATACACATTCATATATATATATATATATACACATTCAAGTATATATACTCAAATGAAGCCTTAGACATATTTGAAATTTAAGTATTCTTTTCCATCTTTTGAGGCCATTAAATTGAGATGCAGAGAATCTGAGCTCATTGGCATATTATATTATAAAGTTGAACTAATTTAAATTTAAATTTTGTGTGTGTGTGCGTGTGTGTGTGTGCGCTTGTGCGCATGAATGCATGTACATACACTTATAATATGATGCTTGCGCTCCTTTGATTTTAGTAAACGCCTCCTGGCTTTCAGATATTCTATACTATATCTGCAAAGTTTGTGATTGGATTATATAATTTTAAATGAATTCTACACTACCATCAGAAACTATCAAAGGATTGAAACAAGCTAATACCTCTAAATGGCCCAAGAGGGTCATTTCTCTAAGTACCTGACAGGTACTAATTTATCTTCTTGTTGTAATGATCTCATTGTTAGACCATCTTATTAAGGAAACTGAGGCACAGAGAGATAAAGGACTTTGCCAGGTGATACAGCTAGCAAGTGGTGAGGCTGCGTTTGAAGCAGAGCACATGTACCTTGGTTAAAGCAAAGGCTGGTCAGAGTTGAGTCACGATCTTGGTACGAGGTCAGGCTGACCCCAAAAGTAGAGGATGTGTTTATGGTGTTTCAAGTATCTGAGCTAATCCTTTACTGCATGGCCAGCATCTAAAGTTATTTCACTCATAGGCATATGCTTCGAAAATTGAGTGTGAATCTGGGATCCATGAAAGGATAGCAAATTTGGCCAGTCAACATGAAACACTTCTGACAGAGGGCTGGCCGTCTCCTCTTCCTTGGGGAAGAAAAGATGAACTGGTTCAGTTCCCAAGCGACTCCTCCATTCCAAATGAATTATTCCACCGGAATGAAATATTCTTTCTCCTGCAAACATCAGCTACTGCTTTTAGAGCCTCCAGTCACTTTTTTTTTCTCTTCCGTGGGTGATTAATCCTGTGGGGTAACGCTGGCCAGTTTCCTCTTGCTGTGTCCTCAGAGGCAGCATCTGCAGTGCGACCAGTTCTTCTTGTGATGACGTTTCGGCCATACGCTTCTGCATTACCTGGGCCACCCACTTGGCTTCTGGCCTGGGTGACAGATAAGAACAGGAACTAGAGAGATGGGGTTGCAACAAAATTAAGGGTTCAAAGCTTAGATCTTGACAGCGGATAAAACATCAGCAGTCAGTGTTTGCTGCAGCCGCTCAGTTAGGTACTGAGCTCTACCCAGTTCAGGCACTGCATCAAGTCCTACTACGGAGGCACCACCGACCTTAATTCTCATCTTGTTCCCATGAGGCAGGTGATGCATTCAAGGATGTGTTCATCCTCACTTCAAGTTAGAGACACTAAAGAGATTGACTCAAGACCATGCAGCACTTTTTTTTTTTTTTTTTGAGACAGGGTTTCTTTGTGTAGCCTTGGCTGTCCTGGAACTCACTTTGTAGACCAGGCTGGCCTCAAACTCAGAAATCCACCTGCCTCTGCCTCCCAAGTGCTGGGATTAAAGGCGTGAACCACCACCACCCGGCAGCAGATTTTATTTTTTAAGTAGCACATATGAGTCGCAAGTGTACCGAATCTTGTGCAGGTTTTTTCATGCTTTGTCCTGGTTATCATCCTTCAACAGTAGCCACCGTTTCTTACCATTTGTAAGTTGTCATTACTTGAACTTCATGAAAAAAAAAAAAAGAATGATTCACAGACCATGTACAATTTTGTGTCTGATTTTATGTAGAAGAGTTTTACATTTATTTATTTATTTTATGGGTATGTGGTAGCATGTGTGTAGAGGTCAGAGAACCACTTGCAAGAGTTGGTTCAATCATGTGGGTGGTGGGTATTGAACTCAGGTCATCAGGCTTGGTGGCAAGTACCTTTACCCATTGAGCCGTCTTGGCATCCCTTGTTTTCTTTTTGTTCAATATTATGTCTGTGAAATTAGTCTATGAAGATTGAACCCGGTATGTACTAGGCAAACACTTGAACAACTGACTTGCATTTTTATCCCAACAAGAAACAATAGATGTATCCAGGCATGGTGGCTCATGCCTTTAATCCCAGCAGAGGCAGAGGCAGTTGGATCTCGGAGTCAAGGACAGGCTGGTTTACACAGGACAGCCAGGGCTACACAGAGAAACCCTGTCTCAGAGAGAGAGGGAGGAGGAGAGAAAGTGGGGGGAGAGACAGAGAGAGAGGGAGAGAGAGACTAAACAGGACAGCCAGGGCTACACAGAGAAACCCTGTCTCAGAGAGAGGCGGGGGGGGGGGGGGGGAGAGAGAGAAGAAGAGAGGGAGAAAGACAGAGAGAGAGGGAGAGAGAGACAGAGACAGGATGCTTATTACACAGAAATATTTTGAAAATATAAAAAAGAAATGTAAGATGAACATTAAAAAACTGTCTTCAGTTTTTACCACTGGGATAAACAGCTGTTAACCTATGGAAATATTCTTTAGCACTTATTTATACATATGTGTGGGTTTTCTTTTGGTTTTTGTTTTTTACTTCAATTCTAAGTTAGTATTATTTTGTTGAGGAAAAAAAGGAATATTTTCAATCCATATATAATTAAATTGGAAAGCACTGCATGGAAATTTCAGGAATAAAGACCTGGTGATGCCAGGGATTTTCCTTCTATTGCATTTTCTGAGTCTCTTTAGAGGGAGAAGGAAAAGGGGCAGGAAGGTCTGACTGACTATATGCCCAGGCCCCAGGGTGAGGGCTGGGTGCTCACACCCCCAGAGTAGACCAGACAGAGGCTGTCAAGACGGATCAGCTCAGCAGCCACTAAGCAGACAGCATGTTTGAAAACCAGTCTTGTTTGAGGCCTAATAACTAAGCGTGTTGAGAAACAGTCCCTTGATGGGGTGGGAATTGTTTGCTCAGACTGGACCTGCAGGTTGCTTGACCAGTTGTGGAGGCATAACCCCCCCAACCCCCAACCGCCAGCACCTGGAATGAAGAACAAGAGAGCAAGCCTCCTGCTTCTGACAATTGCCTCTGTTCCCTTCAGATGTGTTAAATCCAAGCTTTTGTTGTTCAACATTAAATATGATCTTAAGCACCAGCAGGTAAGGGCATTTGCCACTAAGTCTGGGTGACCACAGCCAGACTTCTGGGACCCACGTGAGAGAGAGAACTGACTCTTGCTAGTAGTCCATTGATATCTACATATGTGCCATCATGCTCCCGAGTATGTACATACACACACACACACACACACACACACACACACACACGCCTGCAAGTAAATAAATATGTAATAAAAACAAAGAATTTAAAAATTCCAATCATTGCTAAATAAAGGGTGGTATTGTGGTATTATTGACTAAAATCTAAGTCAACTATGTTTTGAAAAGTAAAACCTTTTTTTCCCATTTAAAAATCATGCTTTGCAGCTGGGCAGTGGTGGCACATGCCTTTAATCCCAGAGGAGGCAGAGGCAGGCGGATTTCTGAGTTCGAGGCCAGCCTGGTCTGGTCTACAGAGTGAGTTCCAGGACAGCCAGGGCTATACAGAGAAACCCTGTCTTAAAAAACCAAAAAAAAACCAAAAAAAAAAAAAAAAAAATCATGCTTTGCTCTCCCCCCCGCCCCCCAGCCTACTTATTTAGGCTGCCAATATAAGTCCTGTGGGTGAGAAAACAGAAAAAGAAATAGTGTTAGGCAGAATTGACTTACAGAGGCAGAGCCAGGTGGATCTGAATTCCAGGCCAGCCTGCGCTACATAGTGGTGCCTACCCTGCTTCCTAAAGAAGGAAAGTGTTACAATGTTTGCTTTGTTCTGTGTCTTGTTGCCTCTTGGATTTGTCTTAAGAGCAGAGAGCAGAGTTCTCTGTTGAGAAAAACTCACTGCCTCTCCCCTTGTTGATTTCCTATTTCACTATTCTCTCCCAGTGTTTCCCTGGGAAGTGCTTGCAAGCATTTGAGGGGTTAAGTTAACCCAATGGTGCTGGGGTGGAGTTTAAAGGCCACTGCCGGTCTGCCCTCCTGGGGAGGAGGGTGTCTTATTTTCCTGCCCCCCGGGAATATATTTCCTCCGCCACTCAACAGGACTTTAAGATACAGAGTTAAGTATTGTGAGAAGGTAGTGAGTTACAAGCACCCAGGTGTCTGGGTGTGGGCATGGGCACATGCATCCATGCATGCTTTATTTCATAGGCAAAACTGAGAAGTAGGGTTTTTTCCAGCTTTCCTGAAGAGGGGAGGAGGTGTTTCCAATGATGTCAGCTTGAAGCCTCGGATCACAGAGCTGTACTTTCCACAGTATCTTCCAGGGAGAGGATGTCAGGGGAGTGTTTAGAAAGTGACCATTAAGGAGCTTTGATTGCTAGCTATAGACGGAGGGGGTCTGTCTCCCAGGGGCAACCATCACGGTGGTCTTGGCTGGACCAGTCTGTGCCTGACTCATGCCGTGCTTTCTCAGTGGGCTGGACCTCCCGTCCACAGGGCTGGTTTCCTGCGAACATTTAGGCCAAGACTCTGGTGCTAAGAAAATGATACTGTTTTTGCAAGCATCACAGTATGTTTAAAACACGTTCTCTCAACTGTGTAAAGCTTCTTTCGGTGAAATAGAAATTTTAAAAGAATCCCCAAATCCACAATCAAAACCTGAGGGTGGTGGGAGGAGGGGAGAACTCTGCCGATGTTAAGGTATTTATTTCGAAACAGGTCCCATTGACTTTGAAGATCAGAAAGGCCTGCTCCATTGTGCGCAGCCAGAGAGAGTCCTGGCAGAGGCTGCTGAGCCGTAGTGCTTTCGTGGTGAATTCCATGTCCAAACCTCAGTGGCTGGAGCATTTGCTTCTGGAAACCATTATAGAAATACACAACCCTTGAAAGGCAACATCTGGTTGGCTGGAGGCAAGCTGGCAAATACTCAATATTAAATAGACAGAGGTGATGCCGTGGGAGACAAAAACATCCTGAGATGAGAGAATGGCCGGGGTACCATTCTCCAAGTCTAGAGAGGCAGCTCCTCCATGGCCTGGGTTGGCTCTCCTGGAGTTGGGGGTGGGCCTCTCTTCAGAAGACACGTGTACTGCCAAGGAAACCAGGGACCTCCCCTTAGCCCATCCAGGAAGAGACCTCCCACACTCCTGGTTCCAAGAGACACCTAAGTATGATTGCTGTGTAGGGAGTGCCCTGGGCCAGTGTTCTGTGGGTAGCTGTGGCTTCCCCTGCAATTTGAGGTGTTGATTTAGGCTATTAGAAACGCCTCTGCCCATGGCCCTTTCTCAAGGCCGCCTGGCTCTTGTTCTCATTAACTCGGCTCACAAGTCCAGGGACCTGGAAGCCCCATGGTATTTCCAGGAAAATGGCTTAGCTTTTGCTCTCTTTTCCCTGCTAACTTTGGAAAAGTCCAGTCCTGTGTCTTTGGAAACATTGGATCTAAGCACTTTTCCGTTCTGCCCTCTGGTACACAACTGTGGCGTCTTCATGGATTTATGGATGACAAGGTTTTCTTTCTTTCTTTCTTTCCTTCTTTCTTTCTCTCTCTCTCTCTCTTTCCTTTTTTCCTTCCTTCCTTCTTTTATCTCTCTTTCTTTCTTTCTTTTTTTTTGTTTTTTGTTTTGTTTGTTTGTTTGTTTTGAGACAGGATTTCTCTGTGTAGCCCTGGCTGTCCTGGAACTCACTCTGTAGACCAAGCTGGCCTCGAACTCAGAAATCTGCCTGCCTCTGCCTCCCAAGTGCTGGGATTAAAGGCGTGCACCACCACTGCCTGGCTCTTTCTTTCTTTCTTTCTTTCTTTCTTTCTTTCTTTCTTTTAGTAGCATATAAGACATTCTCCCATTAAAAATGCAGTTCTAATAAATCCATGATTCTGTCACAGATTTTCTGAAGCCACATTTCTATGAAAAGCTGGGAAATGGCACCCTGAATGAACTTACTGAGAAATATGGGCCCTTATATAAAATGTTTTTTTGCAGAAGGGTACATTTTTATATACAAATGCTTTCTGTGGAAGTTTTTGTTCAGTGTCTTGAAGCCCTTGACTGTGGTTTCTCAGAGCCTTAGGCTATTATTGGTCTGAAAGGCTAAGACTGGCCCTTTCTCTGGTCTCTTCAACTTTGAAGAGCACCAGGAAAGCGAAGACAGAACACATCACATTTTCTCCCAATAAGGAGGTCACAGAGTGACTCCCTCAAGCCTCAGAGATCGGAGCCTGATTTTGAATAGACATTAGCCCAATGTGAGTATAGTCCTTCTCCTTCTACTTAGATAGACCTCTGCAGTCAGGACCATTTGGAGTAAGGGAAGTAGAAAGAAAAGATTGGAGCTTACAGAACCCAAAGGCCCTGGAGCAGCACAGTGGGTTCTCTGTGAGGATTAATGAAAATAAGCTACTGTGAATATTCATGAGGCTGTTGGCATAGTCATGGGGTGGGTGGCATTTCATAGAGGATAGGTGACACTTTTCTTCCTCCCAAAACAGGGTAGACTGGATCTCCTTTTTATGGGATCTCTTCCCATGATCCCTATGGAAAGCCTACAGTGGGATCAGAACCACAAGGTAGATGATGTTGTAAAAAGGACATGTTTTGTTTTGTTTTGTTTTCTTTGAGATAGGATCTCATTTTGTATAACAGAACAACCTTGAACGCGCCTTTTAAAAATAATTATCTTTTTTCTTTTAAAGAATTATTTCCTTTTTCAGGGTGTGTGGTGTATGTGTGTGTATGTATATGTACATATGCACACATGAGTGCGGGTGTCCAAAGAGGCCAGAAGATGTCAGAGGCCCTAGACTTGGAGTTAGAGGAGGTTGTAAGCTGCCTGACTCAGTGAGATGTGGGTACTGGGAATCAAACTCATGTCCACTGTGAGAGCAGCAAGCCCTCTAAACTCTGGAGCAATCCCTCCAACCCCTCAACACAAAGCAAAACACAAAAGGGCTGGAGAGATGGCTCAGTGGGTAGGAGCATTGGTTTCTCTTCCAGAGGACCCAGTTCGATTCCCAGCCTCCATGGCAACTCACAACCACCTGTAACTCTAGTTCTAGAGGATTCAATGCCCTCTTTTGATCTCTGTGATAGACAGACAAGCAGGCAAAAAACACCCTACTCATAAAAGAAATACATCTTTAAAACCCTTTTTGTTCTGGGACTGGAGAGATGGCTTAGTGGTAAAGAGCACTGAATGCTCTTCCAGAGGTCCTGAGTTCAATTCCCACCAACCACATGGTGGCTCACAACCATCTGTTATGGAATCCGATACCCTCTTCTGGTGTGTCTGAAGACAGCAACAGTGTACTCGTATACATAAAATAAATGATTTAAAAAACAACAGCAGCAACCAGCCCCCCCTTTTTGTTCATTGATACTTTCATGCAGTACATTTATATAGAAGCACATTCTGTTTACCGCACTCCCACCCTCTCTTACTTACTGCACCCCCCTCTACACAAACACACACACACACACACACACACACACACACACACACACACACACACAAAGAGACCTCCCCCATCCCTCCATTCCCCTCCACACACACACACCCTACTCATAAAGGAAATACATCTTTAAAACCCTTTTTGTTCAGGAACCGGAGAGATGGCTCAGCGGGACTGTGAGTGGTGGCCTTATCTGTATCTGCCCCCAGGTGAGAGCTTCCTGCTCTGACCTGCCTGTCCTGTCCCTGTGATTTCCTTACTTTTGTCCTGTGTAACCTGCAGCTCTTTCCTACCATGAGCTCCAGAGGTGGGAACGTGATTAAGTTGGACCTTTTGAAGAACTCTTTGGGAGATTCATTCTTTTCCTTTTATTGTTTCGTTTTTTGTTTTGTTTTGCTTTGTTTTTGTTTGTTTGTTTGTTTTTTGTTTTTTGTTTTTTTTTTGAGACAGGGTTTCTCTCTGTAGCCCTGGCTGTCCTGGAACTCACTCTGTAGACCAAGCTAGCCTCCAACTCAAGAGATTTGCCTGATTCTCCCTCCTGGGATTAAGGCATACACCACCACTGCTGAGCAGGATACAACTTTTAATACAAATGCTATTAATTGGTTGACTCGTTTATTCATGTAGATATGCGTACAAAGCATTTCCCCACTGCCTTCTGTGAGTCAGATCCTAAAGATCTGGCTAATCAAAGGTCCCATCACTTTGGCTTCAATAGTCTTAGTGGAGACACAATAAACACACCAGCAGATAAAGGCTTATCGGCGGGTGATAAGAGCCAAAAAGAACAATATGGTCAGATAAGGTGGTCTGGAGGATTGGGGCCTCCCTTATCAGAAAGGCCTTTCCTATGAGCTGTTGAGCTGTTGGGAGAGTTTCTCTGAAAAGCAACAGTAAGCCAGAGTTGCAGCTGGCCTGACTGCTTGGCTTTTGGGAGGAAGGGCCTAGAACAAGGAGGGCAGGACTTGAAAGACTTAGACATTCATCAAAGGACAGGAGGATTGCTGGTGTTCAGGAACAGCAAGGGAGCTGAAGAAGTTGGATTGAGGGGGAGGGAAGAAGTACTCTTAGGGGTGGTGGGGATGGGTGAGTCGAGCATGAACTTTGCAAATCATCTTAAGTGTTCATTCAGATGGTGGCTGAGAGCCTGTTGAGCGTTTTGAGAAGGATGCTGGTGAGAAGCCCAGGGAAGTAGGCAGGACTTGCTGTGGAGTTCATTTTGCAGTCATTACAAGGTGGTGTATCTTGGTAATGGGTGTTGGGGGACAGTGTATGTGGAGGAAGGGGGAACAAGGGGAGAACTTAAAGTCTGGAATATCTCCAGAAACCAAACGCCTGCCTGATCCCAAGGGTTTTAAACTGTGCTTAAAAACTGTCAAGCACAAGATGCAGTGCAGTCATCAAATAGCCACAAACAAAGATGCTCATTCAGTTCTGAACAGTGACAACGGTATGTCCTCAGTTACTTGTTTGGCTTCGCAAACAGTATAAAACATTTGTTTTGCCTATGTTTATTTATTTATCAATATGTTGAGTGCTTACAAAATAGTAGCCTGGTATTTTCTAGGCTAGCCGATTATGATTTCTGACTTTTTTGTTTTTACTTAGTTCTGGGCCATGTACAGGGTGTGGAGAAGACTTCTTGCTTTCTGGTGGTGGATGTGATGGCGAGTGGTTGGGTCATCTGATGCCTGGACATGGGCTTCCTGAATGGCTGGCTGTGTACACGAGGAACACTAGACTTGATGGAGCTTGTGGCAGTCTGATGTTTGGGTTGCTTTTTCTTTGTGTGTGTTTAGTGAATACCTTAAGCCAAGCCCCCCACCATCTGCTTTGCATTTCCCAATTGCTTATATTCTTACCATTCCAAACATGCTTAACAGGAATTTTGAAACAAAGTCCTATTGTGAATTGTGATTTTTTTTTCCCCCTTCAGAAACCTTGTTAGAATAGCAATTGATAGGCTGGGTGGTGGCGGTGCACACCTTTAATCCCAGCACTTGGGAGGCAGAGGCAGGCGGATTTCTGAGTTTGAGGCCAGCCTGGTCTACAGAGTGAGTTCCAGGATAGCCAGGGCTACACAGAGAAACCCTGTCTCAAAAAACCAAAAAAGAAAAAAAAAGAAAAGAAAAGAAAAAGAAAAAAAAGAATAGCAATTGATGATTCGTGGGGATAAAGGCACTTGCTGCCATGCTTGATAACCCAAGTTCAAACCTTGAGACCCTATATGGTAGAAGGAGAGAACTGGTGTTCTCTGACATCCCATACTCACTCTATAGCATGTCTGTAGAACACAGTATGTCCATAAACGCAGTAAAACTTTAAAAAAGAATAACTAGTCATTTTGCTGCCCAAATCAAGATATTCTATCTTGATATTTAAATTTTGTAAGTCTACTATGCTGGTTCAGACGGTTCTCTTCCAGTTGGAAAGGATTTTAGGATGTTATTCTATTTGGTGTCATCAGAGGATATGGAGATGGGCTCCAGCGAGCTGCTGTATGTCCATGCCCTACTCAAATCTTGCAGAAGTAGAATCTTCAGGGTGAATACATCCTAAGCTGAAGCCCTGTCCTCCGCCTTGGAGAGTGAGCTGCTGCCCTTGTTTATTTTGCCGGAGGCAGACAGAGTTAGGTTTCCTCGAGGCCTGAATCTCCAAAGGATAGATGCACACAGTCATAAACTGAAGTTATTTTCTTTGGTAGACAAGGCTCTCTGGTCTGCAGTGTACCCAGTCTGGTAGTACCCTTTGGGATCGAAGGGTCTGTTTCTATTACTCTGGAACATGGTGTAATGTGAGCCATCTCCCCAGAGTGAGGTCTCTGGGTGTTAGTGTACTCCCCCATCTCCCTTGCATCCAGCAGCAGAGGAGTTTGTAAGAGACTATCTTATACTCCCTCGGAGTTGTTTAATTTATTGATCTCTTTATTTTGAGATGGAATCTCACTATACAGCTGGCTGGATCACTATAGGAGACTGGCCTTGAATTTAAGAGCTTCCTGGCTCATCCTTTGTAGCACTGGTATTAAAGGTACAGGACACCACACCCCACTCAAAGTTGGCTTTTGCCTCCTTGTTCCTTGGGTTTATTCATTACATACTGTTTATTAGGAACTAGACACAATAGGGATTAAAGCTAGGGCACACCCTGCAGCCGAGGCAAATAGACAACGGCGCATGGGGATGAGGCCCACTCTAGTGTGCGAATGTGTTAGTGAACAGAAATCCTGGAATCTGGTCAAGGGGAGAGTCAGGCCTGAGAAGAGTCAGGTCAGGCGGGAAGCTTGAGCCAGGAAAGGATCAAGCTGCCCGTGGCTTCCCACAGAGCCAGCACAGGGGTGGGAATGCCGAGCCGAGCCGGGTTCATCTGCAGTGCTGTGAAGCTTATCCTGAAAGCAAAGCAAAGAAAGTGCTTTTTAGCTGAAGTGTGAGTGCGTGGGACTTGCCTGAAATGATCACGCTGGATAAGAGGAGAGTGGGTTGGAGGAGGAGGCATCTGTGGCCTGAGGTTACCAAGATGTGCTGCTGCAATCCAAGTGAGGCACTCGCTGGTCTGAATTGGGGTGCTGGTGGGCAGGAGAGAGGACGGAGAGATTAGGGGAGGGCAATGGCAGCAGCCACTGCTGCTGTGTGAGGAGGAGGGAGAGGAAAAGGAGGAGATGGAGGGGGAGGA
>NW_022196906.1:66355839-66374359 GCF_008632895.1 Mastomys coucha | reverse complement strand
GGAGAGGAGGGGGAGGAGGAGGAGGAACTGAGATGCATCCCAGTTGCTGAGACCTGGGCAATGGTGTGTGGTTAGGCTAGAGTGATGGCTCAGCTGTGAAGAGCACCCATTTCTCTTGCAGAGGACCTGCGTTTAATTCCCAGCACCCATGTGACAGCGGTCTGTAACTTCAGTTCCGTGGGATCTGATGCCCCCTTCTGGTTTCTCCAAGCACTACATTTACACGGGGGTACACATAATTCGTGGTGTCAAAATACCCATATACATAAGATAAAAATAAATCTTAAAAAAAAAAGAAAGCTTGGCCTGGAGAGAGAGCTCAGTTGTTACAGTGCTTAGACAACTTATGTTTGATCTTCAGAACCCAGATAAGAAGCCAGATTCAGTAACACCAGCTTGGGGGCCAAAATAGTTAGATCCCTGGAACTAGTCTAGTTGATAAGCTCCAGGCCAGTGAGAAATGCAGTTTGTGGGAGGGGGATGTGTGTGGGGGGGACAGGGTTTTTTGTGTAGTTAGTCCTTGCTGTCCTGGAACAACTTGCTCTGTAGACCAGGCTGGCCTCAAACTCTGCCTCTCATGCTGAGTGAGAGATACTGTCTTAAAATGGCTCCTGAATGATACATGAGGTTGACCTTTGGCCTCTACATGCACGTGCGCATCTCTCTCAGTGTGCATACATTGTGAGCTTTAGGATACACACATACATGCTTGAGGAAATTGTTAAAATTGGCCCTGGCCTATGAGGGTTTTAGATCTTTGGAAACCACTCAGATAAAGTGTAGGTGTGGCTGTGTGTTCTAAATTGAGCCTAACCAGGGAGTTGTTTTTCTTATGAGAAAAATTCGGAGAAATAGGTCCAATAAAAACCATGTTTGGTTTGAAAACCCAAACAACTGGGAAGGAGTCATGAACTGAAAGTTCCCTGCAGAGAGCTTTTCCTGTGTGGTGTTTGGCATTTAGACTTGTCAGTCTGGGGCCTGGCTGGTGGCTTTGTTCCCTCCCTACTTGGAGATTAGAGGGTCCAGCCATCAGCACCGGGAAAGTGTGTGATACAGAGGGTAAGCTGTGCTATGGCTTAGTGCAGGGTTCTCTGCTTGCAGTTTGAGGACCATCTTCAGGAGGGAACCTGATTTGGTAAAAGTGGGACTATGGAATGGCCCAGAACTGTCATCTATCAGTATTGAACATGATATACTCATCTTAGCTTCTTTCTGCTTTTGCTAACATGATAAAAATAATTTGTATGTGTTATATGCATGTGTGTGAATGTATGTATGTATGCAGTTAAATATGCCTGTGTGATGACAGGGATTGATGCTCTCTTCTGGCCTCTGCAGGCACACACATGCACTAAATTAAAATAAAGTGCTAACAAATTGAGTGGTGGTGCTGGCAATGTTTCAGTGTCAGTTTGAGGGTCACTGAGGGACTCTGTTGACAGAGCCAATGTCAGAGTCTCTCCTTGCGGAAGATGGGTTCATTTCATCCAGGATCTAGAGTCCAGCATCATGCTCTCTGGGGATGGAGCATTCTGGGCTCTCTGCTGGCTGCCTCACACTCTCTGAGACCTGCAAAGTTCTATGTAAATTCAGTTTCATGCTCCCAGCCACTTCAGAAGCCAATCAGCATGGGAGGAGTTGAATCTTAAAACTGTTGTATACAGAGGGCTTGCTGTCTGAGAGGACAGTGGCTACCTTCAGACTGCTTCCAGCCAGCCGATTATACAGTGCAGGCAATGGCCATCTGTCATTCCAGAGTTCTGGTCCTCTCCTCTGGTTAGGTGGCTGCTTTTCTGAGACCTGTGATGCCTTTCTTTCATTATCACCCTCATCCTTTGCTCTCTTCACTCCTGCTATGGCTGAATGGGCTCAGGCACTTCTTGGATTGTTGTGTCAAGTTATTTCCTGCTTGTACCAGCCTTGTCCTCTTGCAGGGGCATGTGTTCCAGGAAAGGGTTAACCCAGAACAAAACAAACCATTAGAAGTGTGTGGTGTTAAGCTGATAATAATGTGAGCATACACACTTCTTTTTGTAATATGAAGTACAAGTGAATCTTCATAATACAGAATATAAAAATATTCCCATCTGTTTCCCCAGCCACCTATCAAAGTATTCAGTTGTCCCTAGTAGCAGGGAACTTGCAGTTTAGCTGTGGGGACATTCTGCCATATACTACATAAGACCCACAAATTATTTCTTCTTCCTCCTCCTCCTCCTCCTCCTCTTTTTCCTCTTCCTCCCCCTCCTCCCCCTTCCTCCTCTCCCTCCTCCTTCTCTTCCTCCTCCTCTTCCTTCTCTTCTTCCCCCTCTCCTTCCCCCTCTCCCTCTCCTTGCCCCTGCCCCCGCCTCCGCCCATGAGGTGGGTCTTACTATGCTTCCCTGGCTGGCCTGAAACTCTTCTTGTAGACCAGGTTAGCTTCTGAGTCCCAGAGATCTAATTGCCTCTGCCTCCCAAATGCTGGGGTTAAAGGTGTCTGATTTCATTGGCCTTTGGCTCACTTCGGTATGCAGTTTCTAAATACTTTGCAGCACCCCAGGTAGTTTCTAAACCAAGTGCATCAAACGCGTCCTGGAAAATTCCAGCCAAGCTTCTGACTCTGTGTTTTCAGTTACTTGATCAGTGTTCACTGTCCCATTAGCCTGCCTGATCAGGGTTGACTGTCCCAATAGCCTGCCTGATCAGCATTGACTGTCCCAATAGCCTGCCTGATCAGTGTTGACTGTCCCAATCACCTGGGTAAACTTTTGTGTGACACTCCCTGGTTTCTTTCCAGGGACCTGCTTGGGTTGATGTCTTTCTTCTAGGAGGGCAACCAGCTGCTGATGGTTTAAGAGCTTGTCCTGGGATGAGACAGGTGCCAATGATGGGCCAGAAGTCATTCTTGGGAGTATTACTGATTCTCTGGTCCAGGCTAGAGCTCCATAGGGAATGCATCCAAACTACCTTCTCCCAGGGGCAGGCAGGAGCAAGGCTTCCAGTAAAGAGGTTCATTGCCCAGCCTGCTTGCAGGGAAGGCAGGGTGAGGTCTGCAGAAAAGCTCCTTGCTCCTCAGTATCCTGCCTTCCTTTCCTCCTGTCCCTGGGCTCCTTTGTGGGGTTATCTGGATGTTTTCTGTACTGTAAAGGGATCAGGGTTGGAGCGATTGATCCTCAGATTCTTGTCCTCACTGTCACTAGACTCTCATCTCAAATGTGCCTGTGAACGGCAAGTCACATCCAGCAATGGACATTTGCAGTCTCCTAAAATACCCTGTTTTCTCTTTGGGCATACCAGTTAGAATTCTTCCTTTCTTCTCTTACAGGTGTGCCCAACCTTTTGACATTATGACAGGACATTGACACCTACAAAATTCTTTTTTCACAATTGTACAATAAGTTATAGAACTTGATCAGTATTCACAAGAACAGTTATCACCGTTTTTAAAAAGTATTTTTAAAAAAGATTTATTTATTTATTATATGTAAGTACACTGTAGCTGTCTTCAGACACACCAGAAGAAGGCATCCAATCTCATTACAGATGGTTGTGAGCCACTGTGTGGTTGCTGGGATTTGAACTCAGGACCTCCGGAAGAGCAGTCAGTGCTCTTAGCCACTGAGCCATCTCTCCAGCCCTAAAAAATATTTTTTGAGATCAATTTATTTTTATTTTTTGTGTGTGTGTCTTTTTTTTTCCAGTATGTATATATATGTACTATGTATGTTCAGTGCCCATGGAGACCAGAAGAGGGCTTTGGGTCCCCTGAAATTGGAGTTACAGATGGTTGTGAACCTTCTTGTGAGTGCTGGGAATTGAACCTGGGTCCTCTAAAGAACAGCCAGTGCTTTTAACTGCTAAGCCATCTCTCTGGCTCTCATAATGTATTAAGTAAGTTTAGAATGTTGTGTTGTGCCTCATTTACTGTTATCCTGGGGTATGTAGGTCAGGCAAGCCCAAATGGAATTGTCCCGGTTCTAGAACCACCCAGAACGGGTAATCTCCTTTACACATGACGGCCCCTCTGGCATTTGTAGCTGATGGGCGTTTATTTGCTCCTAGTCTCATTCCCTCCTCTGCATCTGTGCCCTCTCTTGGGATCTCTGAAATTGTCTTTACTTAAGCCAGGCCCTTGAGACTGAACCTCAGGCCTGTCTTGGGCCCTTTCTGGATATGCCTCTTAGGCAGTATGCTTGAGTATGGCTCTGGCATAGGTTGGAGGAACTCTTGACTCAAGGAGAACCTACTGTGAGACTAATATTCCTGCCCTGCCAATCTGGACCTGGTGTTCACAGAAGTCACAGCTCTCGTACAGTTGTCTCCAGTGACTTTGTCTAGATGATCTGGTGTGATCCTTTTATTTGTGCTCTGAGACAAGGTGTTCCTGTGTAGCTCAGGTTGATCTCCCAGACTCATCTTTCCTAGCACTGGTTTCACAGGCCTGTGTTGCCATGTCTGGCTCCCCTATTTTAAATAGGAAGAAAAAAAGAAAGAAGACCCAGGAGAACAAGGTTTGTTTGTGGGGACAATGACTCCTCAAAGATGTTCACGTCGTGATCCTGGAGTCTGTGTGATTCCTTGTAAAGAAAAGGGGGTGTAGTTACACAACAATGGTGAGCTGGGAGAACAAGCCAACTTATTGAGATGAACTCAATCTATTCACCTGGATCTTCATGAGGGGAGGAAGGAGGTGAGAGAGTTGGAGCTAGAAGAGGTGGTTTGTGATGATGGATGCAAGGTCAGGGAGATGTTTTCCTTCTGCCTTTGAAGATGCTAGAAGGGACCAAGTACTTGCTCAAGTGGCTGGTAGGAGCTGAGAAAGGTAAGGCTGTCCAGTTGTGCCCCGAATAGCTATGTGACTTTAAGCTATTACGTTGGAAAAGCTCCTTCCCCCATTTTACACCGATGCTTTCCCAGCTACCTCTAGGCCAGTTTGAAGGAACAGTTCCTGTTCTTAACCTCCAACTTCCTCCATTACCCAGGATGGACCTGTAGGGAGTGGGTTATGGATAGTTGTCCACAGAAAACTAGGTGTTGTGTTTCAGAAATCCAGCTATATATACTTGGGCGATCCTCCAAAATGGGAACCCAGGCCAGTCGGAATCCCTACTCTGGAGCCCTTGTATTGGGTCAATCAGGTCTGAGAATAAGAGATAGATGAAGAAGGAGGGAAAGAGGGGGGGAGGGAGGGAGAGAAAGGGAGGGGAAGGGGCAGGGAGACAAAGCAGAGATGGGATTTACAATGACTACAGAAATACAGGCCTGGTTCCTCCTGTTTCCCTCCTGTATGACAGCTGATAAAGTGCTTCCTCATTCATGACCTCATTCCATCCCGTAATGGCCCCATGCTTCCTGCTCTCAGTATGCTTGGTCTTTCTTGGGATACCAGCTTGGAGGACTTCCAATCTCATATGTTGGAATATAAGAGGAGCCTGTTCCTTCTCCCTCTTCTGTCTGCTGTGCTTTTGAAATACTCCCAGGTCTACACAGGATCAGGACCAAGGTGGCCTGGGAACTTGTCTGTTCTCACTGAGTGGGTAGAAATCTTTTACATCTTTGGTTTATGTCCAATGGCTGGACCCACTATTTCCTTTTTTGTTGTTGTTGTTATTCAAGTTTTATTTTGAGGTGGAAGTTCTCATATATCTACAGTCTGGCTTTGAACTTGTGAACTTTACATCCTCCTGTCTTCACCCTATGTGTGCTAGGATTATAGGTGAGCACCATGCTATCCAATTTATGGGGATCTGGGGATTGAACTCTGGACTTTGTGTATCCTAGGCAAGTACTCTACCAACTGAGCTATAGGCACAGCCCCGCATTCTCCTTCTTATGGGACAAAAGGTGTGAGTGGTGACTTGCCTAAGATCCTGTTGCTTTCAGAGGTGGGAGAAGCCTCTGTCTCCAACGTGGTTGGGAGCACAACTCTCAATTTCTTCATCACCATTAGGAAAATTCTCATTTTGTCCTTGAAGTTTTACATGATTCTTTATATTCTGTCATCCTTCTCTATGTGGCCAAAATTCTCTTAATCCCAGGCTCTGCTCTTCAAGGGGCCTCCTTGCCTGCAGCTTCTTCTCCCATCTGATGTGAATTTGAAATACACTAGACACACTTCCAGGTCCACATGGGATCCAGGTGGCCTGGGAACTTGTCTCGTCCTCTATGCTGGGCGTGCACACATCTTTGGTATATGCCCAATGGCTGGTTTCCTGGCACATATACCACAAGCACCACCACCCCACCGCTGTCTTTTTATAATTCTCTGCAAGGACCTCCTTCCACAACCTACACTACAGATGAGTTTCAAAAGCTCATTTGGGCATTTTTAAAATTTTTTGACTGTAGAGGGGTTCTCCAGGGATCAGAATATTGGGCAGCATCATGAATGTTGGATAGGGTCCAGGCCCTTAATTAAGATGCCTTTGCCTGTTGTACAGCTGAGTTTTGGAGGCAGGCAGGTACATGTGACCTTTGGCTTTGTTACATTAGGCAAGCGATTGAACCCCTCTGAGCCTTAGTTGCTTCATTGCAAAATGGTGGCAAATTATATGATACCTACTGGTAGGATCATAGGAAAACATGACAAATGCATAGTGCTTAGCATCACTCTTGACACATGGTGAATGGTCAGTATAGTTTACGACTGTATTAGTAATCATTATTAATTAGTGATAATTACTGGTGTGCTTAACATCAGACACCTATGGGTAAAGTGGCTCTGCAGTCAAACTCTGCACTGGTCACCCAGAATTGCAATGTCCTGTTTTCTTTTGGAGGAGACAGTCTTAGATTGATGGGAGTGTCCCATTCATTGAGTTCAAAAGCTGTAGTGTCTGTTCCATGTGTTTTGGGGGTTTTTTTGTTAGTTTTTTTTTTTTTTTTTTTTGGTTTGTTTCTTAGGATTTTATTGCTGTGAACAGATACCATGACCAAGGCAACTTTTATAAGGACAACATTTAATTGGGCCTGGCTCACAGGTTTCAGAGGTTCAGTCCATTATCATCAAGGTGGGAGCATGGCAGCATCCATGGTGCAGGCAGAGCTGAGTTTCTATGTCTTTATCTGAAGGCTGCTAGTGGAAGACTAACTTCCAGGCAGCTAGGGTGAGGGTCTTAAGTCCATACCCACAGTGACACACCTCCTCCAACAAGGCCACACCTCCTAAATAGTGCCACTCCCTGGGCTAAGCATATACAAACCACCACAGTTTGGTAAGGGAGATAGACAGTAAGTAAACATTTAAAAAATGACAGGAATGTAGAATGATCGTTGCTATGAGGAACAATGTTGGAAAGCATGCCCTAGAACTTGACCAGGTCCTGGTATTGGGGGGACCTCATTGTTGAGTGACAGGCCTTGTGTTCAGCTAGGTGGCTTAAGGTTTTGAAGCCATGGATTTTACATTTCTACAGGAGTGGAGGTAACCTGTGCTCTGGGAAATTGATGATGATATCTAGTCTTATTTTAATATGGACCATCTAAGTTGCCTGAGACAGGGGCACCCCCAGTGATCAGAGGTAAAGATGGAGAAGTCATCACAAGAGGGGAGGAGCTGGCAGGGGGCCTTGGAGCAGGGAAGGAGACTCCCCACATTTGGGTCAGGGAAGCCAGGATACAGAGAGTGCTTATTAAGGGGTGTTATAACATGGTCGCCTTCTGTACTGAGTGCAATCACACCCCTGTCAGCACTTCCTGTGGTCACACAAACGTAATGACTACGTTCCCCATGTAGTTCATCTCCATCTTTGTGTTTCCTCACTCTGCATACACTCTTCCTTTTCACTCCTGTTTGGTTTCACTTACTTCGGCTCCGTGACTAAGTCAGTTCTTTTATTTTCCATCCAATGACCACATCTCCATTGGAGACGCAGACTCCTCGACTCTGCGTCAGACAGGGGAAGAGCAAGGACAACCATGTGGGAGCAACATTGGTGTATGGTGTTTGGTTCCTGCCCTGCTGTGCACTTTGCTTAGACATTCTGTTCTTGGGGAAGGTGCATCTCTGTGTAGGTCCCCTCTCTTCTTGTTCCTTCTGTCTGTGAGGCACAGTTGGCAGTTTTGACAAAGTGCAGTTAAATTCTTTGGATGCTGGGAAATTGTCTAAACTTGTAAGTTATCACTCCCCAGATCAGAACCATACTCCTGGAGCAGGGCCTTTGCTCAGTCTGTGGGATGCCATACTCTGTGTAATGCTATGTTCATGGGGCCCAGGGAGGTCATTTACCCTATCCTTCCTGGTTAAGGTGTAATCCAGGAACAATGTTTAGAGATGTGACGAGGTGACCCCCTGAAGGAAGGCCACCAGTAACCCTCTTCCGGTTGCCCAATTAAACGTAAGGCATAGATGAGTCAGGAATTGAGAGTGCCCAGCTGTTTAGTCTTTGTTTTGTTTGAGGCTATTTTTGGATTTATAAGAAAATACTGAAGACTACATAGAAAGTTCCCCTGTGTACCCTTCACTCAGTCACTCCATTATTAACACTATGTGTTTACTTAGACAGGGTCTCACGTAGCCCAGGCTTGAACTCCATGTATAGATGAGGATGACCTTGAACTTCTGATCCTCCTGCTTCCGTCTCTCCAGGGTTTGGATTCCAGGGGTGTGCTACCACACCTGGGTCATCAGTGCTGGGTATCAAACTCAGTGACTCATGTATGCTAGGCAAACACACTCTCAATTACAACCCTAGCTCTAACACTGTTCAGTTTAGTTTATTACACACACACACACACACACACACACACACACACACACACCCCTAATTAAAAATAAATCTTAAAATAATTTATACCCTGGGTGACAATCTAGTCCTAGATAATTTTGTTCTAACTGTGGCCATTGAGCTTTTTGAGTTAGCTCCCCTGGGATTTAATCCCTTTCTCATGGCCATCATCACCACTGTCATTTTATGCTCTTCTGTAATGTCTGACTCTATGTGATGCTCCACACTCCTCTTGTGAATTCCCTGCCCTAGACTTGGAATCAGCCACTTTGTCAGTGAGCCGTGGATTCTTCTAGGAAGGATTGATTGGCATTAGAAACTGAGATTGAGGTATGAGGTTACTCTTTGTTACATGAGGGTGGGGTGAGGCTCCTGCTTATGGGCTCTGTCAGCTGAAGATAACAAAGAAGGTTTGTGTGTGTGTGTGTGTACCCCCATATGCAGATACATTTAAATATTTCTACATGTAGCCATCAGTGTAACAGATAAAGGATGAGTTCCTTTTTATATCTCCAACTCTAACCTTTCACATTAAGGGTCATTCTGGCCATGTCCCTTCTCCTCTCAACAGTGAGAGACAAGTGGCCCTCCTAATGTCCATTAATTTTACTGTTCAGTGTTAGTGCTCCTGTACCATGATTCCAAAGTTGTCAACACGTCCCTCTGTGGGAAATGACTAGGTCAGTTCCAGCAGGCACACTTAGTTCTTTGGTCTCACAGATCTAGTGTTAACTTTGCAAACTGTACCTCTCCCCTTTTTTTGTGATATTGTTTCAGGTTTTTTATGTGTATGTACATTCATCTCATGTGTATGTATAAGCACATGAGTGTCTGTGTATGTGGAGGCCAGAGGTTGACCTCAGCAGTCATTCCTCGGGTGGTGTCACCTTGTATTTGAGGCAGGGTCTCTCATCGGCCTGAACTCCCCAACTATGCTAGGTAGGCTGGCCAGTGAGAGAACATCTTGTTTCTATTTCCTCAGCACCGGGATTGCAAAGGTATGCCTATACCTGTTTATCTTACTGTATTTCTTAGTCTATGGGTTCTTGGGATCAAACTCAGCTCCTCCAGCTATCAAGGCAAGCCCTTTAGTGACTGAGCCACCTTCCCAGCTACAAGTCATTTAAATTCTTTAAAAAAAAGAAAGATTGATTTATTTTGTTTTATGTGTATGAGTTTTGCCTACATGCATATGTGAATAGCATGTATGTTCCCAAAGCTCACAGAAGTCAGAAGAAGGTGTCAGATTCCCTGAAACTGAAGTTATAGATGGTTGTGAGCTGCCATGTGGGTGCTGCGAAACCAAAATTGGGTCCTCTGCAAGGGTAGCCAGTGTTCTAACCACTGAGCAATCTCTCATCCCCAACTTCTTTAAAACCCCATCCTGCCACTCAAGGATTTCCTTTCTTTGTCTCCTTTTGTTTTTTTTTCCCTTTTCCCTCTTCAGTTTTTATTTCCCTTTTCCTATCTTTGCAGAGGTTGTGTTTTTTTAAACTTTGCCTGTTCTGTTTCACAACTTGACACCTGTTTTGGTAAGGATGTCTACTTCCTGCCTCTGTCAGGACAGTTAGGGCACCGGGTACATTGGTCTAAGACTTCATAGCACGGCTTCTGCTGAGGTCATAGCTAAGGTCAGGAGGCCGCCACCAGAGAGACATGCCAGAGACAAAAAAGGATACTTTGGTCTTCATACAAAATAAAAAGTATAAATTAGTCTCTAGGGGGGAAAACACAGGCATTCAAATGCCTCTGTCCTTCAGTTTCTGTGCATATCAGCCACCCAGCTGTGCACATCAGCCACCCAGCCTAAGGTGCGCGTTAATGTTCCACCTGGGTTAATGTCCAGAGGATTGTTTTGGATGTTGCAGTCCTTAGTGGGTTAATGTTCAGAGCAAAGACATCAAGGTTCATAGTGAGTGCATTTAAGAGTTAATTTTGCTGCTATTGCAATCTGAAGAATTCCATTCTGTTGACTGTTGTGAGGCAAAGGCAAGGGACCCCACATTAGGGTTGGGCTTAGAGGGTGGAGGATAGACTCCAGTTGCTATGGTTACAAGACTGGTGGGAGAGATACCATGACAGAGATGGAGAAGAGCATCCCTAAGCAGAAGTTTGGATGTCCAAAACACGGAACTGGAAGCTTGAACTTGGCTCACCTGCGGGGAGGCTCAGGTGTGTTCGCCTCTGAACACGTTTCTCTTTGTAGATTGTCATTCACCTCCAGGAGATGGGGGGAGGTGGAGGGAGGTGGAGGTTCTGTAGAGGAGAGAGACAGGAGTGACTTTGTTTTATATATTTGGATTATCTTATTGATGTCTTTCCTGGCACTCCCAAGGCACAGAGGTAGTTCCCTGGGCTGACACTGCCGTTCTTTGTTAAACCTTCACCATTCCCAGTAGCTGATCTTGCTATATCCTTAGAAATTTGGCAGTCATTCAGCACAACACTTAACTACCGGGGGAAGAAGGAAAGTAATGCACCCTCCAGTTAATATTGATCCTGCTCAGCTCTTTGCTCCTGAGCACCAGGTTATGTTTGGCATTTGTACTTCCAGGCTGGGGACAGGAGACAGGCCTGGCAGAGGTTTTGTCCTGGGGTGGAGGAGGCGGGTATGGGGAAGGAAGGCTGCTGTTTTACAGGTCAGCTTTCCTTTTTTCTTTCGAGATAGTCCTCTGGGCTGGCCTCAGACTCAATTTGTAGCTAAGGATAGATAACCTTGAACTCCGATCCTCCTGCCTGTACTTCCCTAGTGTCTTAAGTTCTGGCTTTTCAGACCTAACAACCATGCCTAGTCTTTGCAGTTCTGGGGATCAAAACCACAGCTTCCTGCAGGCTAGGCAAGCACTCTACCCACTCAGCCACATTGCCAGTGTTTCTAAGATGCTCCCAGGTGATGCTTTGATTGGTAGCTGAGCACACTGTGCAGCAGGACACTGCAGATTTGCCTCACTTCCAAGTTGTGCTTGCTCTGGGCCTGGGTTTCTGTACTGCTTTGAGTCTTGCTGGTGTTTTCTCCAACCTTGGCAAACCCTGGAGTCTTGTGAGGCTCTGTTGACTCTATCTGGGATCCGGATCAACCTTCTCACTGAGCTTCTGACTTGCCTGGCTCAGAGTTCTAAGCCTGTTGTTGACATGAAAACATAGCTCTTTCCTCAAAGGAATACCAGGTAATTTATTCTGGAGCAAGATATGAGTGACTGGCCTAGGAATATGGATTCAGGCTGCCTCTGATACCGTAGTCTGGTGTGGTAATGCTTTCTTGTAGTATTTATAATTCTATAAAAATCAAGATGTTTTTAAGGGCCTTGGGAGCAGCAGGTAGGCAGGTTATAGCAAAGTGGAGAGGCCCCGTTGCCGGTCTCCGAAGCTGTGTTTGATGACACTTGGAAGGGAGTGGTGTATTAACACATACCAAAAGTCACGTGAGGGCTATAGGCTGTTGGGTCAGACAAATGGGTGGACCATGGATGGTTATTAAGGGAGCTAGAGATAGCCCCAAGATAATTTGAATCTGAATCTGCAACATTCCAAGTCTCAGTAATTGTAAGTTTAATCTGTCAGTCAGCTTTATAGAGTCTTTAACTGTGTGTGTATGTGTGTCTATGTCTGTGTCGTGTTTCCCCGCAAACTTCGGTCTATACTGCTCTCTCTGCTTGGTACTCCCTGCCAGGTTGGCAATCTCCTTCCAGCTAAAAGTTCCATTCTTAGAGCAGCCTTCCTAAATCTCTCTAGCAAAAGTGGTCCCTCTCCATCCAACTGTCTCCAGGCAGCTTCCTGGCACCACTGCCTGAGTCCGTGTTTACTCTTTTTCCCTACACAGTGTAAACTTTGTGGGGCAAGGGCCTCCCCACTCCATGTAACTACTGTAGAAGGCTGGCAAGCATGGTAGCAGACTCTTAGGAAGAACTTATTAGTGGTAACGTACAGTCATAGCATGACCTGGATGTTGCCACTTGGCTGTAGTGTCAGAGTTCAGTATGGTTGTATGTCACGTTACAACATTTTAATCATGAGCTATAGAAAGAACTAAAGTGGATGGAATGCTTAGATGATGCCTTTATGCCAGTGAAACTTCCTTGCTTAGACATCTGTACACAGTAAAGACTCTATTACATATACCAGTTCCAGGGCCCAGAGTAGGAAAGGACACAGAGCAGGCCCTAACTTCTGAACCATGCCCTGGGCTCTGAGAGATGCGAGAAAAAAGGATTTGGTGCTTGGAAGTTGGAGGCCATTGGAGACACATTCTTGTTCTGAAAGGAGATGTGAATGGTTCTTTTCCTGTGTACATTTCACCTGAACACATGTGTGCATTGAAATGTGGTTCCCCTGCCAGGTGCAATTTAATAAAGGCCCGGCAATGTGTAACAGTGACATGGGAGCGCCCAGAGCCAAAGATGAGGCTGGGCTCAGGGGCGGGTGCTCCAAAGCATAGCGTGTTTCCAATGGGTAGCCGGGTCGTCTAGGACCCGAATAGTTCTTGAGAATAAAGTAGCATGGCTGGGTGGTTTTGGGTCAGGTGGCTTTGGGCTAGGGTTTAGAGAATATCCTTTCTCACTCTGGCATAATTTACTGCAGCTGTCTTCAGACGCACTGGAAGAGGGCGTCTGATCTCATGACGGGTGGGTGGTTGTGAGCCAACATGTGGTTGCTGGGATCCGAACTCAGGACCTTCGGAAGAGCAGTCAGGGCTCTTACCCGCTGAGCCATTTCGCCAGCCCCTAGATTTATTTATTATTGATGTTTTTTGCCTGCCTGCATGTGTTTTGAGGGTGCCAGATCCTCTAGAACTGAAATTATAGACAGTTATGAGCTGCCATGTGGGTTCTGGGAATTGAACCTGGGTCCACTGGAAGTGCAGCTAGTGTTCTTAACCACTGAGCCATCTCTCCAGCCCCCTACCCCCTTTTAAACAGCTGTACTAGGTGCTATTTAGAAGGTGGCCCTTATTTATAGCACAGCCCATTTGGCCCTTGTGCCTAGCAGGCTGAGACAACTGAAGACTTGATTGGTTATAATTTGGAGCCAGGAGGTAGGTAGCAGGGAGGCGGGAAGTCTGTACCCCATGACCACCTCCCAGTGGCTCTGTTTCTTTGTTCTTGTCCATGTTTGCTCATGTGCTTTCTCTCTGATGAGGACATATGTGTTGGTTCTCTGGGAGCCCTCAGAAAGGCCGGGGGAGGGGTGAGCATAGGGTTCTATTGCAGTACGCTTCTTGGAATAGGTTCCCGTAAGCGGCTTGTCCATTGGGCACATTGTTGACTTATCGCCAATGATGCAGGCTTGGTGATCCCAGGGCCTGTTCCCTATCTTACAGCACGCATAGCTTGTGACACATTGGTCATGAGTGGGAAGAAAGGCCTCATTGGAACTGTGGCTCTTGTTCTAGTGCTGAAGGCAGAGATACACACTCTGGCTGGAGGTGCCTAAAGGACGAGTGGTTGTTATGGAAGACTTGTGTTTCTATCCTGGGTGTGTGCAGATGTGCACAAGGAAGCCTGGGCTTGACGCTGGCTGTCTTTCTCAATCACTGCTCCAAATCTTTATTTTTTGAGACGGTCTCTCACCGTATGTGGAGCTCCCTGAATTGAGTAGACTGGCTGGGCAGTGTACCTTTGCCTTCCAGCACTGGAATTTCAGGTGGATGCCTTGCTTTTTTTTGTTTGTTTGTTTGTTTTTAAAGGGTGTTAGAGATCTGAACTCAGTTCCTCTTGATTTCATGGGGATTCTATCCACTGAGCCTTCTCCCTGGCCTGTTATGGAAAACTTTGGGGAAAAAAGTGTGTGTGTGTGTGTGTGTGTTGCAAACACATGAATATGCATATGTAGTCATTTGTGTGTAGTGCAGAGGAGAATGTCGTGTCTGTTTCTATTTTTCTTTCCTTGAACTATGGGCCAGAAGCTCACTGTTTCTGCTAGGCTGGTAGACCCGGTAAATGCCCAGAAGCTGCCCCCTGTACCTCCTAATGCCACAATTATAGGAACATGCAGCCATGTTCCACTTTTTGCTTTGTGCTGGGGATTCAAACTCAGATCCCATGCACACTGAGCAGTCTCCCAGCCCACACCACCAACTGAGAGAGTTGGGCTTTTCCCAGGAAGTGAAAGTACTTCCTGTTAAAGCCATGGGCTGGGGATGCAGTTGAGCTGGTAGAGTGCTTGCCTGGCATGCACGAAGCTCTGGGTTCCACCCTCTGCACCTCATAAGCTATGATGGTGCACATCTGTAGTCCTAACACTCGGAGGGTAGAGGCAGGGAACCAAGGTCAGTCTTAGCCATGGAGTGAGCTCCAGGCTATCCTGGGCTATGTAACACCCAGGTGAAAGAATGAAGGGAGGAAGGGAGAGAGGGAGGGAGCGATGAAGGAATGAAGAGAGGGCAGGAGAGAGGGAAAAGGAGAGGGAAGGAAGGAGTGAAGGAAAGAGGGATAAAGAAAGTATAGGCCAGGCCACATAGTGTAGACAGGCACTTCTACTAAGTTATCTGTAGGATGTCCCCTCCCTGTGGCTCCTGATGCTGTGCTTGGTGGCAGTGCGCAGGCAGGCATGGTTAGGGACTGTCCTGTGTTAGAACAGCTTCTCCATGTTGAGCTGATCTGGTGCTAACTTGGGACAAGACCAAAATCTGAGAAGATTCCACGTGATTTTAGGAAATCTTTTTGTTGTTGTTGTTTTTGTTTATGTTTTGTTTTGTTTTGTTTTTTAAAGAATTATTTTATTTCATTTTTATGTGTATGAGTACACTGTAGCTGTACAGATGACTGTGTTCGATCATGTGTGTGGCTGCTGTTGATCTCAGGACCTCTGCTCAGGCTCGCTCCGGCCCCCGCTCGCTCCAGCCCCGCTCGCTTGGGTCCCCGCTCGCTCTGGCGTAATTTTCAGCAGCTGTCATCAGACGCACCAGAAGAGGGCGTCCGATCTCATTGTGGGTGGTTGTGAGCCACCATGTGGTTGCTGGGATCCGAACTCAGGACCTTCGGAAGAGCAGTCAGTGCTCTTACCCGCTGAGCCATCTCGCCAGCCCTTGTTTTGTTTTTTGAGACAGGGTTTCTCTGTATAGCCCTGGCTGTCCTGGAGCTCACTCTGTAGACCAGGCTGGCCTCGAACTCAGAAATCCACCTGCCTCTGCCTCCCAAGTGCTGGGATTAAAGGCATGTGCCACCACTGCCCGGCGGAAATCTGTTTTTTCTTGGGTGACTTGGCTTGAGTTAAAGTAAAGGCATTTCAGAGTTGGCCAGCAGGTTTTATTTTGTGTCTACACTGAACGGTTGGCAGCGAATGTGTGCATGCAGTGTTGAGGAAGCTTCAGAAGCCAGATCTGGGCTTGGAGGTACAGGGTGCTTCTTTACCCAATGGTTCTGTTTTGGCCTGGGACTCCACATTGTGGAGGCAAAGATGGTGGGAGCTGGTGTCTCTGCCCAAGACCTTGGCTGTGCCTAGCACACAGTGGGCAGTGTTTATTATATCTCATCTGTGGACATAACGTTGTACTTTAGATTCACCGCCCTCTGCTTTCTTAATGAGTTAATCAATTATTTTCAGAAAGTTAGTGTTGTATGGTCAAAAGTGGAACTTTTTTCCTCATAAGTATTTAAAAGCATGAGCAACAACAGTGTTCTGTGGCCATAAACACAATGTTGGTTTTTTGTTGTTCTTGTTGTTGTTTCCAGATTCTAGTTCTTTCATTTAGCGTGTACTGTATATGACTCGGATTTCTCATTTTTCATAATGAAGTCTTTCTTGCTATCCTGACCTTAGAGATAAGAAAAAACCCAGCAGCCTGGGCAATGGTGGCTCACACTTTTCATCCCAGCACTTGGGAAGCAGAGGCTAGTGAATCTCTGTGAGTTCGAGGCTGGCCTGGTCTACAGAGTGAGTTCCAAGACAGCCAGGACTACACAGAGAGAACCTGTCTTGAAAAAAACAAAACAAAACAACAACAATGAAAAAACCCAAACCAGCCATCCAACCAACCAAAGCAAACAGTCAGGGAGGTAGCCAGTGCATCCGGTTGGGATTTGACTATAGTCCCCAAGTTAGAGGTGGGGTCCCAAGCTCTTGTGCATCCTTCTCTCTTCTAGTTGTTGTGCCTTTTGGGTTTTGGTTGGTTGGTTGGTTGGTTGGTTTTTAAGTGCATGTGTCTGGTTCTATGGGAGTGCCCAGAGACCAGAAGAGAGTGTCAGATCTCCTCAAACTGGCATTGCAGATGATGGTGAGCCACCTAACTCCGCTCCTCTGGAAGAGCAGCCAGTGCTCCTAAAGGCTAAGCCATCTCTCCAGCTCACCCTTCTGATTTTGGTTTCTTTGTTGCTGTTTTTTTGAAACCTGGTATCACATAGCCCAGGCTGGCCTCAGACTTGCTCTGTAGCCAAGGATGGGCTTCAGCTTTTGGTTCTCTTGCCTCCAGCTACTAGTGCTGGGATGGAAGGCAGGCAGGCATCCCTATCTCTGGGTTTATGTGGTGCTTGGGACCCAACCCAGGGTTCTGTTCATGTTTACCAGCTGAGCCACATTCTTAGCCCACAGCTGTGCCTTTCTGCATCTGGGCTCTAATTTTGGAGCTTTTAGGAACCATCTCAAGGGTCAAGACATGAACATGACTCAAGTCATACTCTTGAGCATGAGTTCCGTGTTTTTCCAGAACCTGAATACATGAGGCCCCACTGCATTGGTTACTAGATGTGGGTGTGTACTGGAAGTATAGGGGCAGCATGTGACCTTTCATAGTCTCTTCTCAGGTCAGGCTTGTTTTGTAAAACTTATTTTATGTATATTGGTGTTTGCCTGCACACATGCCTATGTATCATATGCATACAGTGCCCTCCAGGCCAGAAGAGACTACTAGATCTTCTGAAACTAGAGTGGCAGGGAGCTGTGAGCTGCTACGAATGTGCTGGGAACTGACCCCAGTTCTCTTCCAAGAGCAACAAGTGCCACTGAGCCATCTCTCCCGCACATAGTCACTGAATTTTAAAATTCTGTTTGGGAACACTAAAATGTCATAGACAGAGAGGTGACCTGCTACCAAGATGGAGACGTGGGTCAGCTAGAGCCATCCATACAGAAGGGAGAAGTGGGTGTCTGGAGGGTAGAGAGGCACATAGACATAGCTCAATGCATATGTCATATAGGTTAGTCCCAGAGACCCTGATCCTGAGAGCCCGGTTGAGTTGCTATGGTCTACAGCCCTGTTAGAAGAACTCTTCTCATGACCTCTTTCTTCTTTTGCGCCATTCCTTTTGGATGAGGTTGGTCTGACAGAGAGCCTTAGTACTCAGTGCTAAGGATGTAGTGATCCCTGAAGCTGAAAGAACTGGGCTCAAGAGGTGGCTCAGGCATTAATGCTGTCCTTGTGGAGGTCCCAAGTCCTGTCCTCGGCACCCACATCAGACAGCCCACAACTAACTGCCTATGACCCCAGCTTCAGAGGATCTGATCCCCCCCAGACTCCAAAAGCACCTGCCCTCAGGTATACAGACTCACACAGGGACACACATACACTCAAAATTGAAAAACAATTAAAAATGTTTAAAAACCAGAGAGTTTTGCTGTCAAGGTTATTTAAAACCCAAGCTCCCTTGAGCTCTGCTCTCCTTTGTAAACCTCACCTTCATTTCCCAGGCGGTGTCCCCAGGCTTTCCTGGTACCTGGAGGCTGCTTGGGAATGATGAAGTCCTGTCAGTTTCCTGTTTGCACTGCAGGAGCTGCCAGGGCACATAATGCTTTGCTTAAGAAAGGCCATGGCAGGCTGGGTGGTAGTGGTGCACGCCTTTAATCCCAGCACTTGGGAGGCAGAGGCAGGTGGATTTCTGAGT
>NW_022196906.1:66333221-66355814 GCF_008632895.1 Mastomys coucha | reverse complement strand
AAAAAAAAAAAAAAAAAAAAAAACCAACAACAAAAAATCAAAAAAAGAAAGGCCTGGTTCTACCAGGCAGTGGTGGTGCATGCCTTTAATCTCAGCACTTGGGAGACAGAGACAGGCAAACTTCTGAGTTGGAGGCCAGCCTGGTCTACAGAGTGAGTTTCAGGGCAACCAGGGCTACACAGAGAAACCCTGTCTTGAAAAAAACAAAAAAAGAAAGGCCATAGCTTTTCTTTCTTAAGTACAATTTGGGGACATGTTGACATGGATGTGCATTTTGTTCATCTTAGGCTTCCAGTGTCTCACTCTTATTTTTCAGTGTGTGTGTGTGCATGTGTATGTGCATATACATGAGGAGCCCAGGGACAACTTTGGGTGTGATTCCTCAGGTGCCACCTACCTGTTTTCCAATTCAGGGATATTTCGCTGTCTTGGGATTCACCAGTTCTGGCCATCAAACTCTGGGGATCTACTTGTCTCTGTCTCCCCAGCACTGGGATCACAAGCTCAGGCCATCCTTCTCCTCAGATTCTTTTTTCTTTAATGTAGGTTCTGAGGGTTGAACCCAGGTCCTCGTGCTTGTGTGGCAGGTACTTTACTGATTGAGCAAGCTCTTCGGCCTCCCTTTCAGTGGACGTTCTAGTGTGGAAATCCCCCCACAAAATCCTGCCTTCCCACCGGCCCTTCAGGCATGCCCTTTAGGAGTAAACGTGTTGTCATTTGAAGTTTTAGCTCATTCCTTATTAGCCTGGCAGCGGCTTCCCTCAGACAGCCAGCCAGAGCATCACACTCGGGGGAAATTACTTTTTGGTTCATGGCTCACTTTTTATTTCCTGGACTTGCTCAAAGGTGTACTAGCCTCCTTAGCTTTCCACCTTCCTCTTAGTTGCTATTTTAAATAACTCTTCCAGCAAAGTGGAATTATCCACACAAAGCAAACAGAGTCCCCTGAACTCTGGCACCAGGTACCATGCTGAATGCTTGGGCATCGTTATCCTGGGAAAGGAAGCTGAAATAAGATTTATGGTGGTCGGGCTGCCCTCTCTCAGGAGCCAGAATGCCCTCTGGTGTGCCTGGCAAGAGCACAGGGAGTTAGAGTGGAGAGGTGGGGACACATGCATCAGCCTTATATGACTATCCATGCTTGCTGATCATGTGTGACGGCCCAGAGAGAGGACACGTCGCCATGTGGCATGTGTTTTGAGCTCTGCCAAGAGTTGAGTCTTTGTTCCCACATACATACCCATAGATCTCACTAACGAAAGCTATTATCATCACTTAGCAGCCTTTTCAGAAAGCCTTATTTCCACTCCAAAACACCACTTTTATTTGCCAAAGTGCTACAATGTTGCATCCTGGCAATTGATCAGCATTTACTGCCAAATTATGTAAACCCTTTGTGGGGCTGCCTGATGGGGCAAATGTGTCTGTGATGTGTGTTAGGCCTGATGCCCGGAAGTGGAGAACAGCTGTCCTTAGATGCATTCATTCATTAATTCACTGTTTATACTTTGATTGGGTAGGAAATCTACATTTGCTTAAGGCACCCAGCTGAGAAATATCATTTTGAGAAAATGTCGGGGTAAGGTTTGCTGTGAATGTGAACTGTGGATGATGGTTCATGAAATTCAGATGTGAGGATCGCTTTACCAACCTGGAGCTGAGGTGGGAATAAACCCTGTTGGTCATATTCAAAGACTGAAGTGTAACTAGTGTTGATCATAGTAACCGTGGCAAAGGACTCTTAAAAGCCAACTAAGCTTCTCGTTAATAAATAGAAGAATTTTTTTTTCATTGAGTCAGCATGAGCACAAGAGGAGGGTATTGGTGAATAAAAAGAATCTCTGGTTGGTAAATAGAGCACAAGAACAGAAGCCCAGTGGATGAGTTCATTTGTAGAGAATCTTTAAAAAGCCACAGGGATGAGGTACACTCAGTGGTAGAGTGTTTACTTAGCACCTGGAAGGCCCTGGGTTTGGTCCCCAGCACTATTCACAGAATATTTGTAATGGACTTTTAAAAATAGGAGGAGAATCCCATGATGCTGCTGCAAAAAGGGGTCAAGATGTGACTGGTGAGTTTGGTACTGTCCGTCATGCATTGCTTCATGGCTCTAAGCAAGGTCTCCAGTTTTAGAATACATCCTTCCTGCCCACCTGTTCTGTTCCAAGACACCAGCAGCCCTTCCTATAAGCTGGCCTAATTCAAACCATTGGGACCTACACACACGACACACACATACATACCCCCCCACGCACGCACACACACACATGCACATGCACACAACACACATACACACACGCACACACGTGCGCGCACATGCGCACACACTCGCATGCACACATGCACATGCACACAACATACATACACACACATGCACACACATACACAACACACACGCACATATATACACATACATACAACACACACATACACACACAACACACACATACACACATGCACACACACAACACACATACACACATGCACACACACATACATGCACACATGCACACACACATACACAACACACACGCGCACACACACGCACGCACACATGCATATACATACACATACAACATACACATACACACACACAACACACACATACACACACCCACACACACACCCCCACACACATACAACACACACATACACACACACGCATGCACACATACACACACACGCATGCACACACACATGCACACACACAACACACATACACACATGCACACACACATACACGCACACATGCACACACACATACACAACACACACGCACACACACGCACGCACACATGCATATACATACACATACACATACAACAACACACACATACACACATACAACACACACATACACACACACACACACACACACACACACACCCCACACACACAACACACACATACACACACACCACACACACACCTAAAAGGGAGACTGTTTGGGAGGAGGATGTGTGTTGGCTTCAGGGAGACATGAGAGGTTAATGAGGGTAACCACAGGGAAAACATAGACATGTATGAGAATGTCATAACGAAGCCTACTATGTGTAATTAGTATATGCTACTAATTTTGAAACAGTCAATTATCACTAAAATTATCAAGCCAGGGCAGGCAAGATGACCCAGTAGGTATTTACTTGTTGCCAAGCCTGATGACCTGATCATGAACCCGCAACCTAAATAGTTAGTATAAGGAAGGAATACATTTTTCTCCGACTTTCATATATGTGTCATGGCATGTGGGCATGTGCTCACACACTCATAAGCATAAACATACTAGATACATTAAATGAATGTAGTAAAAAACTATCCAGTTAAGTTCACAGGTTTGTCTCCTTTCCTCAGCTCTCCTGATAGTGAAGGAATCAACACATGGAGACCCACACCGTCTGAAGAATGTGGGTGGAGAAGTTAGAGTGGTGCCAAGACCAAGGGAGGGGCAGGCCTTGCACAGCAGAAGGAAGGCCCACGTGCCTGCAGCATGCTGCCGGCCCACTGGCTGTGAGATGCAGCCCTAGATTAGAGATGCAGGGGAGAAGGGCCAGCATGCAGGGAATCGCATAAGGACTTGGAGAAATGGAGCAGTTAGCCCTCAGAGTGTTCTCAACACCCTGGAGACAGGGCTGGGTTTCTTCTGCACCTCACCCTGACTCCAGCAGCATCAGGGAAAACAAATGGATCTGGAGCAAGTGGTTCGTGGAATGAGAGGGACCCATGGCAGCTGGGGCCTCCCAGTGTCTTCTGCTAGGTCACAGGACACCAATAGCCCAGCAGTGGAATGACAACAGTTTTAAAGACTTTATTTCCCAATCTTCCCTTGTAGTTGGGGTGGCCAGCGAGGGGGCTTTTCCCAAGAGGAGCTATGTTTCTAGGTTTGTACACGTTGTGAGTGTGGTGCCCTTAGAGTCCAGAGGAAGGTATTGGGCTGCTGCTCCAGCTCCAGTTACAGGTGGTTATGAGTCTCCTGACATGGTTGCTGGATCCTGTAAGAGTAGTACACATTCTTCGTCACTGAGACATCTCTCCAGTCCCAAGAACTAATCTTTCTTTTAAGGAAACAACTAAAATATTCGTGTATATTTAGTAGCAAGAGCTGGGAATGGAAGGAAGCACAGAAGCAATTGGATAGAGGTGGGTGGCTGGATGGGGTAAGGAGCTTGCGGTCAATCCTGGTCACCTGGGGTCTAAGTAGTAGAAGGTGAGAACTGACTTCTGCCTGTTGTCTTCTGGTCACATGCTTACTGTGGCACACATGCATCTACACGTGTGTGCACACATATGCATGCACAAGATAAGTAAAAGATTTTAAAGCCAGATGCGCCTTAGAAAGGGCTGATGGCAGTCTACAGAGTGAGTTCCAGGACAGCCAGAACTATACAGAGAAACCCTGTCTGGAAAAAACAAAAAAACCCAAAAACAACAACAAAAAAAAAAAAAAGAAAAAGGAAAAAAAAAAAGAAAGGGTTGATGGCATTTTGAGGGGAAAATTGGCAGAAGAAGGGATGAGGATGAGCCTCAGATTTCCTTAACTCTTAACTGTTTTCATGGAAAAGTACCTTGCTCTTAATGGCTGGCAACCAGAACACCCTCTCTGTTAAAGATAAATAGGATAAAGTGTGAGGAAACCTACTAAGGGAAAAAATGACCAGAATGGCTGGAAACCAGAGCTGAGTTCTGCCAGAGTCGAGGTCATTACACCAGAGACTGCCCTCAGGGCAGGATTGTAGCCAATGCTGGCAAGCCAGCGTCACAAGGGCTCAAGGGCATCCAGAAAGGAGTGTAGGGCCGGGCAGTGCTCAGTCATGGGTTCTAAAGTCTCTAAAGAGCGTTCAGCTGGCTTTGAACTCTGACATCTCCCCCTTATAATTATCCCAGACTTTTGCCTAAACAGATGTGATTCTAATGTAATGTCCTCTTTCCTCCTGCCAGCTGGGACAGCGAACCATGGAGCTGTATTTTGGCGAATACCAACACGTACAGCAGGAGTACGGGGTCCACCTGAGACTCGCCAGTGATGACACTCCAAAGCCAAGGAATTCCCAGCCCTCAAAGGCAGGCTCCTATGGTGTCAGTATCCGGGTCCAGGGAATTGATGGCCACCCTTACATAGTCCTGAATAACACTGAACGATGTCTAGCAGGCACACCTTTCCCAGAAAACGGGCAATCATTTCCATCTTCCATGATAAATAACATGTCCCTACATCCAAGCAACGGAACCGTGCTGAAGGAGAACACTCCAGAGGAACTGCAGCTTCCAGAAAACCCGTACCTGCAAACCAGCCCGATAAGAGGCCAGAAGCAGTTCTCCCTCCACGAGGGCAGGAACGGCGTTCTAGAACGCAAAGACAGGCCCACGAAACTACCCCACGTGCTCAACTTCCAGAGGCACCCGGAGCTTCTGCAGCCATATGACCCAGAAAAGAATGAGGTGAACTCAAAGAAACATCATCACCCTCCCGAGAGTCCATGGCTGAGAAATGCAACAGAGGAAGGGACCAACTGTAAGAAGTCCCGGAACTGCTTTCCCAAACCCTGCAGTTCCCAGCCCAGCAGCCCTACTTCGGAAGATTTTGCCAAGACCAACATGACAGCGATCCGTCTCTGCAGCTCAGTGGTCATAGAAGACCCCCAGAAGCAGACCTCAGTGTGCGTGAACGTTCAGAGGTGCGCCAAGGATGGGGTGGGAGAAGAGACCCTTTCCCCTCGACGGAAATCCCCGACTGCCCCCAGCCCACAGACCTACTCTGAAAGCAAGAAAAGTAGGCCAGATGTACTACCCTTCCGGCGACAAGATTCCGCAGGCCCCATCCTGGATGGAGCCCAGTCACGCAGGTCCTCCTCATCATCCACGACTCCCACGTCAGCCACTTCCTTGTACAAATTTTTACTTGATGATCAGGAATGTGCCATCCACGCTGACAGCGTCAACCGCCATGAAAACAGAAGGTATATTCCCTTCTTGCCAGGAACTGGGCGGGATATCGACACCTGCTCAATTCCTGGTGTGGACCAGTTAATTGAAAAATTTGACCAAAAGCCTGGCCTCCAGAGAAGAGGAAGGTCTGGGAAGAGAAACAGGATCAATCCGGACGACAGGAAAAGATCCCGAAGTGTAGATAGTGCCTTTCCGTTTGGTCTCCAGGGAAACACAGAATACCTCACAGAGTTCAGCAGGAATCTGGGCAAGTCTAGCGAGCACCTCCTTCGGCCATCCCAGGTCTTCCCGCAGAGGTCAGTGGCCCAGGAGCACCGTGGTAAGCACTGTGCCAGCAGCTCCCTCGCAAAGCTGCAGGGCGCCCTTCAGGGCACGCCAGGTGCCCACCCCAAGCCTTCCCTGCAGAACAAAGATGGGAAAGTTCTGAACAAAGGAAGTCAGGAAAGCATAGGGGCATGTGCCCCCTCCCTTCCGGCACAGAATAAAAAAGAGGAAGAAATCAAAATAGCCACTGCCACGTTGATGTTACAGAACCGGGCGGTGGCTGCCACATCTGACTCTGGTGCCAAGAAAATCTCAGCGAAGACATTTCCTTCCGACTCTAGTACTCAGGTAACACTTGTGGTTTTCCCTTTTCAAAGTGGCGTAGTGTGCCCAGGAATGAGTGTCCCAAGTCTTGAATCAGTGACTGTACAGTTGATGATTTTGTGTGTGTGTGTAAGTGCACATTTGCCTATATGTACCCATACATAAGTGTGCAGGCCATCGGTTGGCATTGAGTGTGTCTTCCTCTGTCACCCTCCACCTTAGTTTTTGAGATGGGATCTCTCACTGAACCTGGAGCTCACTGATGCAGCTACACTTGTCTCTACCTGCCCAGTGCTGGGACGTCAGTCATATCCAGTGCCTGGTTTTTACCTGTGTGCTGGGGGGGTCAAACTCAGAACCTCATGCTTTCAGGTCAAGTGCTTTACCAACTGAGCCATTTCCCAAGCCCTTGCACATTTTGCGTTATCATCACCATCACCACCACCACACCACCACCACCACCACCACCACCACCACCCTCAGATTATGTCCCGCTGCCAATGGAATAGTTTTCTAGGTTATTCTGAGTCCTACACTTTCTGCACTTTCTGTACTGTTGAACAGTACAGAAAGAGCCATTTCTCTTTAAGGGTGTGACATCTAGATGTATATAGAATGAGTTTTAACACATAGGTTCTGAGGTTAGGTTTGTGTCCATGTAGGTGACTGGGTTGGTTTCTAGTCTGAAAAATTAGGTTAATCCTAATTTAGCTCAATTACAAAGTGATAGATTCTAAGTGGTACATTGAATGTTTTGACAGTAGTAGTAAAAAAAAAAAAATAACAGTAATAAAACAGTGATAAGGCTGATGGGCTCCAAGTGTTATGACATTGTAGCATGGCACCAGCTGTGTGAAGGTATTGCTATTAATCTTCAGCTGCCACTGAGGAAATCTAGGGCATGTGAAGTCCGTCAGCCTAGGAGGAGCTCACAGCTGCTGGGCTGAGGACCAGACGAATTGATTTCAGAAAGGAGCATGCTAGAAGCCTTTGCTTCAAGGTTGTTGCTATCTTCCTGGGAGTGTCACCCTCCTGGTCTAATAACCGCTTTACTGTGTTCCAGGCCACACCAGATCTCTTAAAGGGCCAGCAGGAGCTCACACAACAAACCAACGAGGAGACGGCCAAGCAGATCCTTTACAATTACCTCAAAGAAGGGTGGGTGCTTTTCCTCAAAGAGCAAAGTCATTGCTCTTTCTAGCGGGGCTCTTGACTCGTATTTGAGGCCTTATATTTAACTTTTATTTCCTGAGCCATTTGAGGACTCCGTCTCTATGGATGCAGTTTCAAATGAGGTGTAGGGGACAGGCAAGGGCATAAGACAATTACAAAAATATAGAGATGCTGTATTTGTGTATGTGTGTGGCCATGATGTATGCATATGTGTGTACAGGTACATTCAACATTCGTGCCCATCGGAGGGAGGGTCAGAGGTCAAAGCCAGTTATCCTCTATCACCTCCATCTTGATTCTTCTGAGATAAGATCTCTCACTGAACCTGGAACTCCGACTTTCTGCTAACCTGGGTAGCCAGCAAGGAACTGGAATCTGCCGATCTCTGCCTCCAAACACTGGGGCAGCTCTTATGAGTGTGCCTGGATCCAAACTCAGGAGCTAACTCCCTGATTCATGCCCTTTGCCTTAAATCAGTGTTTTAAAAAGGACCTTTATTGCATCAAAACAAGTTCAGAGATGGGGAGATCTGTCAGTCAATGTTGAGCTGGCTCAGCCCCACCTTGAGGTCTTCCAGGCCTCAGAAGTGTCTGTCCTCCCTTATTGGAAGTTACAAATGGAAGCTTGTCCTTTCTCCCAGAGGGAGGCCTGGTCCGAGCCTGGGCTTCCAGGATTGTTAAGCATGTGAAGCATCTGAGAGCAGTGTTTGCCCTGCTTATCTTGGGAGACTTGGTCCCAGCCACTTGGGTTCTCTGCCCAATCAGGCAGACGGAGGCTCTGCAGTGAGAGGAACTTAAGATCTGCACCTGAGATGGCAGCTGCCAACACTGGCTGTTTGTCTTCTGTGATTTATGAGTGACTTGTCAGCATGACAGAGCTGACAAAGTGGGTTCAAAATACAACCCAAGGGCTTAAAAATGACCACAGGGTTTTAAAATACTGCCCGGGAAGGGCTTTACCCTGTAAAATTAAGGTAGAGGAACTCGTGGTTTCTAAAGTCCTTTTCCTTCCCTTCCCTCACGCACCCCCTCCTCTCTTTCCTCCTTTCCTCTCCCCCTCCTCCCCGTCCTCTGGGCTTCTTCATCCCCCTGGCCCACCTTTCCCCTCTCTTCCCTTTCTTTCTCATTTGATTTGCTGAGAGACAGGTGAGACGGAAGTTAGTGACAGGTGCCTGTTTAAAGAATTTATTTTAAATCCCTTAATTGCCAGGAGTGTGGTAAAACGATCTGACAAAGGGCTGCTGTTGGGCAGTCTTGGCATCGGGGCGTCCTTTTCCTAAACATAGGCTTAATAAGTGAAAGATGCTTGAGTGGGGGTGTGTGTAATTCCTTTTGGAGCAGATATGATCATCGAGTCAAGCAGCAGCTTACTCTATTTTCATAACCCTTGATTGTGACTAGGCATCTGTCATGCTCAGCTCTTTGGACATGAACATCTATGTCTGAGGTTGAATAGTATTGCCCCTCCCTCCTGCCCATCAAACATTGGGTTCATCTGAAGCCTCAGTTTACTCAGGTTGCTGGCTGGGGCTTGCCATGTGAGTGTGCAGGCATTTGGGACATTTTGAGGCTGGCTCCCTTAACGACCTCTCTGCTGCTGCTCCACAGAGGCACAGACAACGAGGATGCCACCAAAAGGAAGGTGAACCTGGTCTTTGAGAAAATCCAGACTTTGAAGTCCAGAGCAGCAGGGAGCGCCCAAGGAAACAATCAAGTAAGTTGTAGTTTTTGTATTTTGCAGAGCGTGTTGAACGTGAACTGTGCAGAGGGACTGGTTTCTTCAGCTGTCTGTTGGCACAGTAAGTGGGATTCCCTCTCAAGCAGCAAGCTGTGCCTCAGACAAACAGCAGGGCTTTAAACACAGGTTAAACGTCCTAATCCAAGATACCCTGAAACCCCAAACTTAAGTGTCGACATGGTAGGTGTGGAAAGTTCAACACTGGCCACACACAGAAACATGAGCACAAACTTCTTTTCATGCAGAAAGCTAGGAAAACAAATCACCTCTGGGCTCTGTGTCTTAGAAACTCATGGTGAAGGTGCCACGACCTGCTGTAGAAACAGAATACGTTTGTACATTGGCTACTGTCTTCTCTAGCACCCGGCATGTCTGTGACTATGCTGTGAGGGTGAGGGTGGTGGAGGTGTCCGTGTGTATGCATATGTATACATGTACTATCGGAATCCTGACTTAGGGACTTACAATTTGGGAACTTACAGTTTGCTTATACACAGCTTTCAGAAGTTGTACCTAAATTTTCTTTTCATTAAAATAATATTCTTTGGCAGTTTCATATATATATATATATGTGTGTGTGTGTGTGTGTGTGTGTGTGTATACATATACATGTATATGTATATGAACATATTTTAGTATATTAGTATAGTAGAATATATTTATATGTATATAATTTCAGTTGTTTTTCACACCCAATCCTTCTCTCTGATAGCTCACGGAGATCTGCCTGCCTGCCTGTGCCTCTGGAGTGCTGCTGAGATTGATGGTCTCCTATCTCTTAATATCAATTTAATATATTTTGAGAAAGCATTTAAATTCAAATCACATCTACTATTCTTGCCTTTTATTTGCTTGCATGTTCTGGGGAGGACATAGCCTTTAGACTTGATATTAAGATTGTATTACTATGGATTATGGACTTGGGACAGTCAGCCGGAACTGGGGAAGTCAGTGTATCCCTCCTTGCAAATGAGATGTCTAAGGTCAGAGCATTCTTTGTGAGAAGGCAGGAAAGCAGGTGTTCTATGTTGAAAGAATGGCACAGACAATATTAAGCACTGTGAGTTTGCCATGCTTATGTTTCTTGAGGTAATTGTATGTGGTAGTCTGGGAAGAGCAAGATAGGACGTCTCCATTTTTATTTTCTTTTGAGAAGGTCTCATTGCTAAAGCTGGCCTAGAACTTGTGATTCTCTTGCTCCCAGCTCAGGAGTGCTGGGACTATAGGTGTGTACTACCTCATCCAGTTATATGGTGCTGGGGATGGAAACCTGGGCCTCATCTACACCCTGGCAAGTACTTTACCAACCCCATTGCATCCAGGAATGGATCTCAGACAGACTCATGTGCTATTACATTACAAAAGTCACTCCCTTTGTTGCTACTAGTGAGAAGATTAGTTAAGAAGCCCCGCTGGCAGGAGTGGGGAGGGTGGGATCTCTGGCACTACACAGTGTCTGACTTTAATTGCCAGAGTTTCTCTCCCTGCCCTTCTTATGTTCTGAATCTGATTCTTCGCTGGCAACCCTTTGGAGTTTTATCTTTTGGGAGGGGGAATGTTAAGTGATTCCCTAGGAGACACTGTTAGAGTGTTTTCTCTATGGACTGAGACCATCTTGGAACCAGCAAAGCAGATAGGGATTTTGTTTTTGTTTTTCTTTCTTTTTGTTTCTTCTCCTTCCCTGTTTCCCTCTCCCTTCCTTTCCTCAGTATGTGATCTTTCCCACTGTGCTGGATTTAGATTCTAAGTGGGACTGCTGTCATTCCACTGGGACAGCTTGCCACTCCTGTGATGTGCTGTGGGGCTCTCCCCTAGTCCCCGCAGGTCCCTGCAGTTGGTGAGAAGGGCCTCTTCCCTGCTTATGATACACAACCCACACCTGGGATCAGCAGCTTTCGAGCCAAGACTCTTGCATCTTATAGCTTAGGTTCCTGCTTTTATCTCTTCGCCTTGCCACTTAGCTGTAGGATTTTAGCCAATTCCCCTTGAGAGCTTCATCCTGTTATCACTTCCACGGTAGAAAAGAAATAAGAGCCCCCCCGAGATTCACACTCAGATCAGACATGATACCTCCAGACCAACTATTTAATCTGGCCCCTCTTCTTGGTGGAAAGGCAGGGATTAGATAGAGAGAGCCAGGTTGGCCCAAATGCATTTATTTGCATTTGCTGACAGGTCTATGCTGAAGGTGGGGGATGAAAGTCTGCCTGGCAGTCCTAGAGCATTAGCCCCCCCAGGACAAGGGAGGGTTAGAAATAGAGGGTCCAGGTGCATGCAGACACAGGCTCCCAGAGAACTTCACCCAACAGGTGTTTCTTCAAAAAATACTTTTTTGCTTGCTTATTGGGATCAAACTTAGAGTAAAATGCATGAATCATAACTGTGTAGTTTGCTGGGTTTTTGACACAGGTTTGCATCTGTGCAAATCCTACTCCAATCGCAGCCAGGGTGCTCCCCTCACCCAGGAGGGTGCTCTCCTCACCTGGGAGTTACCCTGTGTACTCCTCCTCTATCAAGCAAGTCCTCCTTCTTGAGGTAATCCTATTGTGACACTGATAGCCTAGATTAGTTTTCCTTAAATTTCATATCAGTAGGTTACCTGATTATTGTCTCTATAGTTTTATTTCTTCAGTATTGTATCAGTGACATCCACTTATTGTATTATATACTAGTGTGTGTGTGTATGTGTGTGTGTGTGTGTGTGTGTGTGTGTGTGTAGTTAGTATATTTCTGGTGAATATTTCTAGCTTGGGACTCTTAGTGATAAAGCTACAGTGGACACTGAACATGATTGTACGTACACTCATTATAATGGACACTCGCCCATACTTTCTCTGGTGTATAAGCACAAGTGAAGTTCTAGGTCACAAAGTAGGCAGAAGTTTTTCTGTTTTAAGAAGTAATGGAACAGTTAGCCAGTGTGTTGGATGCAAGGCCTGGGTGTTAGACCCTGACTAGCACCCTCTGTTCTGCTGCATGGATTCTATGACTGTATGTCCCTACAGATTGAAGTACAGTATCTTTAGCATGAGCTCTAAAATCTGGTAATGTCTGTCTTCTGACTTTATATGTTTTCTTCAAGTTGGCTATTCTAAGTCTCTCACCTTTCCATACAAATGCTAGATTTTCCAGAAGTGGGGGTGGGGTAGGCAGAGCTGGGGAGATGGGTAAATAGTGGGTTCCTGTAGAGGAACTATGTAAGCTTGGTTCTTAGCACGTAAGTCATGTGGTTCACACTGCAACTTCAGCTCCAGGGGATCAGACACCCTGGCTCTGGAAACATATGTGCACACATGTACACATGTGCACCACACATCACATAGACATAATTAAATTAATAACAGGAATGAAACTTTAACAAAAAAGCAAGGAGAAGAGAGAGAAAAACCAGGACTCTTGTCAGAGGTTACACTGGATCTGCATATCCTTCTGTTCAGGATGCTTCTCATCATGCGGCTGGGCTCCTACAGAAGCATGGACTGTCTCCCATCCATTTTCGCCCTCTGCTTCTCCTGTATCTCCCGTGCCTTTCATTTTGGTTTGCATTCATTCTTGGTGTGTGTCTGTGTTCTTTACCTAAGGCTGTTTTCTTCCACCCCGGGGAACCGCTCTAGTCTGTCCTGTTGTCTTTTCTGCTGGCAGTGGGCTCTCTGTGCTTCCTCGGATGGCCCTTTGTCCATCCCTGTGTTCGAGGCTCTCTAGCTCGGGAAGCATTGTTTTATCTGATAACTTCAGTGACACATTGGTTCTTTGTCTCCCACGGGTTCCCTGGAAAGCAGGCAGTGTTCTTAGTATTGTTCCTCCGAAAGCAATGCATTTTTTTCTCTCTCGCTGCTTTGACTCTTTGGTCTTCCACTATTGGAAGTGTAGTGTGCCTGAGTGTGCTTTTGCTGTGTTCAGCCTGAGCTCTTGACTTCACAGGTCTCTGGTGCTCATCATATGTGAAGCACCCTGGCCACTTGTTTTGAATATTGCTATCACATTCTGATGTCCTCAGAGTTCAGTTGCATGTATTTTAATTTTTTTATGGTCTCTCTTGTTCTGTGTGTGTCTGCATGAGTATCTCTCTCTCTCTCTCTCTCTCTCTCTCTGTGTGTGTGTGTGTGTGTGTCTGTGGTTTCATTTGGCATACCAGATATTCTGGATATTCTCTCTCATGCGCTCTCTCCTCTCTCAGTTTTTTTGAGACAATGTCTCACTATGCAGCTCTGGCTGTTCTGGAACTGGCCTCAAACTCCATACAATCTACTTGCCTCTGCTTCCTGAGTGCTGGGATTAAAGCCATGCTGCACTTTTCTCTTAATGTTTCAAATTCATTGACTTTGTTTTCTGGGTCTATTATTTTTTTTTTTTTAAGGTTAAAGGCTTATTCTTTTAAAATGTCGTGAAACAACCTCTTCATCCTTCTTTAAGGATGATCTTTTTCTTCTCACGTGTGTGTTTGTGGTGTGCATGTATGTATATGTATGTGCATGTGTGTGGGGCCCTGAACTTGATGTAGCGAATTTTCCTGGAGCCCTCTTTGACCATACTCTATGGGGGTTTCTCTTCAAACCCAGAACTCACTAGTATGGCACATTTTACTAGGCAGCTCCCTTGGGGTCTTGTTTTCACCTTTCCTAGGCTGGGATTACAGGTGAGCCACCCGCTAATCTGGGATCCACGTGGGTTCTGGGGATATAAGCTTGAATCCTCTTGTTTGCACAGGCAAGCATTAATTGCTGAGCCATCTCCCCAGCCCTCAGGCTTTTAAGAGCCAACTAATGAGTTCTTAAATTTAAGGCATTGTGTTGCCATTCTAAAATGTCCATTTGGCCATGTTTCTAGGTTCTTACTGGTGTGAGAAACCTTTTTTAAGATCCATTTTGTTCATAGTTTTCTGCGTGTTTAGGAATATTGTTTATAGCTCTTTGCCTTCCTTCTCTTCTGAGTCTCTTGTCTTCTGTCTGGGTTATCTTCCCTTCTCTTGTGCTTCTCTATGACTGGTCAGTTTTTTTCTGCTTCTTTAACTGTCTGGGATTTTCCTGACTACATGCTGGGTAGTAGATGGCAACTCACATAAGTACTGGATTGTCTTATCTTCCACGGAAGGGTGTTGAATTTTTTAGGCTTTGCTTGAGGGTGTGTCTCACTACGTTTTCACTTTCCCTGCTGTGGCATAGTCCCTTCTCAGATGTCAAGTAAATACCAAGATGTTAACCAGGCTTTGTCTATTTTGGCTGAGTTGGACTCCATTATCTTCGCAGCTCAGCACAACCTGTGGCCGTTGATTGGCTTCTCTTAGACCCTTTTTTTCCTGATGAACTTTTGGGATCTTGCCTTGCTTTCAATATAGTTTAGGAACCATCTAGGAAACCAAAAAGGTGTGTTTTTTAAAATAGCTTTTTCTGTGGTGTTTTCTAATACCCCTAATCCAAGATTGATCTTTTGCTTATACTATCTAATTTCCTAGGTGCTTCTTTTTTTTTTTGGTTTACCGAGACAGGGTTTCTCTGTGTAGCCCTGGCTGTCATGGAATTCACTCTGTACACTAGGCTGGCCTCGAACTCAGAAATCCACCTGCCTCTGTCTCCCAAGTGCTGGGATTAAAGGCATGCGCCACCACTGCCCGGCTCCTAGGTGCTTCTTAACTCAGTGTGAGTTGCACAGTCCTTTTGATTGGACTAGTTTTCCTCTTGAATTAAAGTAGTAAATTATCCTCATTGGTTGGTTTTATTTTGTGGCGATGGGAATTGAGCACTGGGCCTCACATATGCTAGGCAATTATATGTACTACTGCGTTACATCCCCAGCCTTGTGGACTTGGTGTATTTAGAGCCATTTTAAGCTCAGAGTGGACTGAGTAGAAAGAACAGGAATTTCCCTTGCCCTTTTGTGCTCCTCTGGTACATTTGTAAGCACGGGGAGATATTAGCACACATGATTATAATCTAAATCCCGCAGTTCACTCTGGGATTTGCTCTTGGTAGTGTACATTATCTTGGTGTGTGTGTGTGTTTGTGTTTACTTGTTCATGTGTGTGTATACTTGTTCATGTGGAGGTCAGAGGTCGACACTGGAAGCTTTCTTCAGTTGCCATCCACCTTTTTTTTTTTTTTCTCAAATTCCATCACTGGGAAGGCAGAGACAGGAAGATGCCAAGGCTCACCCTAACCTATTTAGGCAGCCTGAGGCCAGTGAGACTGGTTTGTTTGTGTGTGTTTCTTTGTTTGTTCTTTAAATGTGCCTCAGGAACCACAGCTAAGGTTGTCCTTGGGCTTTCACATGTACACACAAGTGGGAAAACATGTGTTCTACTTTTAGTACCTCAATAGTTCATAATATGTCTGAAAGATGTCCAACAAATCCACCCCTTCCTCAAGTGTTGATCAGGCTGGAAATCTGTGGATTGTGGCGAAAGATGTAAAATAGCCAGGCAGTGGTGGCGCACACCTTTAATCCCAGCACTTGGGAGGTAGAGACAATCGGGTTTCTGAGTTCGAGGCCAGCCTGGTCTCCAGAGTGAATTCCAGGACAGCCAGGGCTATACAGAGAAACCCTGTCTCAAAAAACAACAACAAAAAGAGATGTAAAATAAACTCCGAGGGAGCGCCACAGTCCGCCGTGGGGGAGGGGCTCTGAGAAGCTGCTGCTTGCTTGAGTCTTAGCATGGTCAGTGCTGTCATGCATTCTAGCCCGGATGTTACTGTGGGGGAGGGGAAGGAAAGCATCTCATGCATGTAATCAAGGATATCTTTGCAATTAATTGTAGGCTCTGAATTCCCCCTCTGAAGGCAACGATCTATTGGATCAGAAGAACAAATTGATCCTAGAAGTTTCTGAACTACAACAGCAACTGCAGCTGGAGATGAAGGTAGCTGGCTCTTATTTTTTTCCCCATTTCTGCCTTGGTTGATAAAGGTTTTTTGAAAAAACACACTGAGATGTCCAGGTGAGGTGAAAGTCATTTTCACCCCCTAAAAGAAACATTCCTCTCATCCCTGAGCACATTCCTTTGAATTTGGTGGCTGCTAGCCAAAGAATTTTTTAAAGCAACATAGCATACAGACACTGTTGGCTTTGAGCAAGAGAAATCCTGCTAGAGACAGGTAGTCCATTAGGAAACTACGTGCGTTGTTCTTTCATAAGACATTTAAACTTAAGTAACATAAACAGCAAAATGAGGTCTAGCTGTGTTTGCGTTTTTATTTTAAAAATGTTCAATTCACTAAGTATGAATATTTCATATTCTTTCTGGAACTACTAAACCTTAATTACATGGTTTGATTAAGTTGTTTAATAATGAAGGAACAAGGGTATGGATTCCATTAGTGCTCACAAGTGGGCTTCTGGACTGGGGATGCAGCTCACTGGGTAAAGTGCTTGCTCAGCACACACAAAACCCTGGTTTCCAGCCCCCGCGCCTCATAACCCATGCATGGTAGTACACTCCTGAACTCCCAGGACTTTCGAAGTGAAGGCAAAAAGATCAGGAGTTCACGATCATCCTTGCCTACATGGCCAGTTTGCTGTTAGCCTGGGCTGTGTGAGACCCTGACACAGAGCGACAGACGACACAGAGATGTGGGTGGTGGTGTTTCAGTATGGATAGACAACAGAGGTATTTTAAAATCATACTGACTCGTGTTAGAACCATCAGAACATCAAGGAGGAGAGAGAAAGAATGAGAGAGGACTTGGAAGAGCTGCGAGTCCGGCACCAGAGCCAAGTGGAGGAGACGGCCACCCTGCAGAGACGGCTGGAGGAAAGTGAAGCAGAGCTGCGGAAGAACTTGGAAGAGTGAGTGTTCGGCTGGAGCTCCGCCCCTTCCTGCCTTCTTGAGTCACGTGTTGCTAGAACCTGTTGCTGTCCTTTTCAAACCTCCCAGCCCTCTAAGTGTTTGTCCACACCACTTACCTCTTTCCTTTTTCCCTCTTACAAAGTTGTGCAGCTGGATACATAAGCAGGGAGGTTAACAATTACTAAACCCTCGTGTATACCTTGAGTGTGTCTTATAAAGCTTCAGCCCCAACAGGGGATCTTCTGGCTAGTGAGTGAGACACAGTGGGCTCTGAGGGTTAATACGTAGTGACTGAGGTTTCTACTGGGAACCTTGAGTGTGATACCTAAGAACTAAGGTTTCTGGAAGCCTAGGTCTAGCCTCCAAAACGTGTTAGACTATATGGTTCACAGTCTATCCCAGCGTGAGCCCTTTCTCTGGAATGGGCTGGTCTTTGTGATACATCCTCACCCGTATGTATGCTCAGCCTGTGGAGAGGATAAATTGCTCCAAGGCTCTGTTATCCTGTGAAACTTAGTGGCAAGAACTCTAAAATCAAGGTCTAATTTTCTTTCCAGAAACAGCTTTGCAAACACACCCAAAGAGATGTGCTTTCCAACCTCTTAGGTGCTTCTCAGTTTAATCAAGCTGACAACATTGCCCATTAACTTGCTGGTTCTCCTGCTTTATCGTACTGCGTGGTTCTCCATGGTTTCTATCATTTCTTTATTTTCTGTGTCCTGATTCTAGTACTTCATGGTCTCTTGTAGAAAATGTCCCCTCAAATCTGTCCCATTTCGTTTGTTTGAGTTCTTATCTGACATCTTGGCCAAATTAGACTGTAGTCCTGAAGAGGCTTCTTGGGGCTACAGGTGATGATGTGACAGCCTGAAAGCCTGTGGTCAGACTGGGTGAGGACGGAGGACCCCAGAAGCCTCTCTGACAGACCTCCCGTTGTCCCCTGTCAGGCTGTTCCAAGTGAAGATGGAGCGGGAACAGCACCAGACTGAGATCAGAGACCTGCAGGACCAGTTGTCAGAAATGCACGATGAACTGGACAGCACCAAGCGATCCGAGGACAGGGAGAAGGGAGCCCTGATTGAGGTAAGGGAGCTGTGGGTTAGGTGCCAGCCCCGCCTGCCTCGAAGGTGGGACCTTGTGGGCTGGATGCTAGAAGCCATTTTCTCTTGTGTGCATTTGATCCACTGGTTTCTCCATTTAGATCCTGTGAGGCCATCGTTTAGGGAAACTTTCAACCACATTGAAAAGTAGGAAGAGTGATATATTAAAGGCTGGGGGATGGCTCCGTCAGTAAAGGATTAGCTGGGCAGCCACGAGGACCTGAGATCAACCCCCAGAAACTATGTAAAACCATAGCTGGACTGTTAATGCTAGTGTGGGTAGAAGAGACAGACAGATTCCTGAGCTGTGCTGCCTGGCCAGCCTAGCCTATTCTGGGAGCTCCTAGCCCAGAGACCCTGTGTCAGAAAACAAGGAGACCCTGAGGAATGAGAGCAGAGGTGACTTCTGGCCTACACCCCTCCCATCCCACATGTACACACACTCATGTACACACTTACATTCTCTCTCATACACTCACACACATACAGTCTTCCACACTCATAGATGTTCTCACACGCATGCTCACACTCATACACTCACATACTCTTACACACTCGCAGATGCTCTCATAGACACACACTCACATGTTCACACTCATAACATGTACTCACACTGACACATAGAGAGTAGTACATTAGCACTCATCAGTTCTCAGCACAGACCAAGGAGTTGTCAATGTTTTGCCATATTCCTGAATTGATTGATCTGCTCACACATGCATCTTTGAAGTAAATCACAGATAAGATCATATTTTACTTTTTAGAATGTATGGAACTTGCTGACACAGTTACAATGCCTACCGTTATGGCAACTAATGTGTGTATGGTTTCTAGAGTAAATAAAAGGAGTCTGAATACACAACCCTTGTTATCACTGAGTCTATTTAATAGTTGATGTAGTGAGTTCTGGGTCAACCTGGGATACATCAGCCCCTCCCTAAAACAAAGTTTTCCCTAAGGATAAATTCCCAGAGATGATGTCAGTGGAGAACTTCACCTCAGAGTCCAGAGGACAGAAGACACTCACGTGCCTTGTGCTGACATGCCTTGGCTCCATCCACCTCCGTTCTCTTCCTCCACTCCATCTTGCTCTTCTTTCGCATATTTTCCTTCAGCACGGCCAAGCGCTGCCTGTCATCCTTGCTTCTCCCATTTCATTTGCAGCATACTTCTGAATGACAGAGCAAAAGAAGAATTTTCATGACTTAAATTACTTTGAAGTGTTTCCATATTTTTTCTAAAATGAAGCAGTTCTAAGATGAACTGCATGTTATTTTACTTTTTTTTTTTGAGATAGGGTCTCATGTAGCCTTAAACTTACTATGCAGCTGGGGATGACCTTGAGTTGCTGATCTTCCTGCCTCCACTTCCCAAGTGCTGGGATTGCAGGTGGGTACCACCACTCCCACTTGATGCCGTGTTGAGGATTGAGCCTCTTGCTTCCTACACACTAGACAAGCACTCTACCAACTGAGCCAAACTTTGAGCCCACGTCTTTAACTCTTTAAGCACACCCTGCTGGCTATTCTGAACTTGATTTAACGATAGCTTTGTAGGCCCATTTGTATTGGTAGGGGATGAGGACAGGGACTCTGGCTTGGGTGATGCGTGTTCAGGCCACAGTTGGAATGGGAACAGAGTACATCTCGTCTTAAACGTGGTCCTGTAGTTGGGTTCCTAGCTGTCTGCCACACTCCTGACGAGACCTGTGCTGTCTGCGGAAGGAGGATGTGGGGAAGTTGTTAGTAACTATGTCTTGCATGTTTGCCTTATTGTTGTCCTCTGACTTTTCAGTGACTTTTAAAATAATGGTCTACAGTTTCCATAGAGAAGATCCCATCTCCTAGTCACTTTCAATTTATTCTTTGTATCTTAATAAGAAGTAGGCTGGAGAAATTTGATAACAGATTAGATGTGGGGCCAAGTTTTCCATGGCTTCTGTCTGAGAGCAGACTCTTAAACACAGTGAGCATGGAATCCACAGTGAGAACTGACTGAGAACTGTTGATGTCTGGACACTCGATGAGCCTGTGTGGCAGCTCAGACATTTCATGAAACCTCTCTCCTTTCTTGCTATGGTCCTGGTGACTGAAGCCAAGTCCCTGTGCATGCTAGGCACATGCTGTGCCACTGGCTCCGCCCCAGGCCAGAAGTTCTTCACTTTTTCTTAAATAGTATCAGGCAGGCCTCTACATGGAATCTGTAAAATAACATTAGGGAGAAAATAGCAGGACATAGTGATGTATGCCTTTAATGCCAGCACTTGGGAGAGAGAGGCAGGTGGACTTTTATGAGTTAGAGGGTAGCTGGTCTACTACAGAGTGAATTTCCAGAATAGCCAGAGCTACATAGTGAGACTGTCTCAACAACAACAACAACAACAACAACAACACACCAAACCAAACCAAACCAAACAAAAAAACCAAAAAAAATAAAGTTTTGAGGAAAGCGTATTAGAGATACTGTTTTGTTAGGCTAAGAGCTAATGAATAGAGCAGATCTATTGTTTGTAGAATTCCTGGGTCTGTAAACTTTTTCTTTTAAGTCAGGGTCTCTTTCCTGTAGTTGGACTCAAATTCACTAACAAATTATGTAGCCAAGGCTGGCCTTGAACTCCTGATCTTTTTTCCCCTACCTCCTACATGCTGGGATAGTAGGTGTATACCACTCTGCCTGTTTTTTGTTTTTATTTGTTTGTTTGTTTTTTCATTTTTTTTAAAATGTGGGGCTAAGAATAGAAGCCAGAAGCTCATGCATGAGAGGCGAGAGCTCTGCCAAAGAACTACGTCTTCAGCTCCTGGGAACTATGTGGGCTTTTAAATTGTGTGTGTGTGTGTGTGTGTGTGTGTGTGTGTGTGTGTGTGTGTGTGTACGTGTACATGTACATGTACATGCACAAATGCTCATGTGTGGGGGGTCAGAAGATAACTTTTGGAAGTTGGTTCTCTCCTTCCACCTTTCGAGTCTTAGGGATTGAACTCAAACCACCAGGTTTGGCGGCAAGCACCTTCACCTGCTGCGCCAGCTCATTGGCCCATGAGACCCATTTCTTAGCTCTAATATAAAAACAATCTTAGGACTAGTGTTTGGTTCCTTTTCTGTCCATTCAAGTGGCCTCAGGTCTAATAGACCTGTCCAGATGCCATCCAGGTGGGTTTTCTGACGGACAGATGTCACTGATGGAGTCTGCAGAGCTGAGAGGTAGCCCTTTCCCACAGAGCCTGCTGGGTCTTGCTCCTGGCCTTTGGTTTCTTCAGCATCTCTGAAACGCTTGGTTATAAAACCTTGGAAAGAGCAGGAGCCCAGGCACTTCTAAAATAAACATACACTGTGATCCTTCTAACATTACCTAGATTCTAATAAAAGTGGCCAAGCAATGCCGTGGTTCTCTCCAGCCACTATACATTTTCTAGGCCATCAGGTAGAGCAGTGGCTCTCCACCTTCCTAATTCCATGACCTTTAATACAGCTCTTCATGTTGTGACCCCCTCTTCCCCCCAACCATAAGATTATTTTTATTGCTACTTCATAACTGTAGCTTGCTACTATTATGAAACACAATGTAAATATCAGATATGCAGGATATTTGATATGTGATCCCTGTGAAAGGGTTGTTCAAAGGGGTCATGACCCACAGGTTGAGAACCCCCCCCCCCGTCAGAACCAGGAAAAAAAATGACTGAATTTTGTTGGACTCCTACAATATAAACCCTTCTACCCCAGCAATGCGCATGGGCTAGACGTAGTTTTCTTCATTTTGGCACGCAGGTCTGTGGTGGATGTGGGATGCTGCTCTCCATGGTCAGGGCTTGCAGCTGTAGGGCATCTCAATGCTCATCTCTCAGCAGCCTGCTGTTGGGATCACAGTTACATCAGTTAGCAGCTCCCTACAGGATGTACTTTCTTTGTCTCCAGCTGCTTTGTTCCTGTGGTTTTAGGTTCTGGCTGTGTTTCTTTGCTTTAGTTTAAAGAGATGGCTCTCCCGAGAGTCCCAGTGCATCTTTCCAGCCTTTTCTAGTAGACAGCACTCTGTTGTTCTGTTTGCATCTAACACTTAGGCCACACATAGTGTCCGTGTTCAGCTTTCTGGGTGGTTTGTGGCCAGGTCTGTGGTCACTCTATGGGGAAAAGAAGATACGAGGTCCTATCCAGGCCATACCCTCTCCTTTAATGTTTATCGGCTGTGTGACCTGGGTGTGTTTGAGACCAATAGGCAGGCAGTCAGAGAAGGGGTTAAGATGAGAGAGAGAGAGAGAGAGAGAGAGAGAGAGA
>NW_022196906.1:66331265-66333200 GCF_008632895.1 Mastomys coucha | reverse complement strand
AATGAATATACGTGTGTGTGTGTGTGTGTGTGTGTGTGTGTGTGTGTGTGTGTACATGTGGGCTCTAGAAGAAAACCTCATTTTTCAAATGTCAGCCCTACCTTGATGTCTGAGACAAATCTTGAACTTGCCAAGCAGGCCAGCTAGGTTACCTATTTCTGTCTCTCAAAAGCTGGGATTGAATACATCTGCCACCCAGCCTGACTTTTTCTTCTTTTTTTTAAAGCAAGTACATTCTGGGGATTGAACTAGGGTCCTGCTGGTAACAAGGCAAGTAGTTTACTCACTGAGCCTGCTCCCCATCACCAGGTGTGTGATGTCAGAGGAGGTGTGTTAGCATCTCAGAGCTCCTGGCTTTCTCATTTATGAATGGATCTTAGTTTCTTTGAATAGTCATTTTTATTTTTTTGAGTTTTAGAAATAGTATTATTCTCATGTCATTAAGTTCCAGATTTTCTAGGTCTTCTCTTACCTATCCTCCATATACACTAGGGTTTTTTTTTTGTTGTTGTTGTTTTGTTTTTTGTTTTGTTTATTTAGATTTATTGTGTTTACTTTTTTTATGGGTGTGGGTGTGGTCATGCCCTTGTCTTTGCCTGCTGTGTGGAGGTTAGAGGACAGCTGTGGGAGGGAGTCAGTTCTCTGCTTTGGCATGTGAGTGCTGCAGCTCAGATTCTGCCCAGACTTGGAAGTTAGCACCTTTGCCTGCTAAGCCATCTCACAGGCCCCACACTATGTGTGAAATGGCTGGTTCCGTGTCACATGGTCACATGGCCCCTCTTGACTGCAGGAAGGTTTACAAGTTAGTGATTCTAAGTAGCCAGATTTCCCCTTGTTTTCCTTGACTGTAGTCTCCAGAGAGGTGCATTTATCTCTCCTGGATGCTTGTTTGTACTTTGAGTTTTTCCTAGTTACCATTTTCCTCTTTATTTGATATAATTAAGATTTCATGCATTGAAGTGAAGTTTTGGAAAGTGTATATGCCTGTTGGTCTCCCTTCTGGAAACTACTATGTGATTTGGCAAGATGCAATCTGATTGGATCCGTGCATCATGGTCCACTTAAGCGACAGCTCCAGCCACAGATAACACCCTTTCTGTGTAGAATGGACTGCAAATCCTTGGTCCTTGACACGCCTTGGCGGCAGCACAAACATAACTGCATCCTGCCAGAGATAAGGGTGGGAAGAGGAACTGCTCTATCTAAGGACAACTAAAAAAAATGTGTGAGAGTCAAAGCAGGAAGGCGTGACAAGTTGCTGTCTGTAGGCGCCATCAAGTCCTAGAGAGATTGCCAATGGCAACAGTGATGGGCAAGTTCTGCTCTTCAAAGAGAGATGAGTAGGGATAGCCAGGTAGTCCGTCATTCAATGTTAGAATGAGGAATTCTGGGGTCTTGGGGATGGGTCTCTAGGCTGCATCAGCTCATCCCTGCCTGCTAGTGCTGTGCTGGCAGCATCTCCACCTGTTTGCCTGGTCCAATGGACCTGCTCATCCAAGAGCAGCGGGTCTCAACCCTGTCACAGGGGTCATATATCAGATATCCTGCATTATCAGATAATTATGATTGATAATGGCAAGATTACAAGTAGCAGCGAAATAATTTTACTTCACTACATCATGAGGAACTATATTAAGGGGTCACAGCCTTAGGAAGGCTTAGAACCACTGCTCCAGAGTAAAGAAGAGAATTCCCCTGCTGGTTTTTTTTTTTTTTGCTGGTTATTTTTAAATGGAACTCATTACTTTGTATGCTAACCTGAAAAGGTAACTTAGGGTCAAAAATCTGGCTCAGTGGGTAAGGGTGCTGCCTGGTAAGCCTGGCTACCTGAGTTCATGGAATGAGTGTAAAGATGGGAGGAGAGAACATCTTTACAAATTGCCCTCTGATTTCCATATATAAGCTATAGCGTGTGGCCACAGTACCCCTCTGACA
>NW_022196906.1:66295298-66331153 GCF_008632895.1 Mastomys coucha | reverse complement strand
ACACAGATACACATCTCATGCATCTCACGAAAACATACTGATACAATTAATTTAAAAAAATTGGTCCAGCTGTGTGGTGGTTGCGCACGCCTTTGATCCCAGCACTTGGGAGGCAGAGGCAGGTGGATTTCTGAGTTCGAGGCCAGCCTGGTCTACAGAGTGAGTTCCAGGACAGCCAGAGCTACACAGAAAATCCCTGTCTCGGGGAAAAAAACAAAAAACAAAAAGAAAAGAAAAGAAAAAAAATGGTCCAAAGGTTTCTCCTCCCTCCACAGTGACACACCTCTTGAATGGCAAGTAACCTGTCCTCTCAGAGATCTGGGGGCTCAGTGGCAGCTAGTGCTCTGAGTCCCCAGGAGCTCAGTAGAAGAAATAGAGTGTGTTTTTAGTCAGGAGGTGGGGGAAGGGAGAACTGAGAGAATCCTGGCCTCTTGAGACTCCAGCTGTTTGGAACAGGGTGACTCATTCACACCCAGAACGGAAAGTGCTGCCAGTTGCTCTTGATCCAGTCAAAACTGTCAAAGAGCAGATCTAGATCTTTCCCAGGAGCTTATCTCTCTAAGGATTTAAGAGAGATGAGCACAGGCTGGGGATGTAGTTCACTTGGTAGAGAGCTTGCTCAACATGTGTGAAGCCCAGGCTTCCATCCCTACCACTGTATAAAATGGGTGTGCTGGCACATGCCTTTAATTCCAGTACCCAGGAGGCTGAGTCAGGAGGATCAGATGTTCAAGGTCACACTGTGTTGAGAGTTTAAGGCTAGCCTTAGATGTGTGAAACTTTGTGTGAAACAAACAAACAAACAAACAAACAAACAAAACAACCACAAAAGAAAATGCACAATACCTAGATCGTGGGGTTAAGAGTGCAAACTGTGTCAGAGGGAGGGTGGAAGACTGTTCTAGAAGGCAATTGTGGGAAGATATCTCAGAAGAGCCATGTTGCATCTTCAAAGAGTTTGCAGAAGGCAGAGGGACTGGGGCTGGGAGGGGAGGAGGTGGCAGCTCAGAGCCTGCCTTTGTGAGCCTAGCTGTGCCAACAGGTGGGTGCTCCAGCAAAGGGAATGAGGGGCTAACCTGGACAGAGGAGAGGAAGGGTCTAGATGTTACAGAACTGACTTGATGCTTGTGAGAGAATTCAGTCTCCACCCTGCTCCTGCATTCCTGTGCTCTGAAAACTGGTGGTCAAGGGAAGGAAGCAGGGAGGGAAGCTCCTGCTAGATTCTCCTAAAACTGTAATCACACTTAATCAGAGGTTTGTGTGGAATGTGTGAAGTTCATGATTAGCAGATCACCAGAGTGGTGGTGGAGGGAAAAGATGAGAGGCATTTTAAAAACAACAACAACAACAAATATTGGGGAAAAAGTCAAGGAACTTGCTGAAGGAAAGGAAAGTTTGCAAAATTTCATTCTTAGGGATATTATGAGAGAAGCTAGACATGATTCTTGGGGAGAAAGTGGCTGCCGGGAAGAAGTGTGCTGTCCTGTGATTTCCAGGGAGAGGAGACGCTTAAGGAAACATGGGGAGGCTCTAGGAGAAGTCCAGAGTATGGTACCAGGGAAGGACCTGGGAGATGAGGAGGTGTGATGGTTAATTGTCAATTTGACAAACTTGGAATGACCTGGGAACAATCTCAATTGAGGAATTGTCTATCTCAGGTTGTCCTGTGGGCATGTTTGTAGGGGATTAAGCTTTGTTTTTTTCTTAAAAATTAAGGTGGGGAGATCCATCATGGATGTGGGGAACACTATTTCATGGTCTGGGCTCTGAATTTGTATGATGAAGAAAGTTAACTGAGAAAGCAGGCAAGCTGGCAGGAGGACACTCTGTGATCTTGTCTTGATAGGGAACCACAAAAGCCACGTGGCAGGTGATTAAGGAGCTCGAGAAATGGTAAAACAATCACACTTTGAAGAAGTTTGGTGGTAAAGGTGGCAGGTAGGCAAGAGTCCAGAAAATGGGAAGGAACCAAGGCTGAGAACGTGGGGTAGCTGACAGCTCCTTGGAAGGCCTGGTGCACAGTGGGGTGCTGAGATACCAGAGCGTGGGGCATCCAGGACAAAGGAAGGGCAAGCCGCTGGCAGGACACCCCTGGACTTGAGGAATGTGGTTTGAAGCTGAACTGTTGGCTCCAGTTTTGTGTCTCTTTGTGAGCTCTTGACAGTGGGAGGGGAACACGTGAAAGCTGTGCTCTACCCAGGCAAGAAAGAAAGGAAAAGCTGTCCTGAGCACTAAGGCGCAGGAATAGGCTCAAACCACATGCAGCATCCTGAGAATGGGTAGTAGATGAGGAAGTGAGTAAACTCAGCTCTAGGGCAGCAGTACCACGTAAGGGCTGTAGCAGGGATACTGAGCCATGGGACAGAAGTGAAATGAGTTGCAAAAACAGATACATCAGGCTGGGGGTGCTCATTGGGTAGACTCCTTGTTTAGCATGTACGAGACTTTGGGCTTAACCCCCAGCACCACTGCAACTGGCCAGTTGCTGTGGTGCATGACTGTAATCCAGCACTTGGAAGATGGAGGAAGGAGAAGCCCAAGGTCAGGGTCATCCTTAGCTTCAGAGCAAGTTTGAGGCTAGCTTGTGCTACATGAGAACCTGTCAGACAAAAGAAAATCAAAATAAGAAACAAAACTCTCTTGAAGCCATGACACTGAACTCAGTAATGCTAAATCTCAAAGAAACTAAGACACGGGGGCTGGAGAGATGGCCCAGCAGTTAAGAACACTAACTGCCCTTCCAGAGGACCTGGGATCAATTCCCAGTACCCAGGTGGCGGCTCACAACTGTATAACTCCAGTTCCAAGAAATCTGATACCATCACACAGACATACATCCAGGCAAAATACGAAAGCACATAAAATAAAAGGTAATCATTAAGAAAATGGAAAGAGCTGGGCAGTGGCGGCACATGCCTTTAATCCTAGCACTTGGGAGGCAGAGGTAGGTGGACTTCTGAGTTTGAGGCCAGCCTGGTCTACCGAGTGAGTTTCAGGACAGCCAGGGCTATACAGAGAAACCCTGTCTCCAAACAAACAAAGAAACAAACAAAAAAAGGAAAGAAACTGAGACTTAAGCCCCAAGGTAATGATGGTTCTGAGAAGTGCTAACTGTCTCCAAATCTGTGTGATCCGGGAAGGAGAGTGTGGACAGGACAGGATAGGTGGCCATACAGCTGGTGGTCAGTCTGGAGGGGCAATGCTGGCTACTAGCAAAGATACCTGTTCTTCAGCTCTGCAATTGTCCTTCCCCCCACAGGAGCTCCTGCAGGCCAAGCAGGACCTTCAAGATTTGCTCATTGCCAAAGAGGAGCAGGAAGATCTCTTGAGGAAGCGGGAGCGGGAGCTGACTGCCTTGAAGGGTGCCCTGAAGGAGGAGGTCTCCAGCCATGACCAGGAGATGGATAAGCTGAAGGAACAGTACGATGCTGAGCTGCAGGCCCTCAGGGAAAGCGTGGAGGAGGCAACCAAGGTGAGCCTGCTACCCACAGAGGGTGCCAAGATGCAGCCAGATGAGAGGTGATGCCCACTCTCCCATGCCAACTCCCCTTCGCTTCGTCACATCATGGTGATGAGCTTGTTGACAAGGGGACAAGTTTGTGGCTGAGCTCCTGTACTTTTTAAGTCTATCAGCTCAAGCATCAATAAAGACTCAATGCTTTAGAAGGTGAGATTTTAAGGCGTTGAGTAGATTCAGCTTCTGCAGACTTTGTGGAGTAGAAAGCTAGACTGGGGATGTCCTCAAGCTTCGGCCCCTAAGGTACTGTGTGCTTAGGAGTCTATCTGTACTCATGCGCAGAGTTGCAGATAGGACCTGGATTTCTGGAACCTTTTGTCCCATCCCGGCTGCTTCCTTTGGACTTTGCTCAGTGTTCCGTTAGATAATTCATGTCCTTTTCTCAGCGGAGTTGAAAAGAGGGCTAATTGGCCAAATTGCCCCAACTCTTCCAAGATAGGTTTTCCCCTTAATTGAATTCTTGGCTCTTACGAATGGGTTGTAAATTGTGTGGAAGTCTTTTGGTGCAGGAGAAATGCTTAGGCCGTTGAAGGGGAAATGCTTTGAAAATACCATGCCATCTTTAGGGATGGAGAACTACAGAGTATACATTTTTTAAAGCCTGAAACAAAGGGTCAAAGTGCAGGGGAGAGGATTCTTCATACCGTTCAGTCTGCAGTGATGAGGGTGGGAGCTCCCCACCGGACCCTGCTAAGCCCTGTGGTGGTGGTTCACTGACTCTCAATGATGTCATGATAATTACTAATGACAAGAAGTGAAAGATAAGTTTGTTGTTATTACAACAGAGAAGTCTGGGAAACTGCCTGCTTGGGCTTAGCATAACTCAGAGATACTTTAAAAAGGCCTCTTGTTGGTTTGCCCTCCTGCCCTTTCGATTTGATTTTAATTTGAGGGGGGGACAAGTAGAACTGACTTAGTTGTCTCTTGAGGGGAAATGTCTGTCTTCTGTATCTTTGTATCTGGGCAACAGAGTATCCTTGCTGTTGGTCTTCACATTCTATTACCTCAACAGTATAGGCTCAAGTGATTTGCCTTCGGAGCACACCACAGCTTATCATCCATAGGGCCTGCACCATTACACAAGTTTAATGTGGAATGTGGCAGGAGACCCATTTGGGGGTACTGGCCAGCAGTGTTTGTAGTTGTTGGGCCAGAAGACAAATCAAGCGTGTACCACGTATAGAATGTTTAGTTGGGAGCTTCTAGGTTGGCTGGCATAGATGTCTAAGTGGGGAAGGGAAAGGCGGCAGCTGAGAGAACGTGTCCTTGTTGTATGGAGTTGAGGATCACCAACCAAGGCCAGGCTATTGAATTGTGACTTTTCTGCTCATAGACTGTTTTTGTAAAAAACACTAATTCAGGAATAACTGGGAGAAGGAGAGATGGATCTGCAGTTTAGAATACTTGTTCTTTTAGAGGGTCTGAGCTTAATTTCCCCCACACACATGATGGCCCACAATCATCTGTAACTCTATTTCCAGGAGATCCAGTGCCCCCTTATGACCCCCACGGTCATCTAATGTGTACTCGGTGTACATATATACATGAAGACAAAACATTCATATACATAAAATCAAATACATGTACATCACCACCAGTATCTTTCTCTGGGAAACAATAATTTCCAATTGGTCTTGGTCTTAAATATTTGCCTGGCACTCCACCATTCCAGACTGAAATTCAAAATTGTTTACATGGCAGGCAACAGAAGTCCCCTGGGGAAAGCATTGGTGACCTCCTCACTTCTCAGCCTCCTCACTTCTCAGCCTCCTCACTTCTCAGGAATGACTGCCTCCCGCTTCGTCGGCCTCCCCAGTACCCTCTCACCTGTGAACTACCCTTGCTGCCTCTGTGTCCCTGTCCCCATCCCATTCTCCTACCCACAACTACACACCTAGGAGTAACTCACACCTTTGGGTTTTGACTGAACCCTGGGTTTCCATCATGCCCTGCTGTAATGGACACTCCTTTAGGTTGGCACAGGGGGTGTTTTTATCTAGACCTTTTCTTTCTGGTGAGATGAGAAGCAGCAAACTCAAGCACTTCTGAGGCCAAACAGGAAGCACTGATGAGCAGAGCACCCCAGTGATGGGGACAGCTGGGGCTGATGGGAAATGTGATAGGTTTCAGAGTGTGCCTGTCTGCTCTATCCGCCAGCTGCGTCTCTGAGTGTGTGTTGTGGACATAATTTCCACTCCTCTCTCCCCTCTTCAGCTTCTCCTGAATTTCCCTGACCATCCCCTCTTGAAATCATGACATCTCATTCTATAATTATTATCATTATATAATATTGTTAATATAATTATATGTTATCTAAAGCATATATAATTATATATTGTAATATCTGTTACATATATATTGTTACATGTACATACTACATACTGAGTACAATTAGTGTTCCCTGTGTACAAGTGTTAAGGGCTGACCACTTAGACCTGGAAGATCTATTAGGAGGTAGTCTCTGGAGAAAACAGATTCTCCCTCCTCAGTAGCTATTAACTGTCTGTAGCTTTTCATTCAGGAATGGGAGCTTGTTAGATTCTCCACTTCCACGTTGGAATGTTGACTGGTGTGCTTTTGTGCAAGTGACCTTGTTGCTGAAGGCTCATGGGTGCAGCATCCCTGTCATGTCTAGAAGGCACTATCTCACAGCAGTCCTCCTTCACACACTTTAACCCTCTCACACCCTCAAACGTTCCCTGAACCCTAGGAGTCAAGGCGTTGTTACAGATGCCCCAAACGGAACTGGGACAGCCACTTATACTCTGCCTTTTGACCAGCTGTGGATCCCTGTTATAGCATTCATTGCTGTAAAAAGACACTTCCTTGATAAGGGATGAGAGCTGCACTCACTGGCGGGTAGAAAGACAAGTATTTATAATACAGCTGGAGGCTGGAATGATTTAGGAAGTGGCAGTAATCTAATTGGTTCTCCTATTTCAACTTTCAAGGATGGGTGTTGATGTGAGGCCTCTAGACTTTTAAGCGTTGCTAAAACAACAGACAAAGAAACAAACCCCTCAAATAACAGGAGGCATACAGTACAAACATAATCCACTCGCAGGTCCATGGCTTGTGGTTCTAGCTCTTGAACTCAGCACAGGGCCTGGAAGTCACATCTGTAGTATCTTCAGAGTCAGAGATGGCAGAGGACAAACTCCCTCCTAGCTTGGTCACATCATTACTGCTGGGGTTTCCCACTGGTGGTAAGAGAGAGATGTGGTAGAGGATGCCCCAGCTCTGTAAGTTCCTATGCAGCTTCTGAAAAAGGAGTCTGAGTATGTTTGAGTTTCTTGGTAATTTTGCTTCTAAAATGTCTGCTGAAAAAATGTGACACAATTTTTTTTTTTTTATCAGAATGTATTACATCTATTTGTGTGTGAGGTTTGGGGGTGCAGTGGGGGAGGGGTGGTGCCTCCCATAGCAAAAGTGTGCAGGCCAGAGAACAACTTCTGGAAGATAGTTCTCCTTTCCATATCTAGGAAGGAAACTTAGGTCCTAAGACTTGGCAGTAAATGGCCTTACCCACTGAGCCATCTTGCCTTCTCCTCCCCCAATTTATTAAATGTAAATTTAGTAACAAGAGATGTCTTTCTGTTACATTGTTTATAACATGCTGGTATAGATTGGTAAGAATATTCTGTTAAGTATTTGGATATGAAGGGATCAAATACAGTCTTTTAATTTGGTAAAGACTATCTCTCAAATTTGTTCACGTGTATTCAGCCTTGGGAAGGCCTCGTCTTAGACGATGACTAAAAGCTGACATTTCTATAAGGAAGTGAATTGCATGACAACGTTCATTTCCTTGGAAAATCTTAGGAGCCCAACCTCCTCTCGTCAGTTTTTATAACTTTTGCCACTGCCTCAAGCCAGACACTCTAAAAGGCTGTTTCATTGCTGCCAATTGCAAGGCACCTTATCTGGCCTGAGCCCGAGCACTGAATGTCTTAAGTCAGTGGAACTCTTGGTGAAAACTGGCAGATTGCACCAAGAACCTTTTACTGATATTCCAAACGGATCCTGGATAATCTTTCTTTTTTCATAGACACAAACAGCCATCTGGCTCAGCAGATAGGAGTTCACCAGTGCCTTGGTTGTGTGTGGCTTCCTGGTTCTGCAGAATGAGCCAGACCTCCCCTGCAGAGCTATGGTGGGTCCAGCTGTCATGTGGCCTGTTCCCTGTCCCTTCTGATGGAGAGTGTTCTGCATAGGTGGTTGCAAGGGTCTCTGTGAATCTTCTAAAGAACTGTCCAGGGCTTTGCCTCCTTGGTTCCCTACAGTGTTCTCTGACAGTTCTTTTATAGGTTTCCATTTTTAAAATGGAAATGTCCTCTTTCTACTTTAATTTGGTGCGATGGTTGGATCCAGGGGTTAGTTGGGGGATATGAATCACTGCTGGCATGGGATTACAATGAACATTGTCCCACACCACAATGGTGATGGGGTTGGCTTCTATTTCTCATCTCTAACCTTCCTTTCTCTATCAAGAAGAGAAATAGTTTCATAAGCTTTCTTGGAGCAGAGGGTCAACTCAAATCCAGCTCCCTCAAGAGAGATTCTGGGGCTGGAGAGAGAGCTCAGTTAGTGAAGCACTTGTGGTGTAAGAGTGAAGACCTGTTTGTTCTCCAGAACCCATGTAAAAAAGTTGAGCATGGTGGTCTGCTCTTGGAATCCCAGTGCTGGTCAGGTGGAAATAGACAGATCCCTGGGGCTTCCAGACCAGGAAAGCTACCTGCATGGTGAGTTCAAGATCAGTGAGAGACCTTCTCTCAAAAACAAAGTAGCTAGCTCCTCACTTGAGCTTGAGATGTGCGCTCCCACACACTTGAGTGCACACACATGTACACACACACAAACACTTCCTGTGCCGCCTCCTGTTCTTCACAGTATGCAGAGAGTTAGCATTGTTAGAGATTTAATTCTTGGCTTTATCTTTCCTGCCGTCTTAAGGAACACTTTTGTTTTCCACTTGATATCCCGGGGGGGGGGTTAAATATTGTGGGTTAGAGGGATGGACACACTAAAAGAGGGGTCAGGCCCTGACTATCCCAAAGTGGTCTTGGAGTGTTGGAGGATTCCACTTGTGGAAAGATTATTCCTTACCAGAACAAATCTTATCGTGTTCCCAGTTCACTTTGACTAACTCAGCATCTAGTTTGAGGATGGGAAAAAAGCATTTTTATTTTTGCATCAAGAAATATGTCCTTTTTGTTGTTAGACTCTTTCTAAATGCGTAACACATAGCAGAGCCCCAAGTGAATGGATGAGGGAGAAGAGGGAGAGCTAAACTGAGGGAGACTGCCCTTGGCATCCCTGTTATTTCTATTTATATCATTCTTTTAAATGGGGAATTTGACCTTTGTATTGACTTTGTTTTATATTTATTTTTATGTTATGTTCATGAGTGTTTTGCCTACATGTATGCATGTGTGTCACATGCGTGTCTATGTGCCCATAGAGGTCAGAAGAGGGCATTAGACCCCCTGGAACTGGAGTTATGAACTGCCATGTAGTGTTAGGAACCCAACCCGGGTCCTCTGCAAGGACAACAAATGCTCTGAACCCGAGCCATTTCTCCAGCCCCTGCTCAGTGTTGTTTTCAGATACAAGATGAACACATTGACTTACTGAGCATTTGCTGAGGGCACACAGTGGTGCTTGGTTCCTTGATGGCTACAAAGATAAAACCAGCAGAATCTGTTCCACTGGGAGATGGGAGCTGAGACAAGTAACACTGAGGCCAGTTACAGGGAGGAGTGAGCGTCCTGGGAAGGTGGAGACGACATGCTATAGAAGAAGTGTGAGAGAGACACAGCATAGTCTGGGGAGTGGGGATGGTAGCAGCTGGGAATATTTCATGACAGGGCGATGTCCAAGTTGGACTGTGAATATTGTTCAGACACAGGGCTGTGGATGTGTTTGTTCTGAATAGAGCATCAGCAGTGTGGAAAGGGAGTTGTATGTCTGGACTGGGACTGGGAAACATGGCGGTGATTATGGGTAAGGAGTGGTTTAAGAGGTAGGGGCCATTCCAATGCAAGGACTGGGTTTGGATCTCAGTTCAAATGAAACCAACTGTCAAAAGCAAAGCATGTCTGGGATCACAAGAACCATTTAAGTGAGGCCTTTAGCCTCACGATATTAAGAAGTGGTTCAAAGAGCTGTTGTGTGTATATGCGTGGTAGTGCTGACATTACTTATGCCCGCTACTTGTGTGTACTTGAGAGAACACCTGAAAAGATGAAAGATTTCAGAGGGTTTGGTTCACGGATTCTGGACCTCATGTGCTCAGTTGGAACATTGTACCTGTGGATGAGTGGAATGTCTTCAATCATGGCAGATGAGAGGAGAAGACTGGAGGAGTCAGATACGAGGTGCCTCCAAGGACCTGCTCACAGTAACTGACTTCTCAGGCTAGGCCCTCAGCCTGTAGTTTCTGGATCTCCCCAAATAGTACCATCAGCTGATGACCTAGGCTTTAACAAATAGGATGAGGGAACAGCACATATCCCAACCACAGCAGAAGTGTTATCATGACCCCGTGTCCTAGTGCCATCAGCTAATGACCTAGGCTTTAACAAACGGGATGCGGGGGACAGCTCATATCCCATAGCAGAAGTATCATCATGACTCTGTGTCCTAGTTTCTTTTGCTATGATGAAGACCGTGACCAAAGGCAGCTTGGGGAGGAAAGGGTTGATTTGGTTATTCTCTGATCACAGTCCACTCACTACTGAGGGAAGGAGGTCCAGGAACTCAGAGTTGAAGCCAGTCTCTGAGCAGGTTCTTTCCAAGTGGCAGGTCAGCCAAGAGTCACGTGGGAAATCCAGTGTTAATCTTGGGATCTGTGGACTTGCCTTTCTTCAGACATACTATAATTCAGTATAAAAATTTCATTGCTTTCTTCTCTAAGAGAGCCAGGTTAGCCAGGGGGAGCCATGAAAACGAATTTCCTTAGCATTTTAACTCCAAAACAGAAATCAATTTATATTGAATGACAGCTCTTGAGCAGTGGATTAACTGTGGAGTTTCTAAACAGGTACCTGGAAAAGAAAAATGTCTCCTTACAGATGCAGGAGCACCTGGAGCAATGGTTCTCATGCTGTGGGTTGTAACCCCTTGGGAGCAAAAGATCTTCTCCCAGGGGTCACCTAAGACCACCAGAAAACACAGATATTTACATTAGGATTTGTAACAGTAGCAAGATTATAGTTATGAAGTAGCAGTGGAATGATTTTATGGTTGGGGATCATCACAACATGAGGAACTGTGTTAAAGGGTTGCAGCATTAGGAAGGATGAGAACCACTGGCCTAGAGAGACATAAGAGTGGTCCTTAGCAAAAGTAGGAGCTAAGATTCATATCCAAAAGCATTTTTCATAATTGTGTTCCTTTAATCCCAGCACTTGGGAGGCAAAGGCATTGTGAGTTCTAGGCCAGCCTGGTCTATATAGTGAGTTGCAGGACAGCCAGGGCTAAATAGTGAGAACTTGTCTCAACAAGTTAAAAAATACCTTTTATTCTCTAGTGTTCTCTCTTTCTCTCTGAATCTTTTAGTAATTATACTGGTTTTTTTGCCTCCTGTATTGATTAAAAAGTATTTAAATAAGGCACCCCTGTGGGTTTCAAAAGCCTCGTTTTATGGCTCTGACCCTGGATAATCATTGCATCTGGAAGTTCATGCCCATCACAAGAAACCTCCAGACCTGCTAGCTGACATGTATTAGTAAACAGTGTCCCTGTGATTCACTCTGGTGTATTGACTGAGCTGCCCAGGTCATGTGTTATGGACTGTAGGAGACAGTGTTAGAAAGTTCCAGATATGGATGTCTTGTGTGTGTGGATGTGGTGTTTGTGTGTGTGTGTGTGGGGGGGTGTGCTGGCGAGATCATCAATGCAAGATGGTGTGGAAGTCAGAGGTCAAATCCAAGTGTTTTCCTCAGTTGCTTTAACACATTATTATTAATATTATTTGTGACAGTCTCTTACTGAACTCAGAAGCCACCATTTCCTCTAGGCTTATTGGCCAGTGATCCCCAGGAGGCTCCTGTTCCTCCCTCCGAGTGCTTAGGTTAATATATAGGCATGGCCATGCCCAGATTCTGTGTGGTTCTGGGGTCAAACCCAGGTCCTCATGCTATGCAGCAAGCGCTTCCCCACTGGCCCACCTCCTGGCTCCATGGCCTTTTCTGAGGCAATGACTCATCTGTCATCAAGTGTCTGACTGTGTTTCATGTGCCAGCACAGTTCCCAAGACAAAGGCAACCAAGTCATGGGCTTGGGCTTGAGAATCTTTTGTGGTCTCGTGGGAAGGAGGATTCACAGATAAAAATGACCTCAATGTTATAGGTGCTGCTGCTGTGGTCTGAGCTGGGTAGGAGAGCAAGGTGGGTGAACTGCTCTTAATAGCAAAGTTCCAGAAATAGAGGGTTCACTCTGACTTGACACCCTAAGTGCTGTCATTGGAGCAAATCTTTGAAGATAGAAATAAACACAGATTGTTTTCTCTTCCAGAGTTTTTGGACCTTGGCATCCTGGGAGTCTGTGTTGTGTGCTCAGCTTCTTCAGTGAAGCAGGGTCATAGCAAAAGTTGCCAGAAAGTTTAAATCATCTAAGCATATGATGGAGAAAGAATATTTGCCAGAGAAATTGGTTCAAATATATTTTATTATGTGAAAAAAATAATAAATTAAGAACCTCGGTTGGTGGAGTGTTTGCCTAGCATGCATGAAACCCCAGGGTTAATCTCCAGTACTGCATAAAGCCAGTGCACTGATACAGTAATCCCAGTACTTAGGAGGTGGAAGCAGAGGATTGTGAATTCAAGGTCATTTTTGGCTTTGTAGTGAGTTAAGGTCAGATTGGGCTAAATGAGAACTTGTCTCAAAAGGCAACAACAACCTAACCTTAAAACTCAATTAGTTTCCTGTCCCAGTTAAGGCTGTGTGAGGTGGGCCCTCTTAGAAGGAGCCATTTCCAAGGACGGCAGCAAACGGCTATCTGCTAGGTCTGCTATCAAGACTTGAGGGATTGACTGCTGCTGCTGAGGGGGAGGATGCTGGCTTTGGTGTTACGGTACAGAAGATTGGCTGAAGGGTTCACTGAGAGGGCTTGTCCTGATGAAGGTGGGACATTTGGTAGCATCTACTGACTGTACTGAACATCATGAGTACATTTTACAGCAGTCCCAGTGGGGTCCTGGGGACAGGGCTTTCAGGACACTCAGCCTTCAGCTGACCCAGAAAACCACGACAAATTCATATGCAGTGTGAAGAGAAAGTGTGGAGACTAAATTAGGTGGAGAAAGAGGTACAAAAGCCGAGCTGGCCTCAGAACACCAGAGCAGTCTGCTCTCAAACACACATGCTCTATCCCTCACTGTACCCTTACGATTGCTGGGTGGGGAGGTGAGTGGTCTCCTATTTCTCCTCTATGATGGGGAGGGTAGAGAAGATCAGGATTGAACAACACAGCTGGTTTGATGTTAAAAAAGTTCATGTCAGTTCTGACCACGTGGAATGGATCCATTCAATGAATAATCCACTTATAAACATTCGTATGTTTCCGGGCACTGTGCTGAGTTACAGGGACAAAGTGAACAAAAGAGATGAGATAGTTATTGACTCTAAAACCATACATGTAAATATGTAATTCTGTTGTGGCAAGTGCTCTCAGCTAATGGATGGCAGGAAAGAAAAGTGATGGAGATCTGAAGAGCGGAAAGGAGTTTGATAAGTTATTCTCCACCAATGAAGTGAGCCAGTTCAAGGCAAATTGAAGTATATGAAGGCAGAATTATTTGGAAACAGCTCTACGGTGGGTTCATCAACCTCATAGGGAGAGGTCAGAGAAGTCACCATGGAGAGGGAGACAGAGGGGAAGGGGAAGAGAAAGAGAGAAAAAAAGAGCACACACATGCAGAGAGAGAGAGAGAGAGAGAGAGAGAGAGAGAGAAAGAGAGAGAGAGAGAGAGAGAGAGAGAAAGTACAAAATATCTGGATTACATAGGGAAGAGCGTCTTGAGGACGGGAAGCCCAGCCCCTGTGCTAGAAAGTTCAGGACAGAGGGTGGGGTATGCCAGCCATACCTGCAAGGGGTAGGGACCGAGGGATGCTTGAGAACCTAGAGGCTAGGTCTGCTCTGGTATGTTAAATAGGCACGTCAGCCGATTGTCTCAGGTCTGAATCCCAACAGAATTAAAATCATAAATCACAGAATGGTCCCATCAAAGGAAATAGTATGTGCAAGGAGTTAGCCTGCAGAAGGAGTGTGGGCTGTTAAGATGTTCAGTGAAGTGAGTGAGGCTGGGCTGGGGGCAGTGGAAGGTCAGGGGTGAGATGAAGTAGGGGCGGGGGCAGACCATTCCGGACCTGGGATACATCTTACTGATTCCTTTATAGTTAGTGAGAAACATTAAAGATCATTGACTATGGGAGATGGGAGGGGGGACAGACAGACAGACAGACAGGCATAGTGAACTGAGCAGGGGATGGAGGGAAAGGAGAAGAGAGAGAAAGGGGAGATGAGGAAGAGAAAAAGGAAAGAGGGTATAAGAAGGAGGAAGAGGGTAAATGGAGGTGAGGAAGATGAGAGGAGGGAGGGAGGAGAAAGACAGAGACTAAGAGCTGGAGATGGATCCAGAGCCTGAGAGAGAGGCTGAAACTCTAAGATGGATTTGGGTATGGTCCTCTGGAGCAGCAGAGCTTGCTCTGTCTTTCCCAGTGACCGTGTAGAGGGATGCTTGTTCGTGCTACCACTTCACACAGAGGCCTGCTGCTCTGAACCTCTCTAGCTCTGATTTTAGTAAGATTTTTACCCATTTCCTTTCCGCTGGTTGCGGAAGAGGAGGGGAAGGGAGCAGATTGGGGGTGGCTCCATTCTGCTTGGGACTTAATAGTCACGCTGGCTTTGTAGAAGGTGTGAGTGAGTGGGCAAGTTGGTTCGGTTCAAGCCTGAGGGACAGCTTCGGTATGTAGATGAAGAAGATCCATGGGGTTGTTTACTTACTGTCTGTTAAGTCTGTTATAATGGAGCTTTGTGGGAGTCCTGGTCCTCCAGCATCCATCGCCAGAGAAACATGGATTACATGCCTATGTGCTTCCACTGCTCCATTCTAGGGGCTGCTGGGGACTGAACTGAGGGTAGCTGGTACAGCTGGCTGATCTACCTACGGAGCTGCATCCCTGGTGGATTTGCATTTAAATGTCTTCCAACATTTCAAAGGCTTCCCAAGTGGGATGACATCCTGACTTCTTTGGATTGTCATAAATATTGCCTGGAGTCCAGGAGTGTGAATGAGAAAGAAGCCTGATGGAAGGTGTCAAACCAACAGCATTTCCTGATGTAGATGTGGTCAAACCACAGGAACTAGGGAGAGCTGGAGAGCGGCTATTAAATAACTGGAGGACAATCATAGACATCCAGTCGTTAATATCTGGGAGAGAAAAGCTTTATCAGAAAGCTTGCTTAATTTCTTTTTCTCTCCCTCTCTCTCTCCCTTCTTCTCTCTCTCCCTCCCTCCCTCTAAACCCTGTCTGGTGGATGTTTTTCTGAAGTCTTGCCAAGATCATTAATTAGATTTCTATTTGGTGGAAGAATTTGGCATTATCATTTGATCATTTCAGGTGGAAAGTGGGACTTGTCATGTGCTCTAAGCCAGTTATGTGGGAATCAGCCTGGACATAGGAATGTCTACAGCAGCAGAGCAGAATCAGGCTACAAATGGCATCATGGGAGCCTGGACATAGGAATGTCTACAGTGGCAGAGAAGAATCAGGCTACCTATGGCATCATGGGAGCCTGGACATAGGAATGTCTACAGCAGCAGAGAAGAATCAGGCTACCTATGGTATCATGGGACCCCGATTCCAGGTTGGCCTCCAGTGGCTGCACTTTGGTGATCTTGCTCCTTTGGGGCCTCTTTCCACACTGACTGCTGTTATAGGAAGAACAGTGTGTGGCTTCCTAGTAAGTCTTGGAAGACATGGTGGCTTCTCTCCTTGACTTCTCTCTCAGCTCTCTTGCTCAGCAGAGAACTAGCTGCTTAGTTTCAAGGCTATTCAAATAGCCTGTGAAAAGACCCAAGCCGTAAGAGACTGAGTCCACCTGTCAGCTCTCCTATGACTGTGCAGTCTTGGAGCACATCTACATCTAGTCAATAAGCCCCCTCCCCGCTTTTGTAGTGCATGACAGAATACCACAGGCTTAACCCAGGGCCTTGTGCGTGCAGGTTAGCAGATAGGCAGGTGTTCTACCACTGAGCTACATCCTCAGCTCCCCTCCCATTTTCTTTTTGAGACAGGGTCTCACTAAGTTGCACAGGCAGGCATTGAACCCACTCTGTAGCCCAGGGTGGCTTTGAATTTTCAATCTTCTTGCTTTAGCCTGGGTTGATAGGCCTGTGCCACTAGGTTCAACTTGGCCAACATCCTGGCTCCTGGCGAGCCATCACCACCTAGCTACATCACTTCTACTACCTCTGAAACTCATTGAGGAAAAAAAAAATGGTTATTTAAACAGGCTAGATTTAGATTTTGAGAAAGTTGGTTATGTAATAGTAGATAATTACTATAACATTTTGACTTATTCTAGACAGTTATGGTTTTATTTATATTTGTGTATTTATCCAAAAGATTGTGCGTGAGTGTGTGAATGTATGTGTGTGTGTGTGTGTGTGTGTGTGTGTGTGTGTGTGTAGTGTAGTGTAGTATGTATAAGTATGTATAGAGGTGCCTGTGCCAGGGCCAGAAGAGGATGCTGGGTATTCTGCTCTTCTGCTCTCTGCTTTATTCTCTTGAGACAGGCTGGTAGCCAGCAAATCCCAGAACTCCTCTCGACTCAGCCCTCTCCATTGCTAGGGTCAGAGGCTCACAGACAGCCATGGTGAGCTTCTTTTGTTGGCTCTGGGATTTTGAGCTCAGTTCCCCTTGCTTGCTTAGCAAGTGTTCTTAAGTCCTCCCAGTCCTGCAGATAATATGCTCATTCATCTTGGGGCTGGACTGGTAGGGATTGATTTAGGTGCATTGTGAGTGGTGGATGGATTCCGATGGCAATCATTACACAGTAAGTAGGTGCTCCGAGAAGTGATTAGATGTGGTTTAGTGAGTTTTGAAGTACAGAGTGAGTCATGTGTTCAGGACTCTGGAAATGTGTAAGAACAAGTTAGCGTCACACATGGAAGAAAGAACCCTTCTGCCCTGGTCACCTCCGGACAAGGGAACTAGTTTGAGCCAGCATCATTCAGTTAATTTCACAAAAGGCAAATTAGAGGGCAAGTTGTTTGCTCCATTATTGGTACCTGGACAGAGACTCGGCTCCACACCTTCAGCCTCAGCAGCCAGAGGCATTCTCTACTCTTTCAGGGTCTCCACTCAGGCTTCGGTGCTGACAGAAAAATTCAGCTAATAAGATGAAGCAGAGATGGGGATTTTATTGAAGATGCTTTTAATACCGACTTGAAGCTAAGAGGAAGGGGTGCTCAGATGCTAAGCCTTATGCTAATGTGCCCCCTTCCCCCCCCCCCCCCCCCCGCTCCCCAGCAGTCAGCCATCTTAGCACTGGCCATATAGTTACTCTGCTGGTGGCTGTAGAGAAACCTTTCTCTCCTTTAAAAACAATCTTTCGCTACCATTTTGAGAACTTCATCCAATATGTATTTTGATCATCTCACACCCACTTGTCTCCTAGCTTGTCATCTACCGCTCATCTACCTGATCTACCGCTGGCTTCATGGCCTCTTTTTTATTCTCTTTTAAATAATCTACCAAATCCAGTTTGTGCTGACCATAAACCCTTTGGCGTTGGCTCCTCCACTGGAACATGGTTGACCTACCAGGGGCCACACCCTCAAAGAGAACTGACTCTCCCTCCCTCTGTCATCATTAACTGTCCACAGCTCTTCAGCAAGTGGGGGTTTGTGAACTCCTTCCCATACCATGCTGGAATGTTGACTGACTTCCTCATGGGCAGCAGCCATAGGTGATGGGAGTTCAAGAGGCCTGTCATGTTCAGAAGACACTGCTTTGTTTTGAGCCTCTCCAACCTCTGGCTCTTACAATCTTACAATCTTCCTCAATGGTCCATGAGCCTCGGGAGGTGGTGATACCATTGTCCTGTTTGTGGCTGAGGATTCCACAGATATTTCTTCTCTGCACTTTGACCAGTTGCAAGTTTCTCCATTAACCACTGTCCACTGTGCAGAGAAGCTTCTCTGATGAGGCCTGAGAGCCGTGCTCAACTGTGCTTACAGAGACAGGTGTTTAGGGAGCGGGCTTAGTACAATAACAAAATGATACCAATAGGCTCATCCCCGTGGCCCGTGCTCTTCTTCCACTTTTGACAGCTGAGAAAAGTGAGGCAGCTCTGGAGACGAGTTGGATGGAATTATTATCCAGTGAGGTGAAGCCAGGGCCACCAGAGTTGTGCAAAGGGTTTAGAGCATACCCTTTCCTCAAAAATAGGGTTTCTGATGGGCACCTTCAAAGCCTTCAGGTTTACAGCCAGGGAGGGAGAAAGGCCTTACATTGTGATGGAATTCTAACTAGAGCTCCGTTTCCTTTCCAAACTCCCCAAATTTTCGCTATCTTTTTCTCTTGCCTCAGTTTCCCAGGGAGACTGGAGAAACTTCCAGAGCAGGAAATAAGAGTTGGGATGTGCAGTCGGCCAGTGAGGAGGCGTGTGAGTGCCAGGGGAGTGAGTGTTCCTTTCCTCAGGAAATTCCAGCGCTGTGGATGGGCCTTTTCCTTGGGGATACAGATGCTGTGGAGAACAGGGCCAAGCACACATATTTTTGCCTTTGAACACTTCCCTTCCTTTTGTTTTATTTGGTAAATTTCTGTTCATGTTTCTCAAGTGTGTGGTCTAGAGGGAAGAAATCCTGGCAGTGTCTGGATTTAAGGAAACTTCAAGTCCATTTACACATAGTGGGAGGGAAAAGCCTGGATGTTCATCAAAGATTCTCTCTCTTTCTACAAAACTGAGTATGTAAAAGTCAAACAAATAAACGGCAGGACTCAGCAAAGGTGACACTGAAGAGGGTCTGAGCACATCTGGGCAGATGGAATACAGGAGGACATTAAACCCTGGTCTTTTCCACCCCAAACTGTCCAAGAACCTGGAGACATCTGCTTGATCAGGCTGTATTGGTGAGAGACAGCACAGGAAGGACAGGAGGTGGCGAATAGAGATGGGAAACGTTGAGTCTATTCTTTGTAGCAAGAATCAAGGCTCTGGAAAACCGGCAGTGGGATGGTCTAGTAAACCCCACATTGGGAAATCTTCTGAGGCAGGTAGGTTTGCGCATATGACCCTGAACTTGTGTTTACCACATCTCTGATTTAAAAGAATCGTCTGAGCCTTCACTTGCTTTCCAGTCTGCAAGGGTGTCTACCTGGTCTAGACATCTTTCTTCCAGTTCTCTAGGCCATGACCTTGGATAAGAGAGTCCCATGGTCCCTTGAGACTTGGTTCCTGAGACCCCAGGGTTTTGTGCTCACTTCTTCCCATGATGTTATCTGGTGTCCTCAAGGGCCCCACTCAGTGCTGCTTCCTGTGTCTGTCTTAGTCAAGCTGGAAGTAAGCACCATTGCGTGGATGGTGCACTTCCTGGATCAAACACACTAGAGCAGGCAGGTGGGGAGCTCTGTGGCTGAGTCTGGCTCAGTGGAGAACCCAAGTTAATAATTTACTGTGGCCACTGGTAATGACCTTGACAAACACTGGTAAAATCTGCAAGTCTGGTCTGGTGTTTAACTAACATCACACGGGTCCAGAAAGAACTTCTTGTTAATGCTATCTGAATATATATATATATATATATATATATATATATATATATATACAATCTCCAGTTCTATCTTATCCAGCAGTCAGTCAGGATGATTTCCTCATTGTGTTTAATGTCTAGAGATGTCACACAAGCTTAAGAGCCTCCAAGGAGCTGTTCCCCAAGGCAGGAGGACAGAGGCATAGTGATAAAGACACCCCATATAAAGGGCAGGATAATAACATTTGGGTCTGGTACATGCAAGGGACAATCAATGTTCCTCTGTCCTATGACCCTTTTATTTTTAAAAGCACCTATTTTCTTTCTTTCCCTTTAATTTCCTCTTTTCTTCATCACCTCCCTGTCTCTCTTTCTTTCTCTTTCTCTCTGTTTCTCTGTCTCTCCTTCCCTCCTTCTTTCCCTCCCTCCCTCCATCCATTCCATCTATCCCAAGTTTGCCTCAAATTCACTATGTAGCTGAGTATAATTTTGAACTTGGGATCTTCCTGCTTTTACTTCCTGCGCGCTGTGATTATAGACATATACCACCAAACCTGGGTATGCTGGGCTAAGGACTGAACCCAGGATACATGCGTGTCTGGGCATATGTGGTATATAGTTGTAGATGTGGGTATTGCACACATGCATGTGGGGGCCTGAGGCTGAAATCTGGAATCATCCTCAGTGCTCCTTATTTGTCTGACATAAGCTTATTTGTTAAGAGCTCCTGGGCTGCTTAGTCTCTGCTTTCTGAAGCTAGACTTACCAGCAGCCTGCCTGATTCACCAAGCACTTGTATGGGTTCTAGGGGTGTTGGGTGAGTACTCTGTCAACCAAGCCATGTCCCCTCTGCATTGAATCCTTTATCTCTTTGAGCAGTTCTGAATGTTTACCTGGAGTTTAAGCTGATAACCCTTTCTGGTGTAATGTCCACCCAGCCACTGCTTCTAGAAGGTACGTTAGTTGGAAATGGCCCTTTCATTTTAGACATTGCCCACCTCTTTCTCTGCCATACCTTCAACTCCAGTGCTATTGCTACCTGTAGTGTGACGTGGGGGCCTGGACAGCTAAAGGACGCATGCTAACCTTACCTCATTAGGAAGTCACCTGAATTAGCCTGTTGTGGTTACATTTATTTATCTCCGAAACAGGAGCAGTTAGTGTTCTATGAGAGCTGAGAAACACCATAGTTGCCTGTCTTTTCCTTGGGCTCCAAGAAAGGGTTTCCCCATCCTGTTGTCTTTTCTAGGATACCATGATGTTCCTTGGGAGGAGGCAGTTAGCCCAAGATGAGAGGCTACAGTGGAAGACAGTGGAAGAGAGAGCAAGCTAGAAAAGAGGAGATGTGGAAGAGGAAGAGGAAGCTGGGAGGGAGGCAGCTACAGTCAGACAGCCCCCAGTGGCAGGGACACCTGAGATGGGTGATGTTTATGGTTCTTGTTTCAAGGGTCTCCCCATCTATGGCATCAAACACACCATTTATTGGTCCAGTGCCTTGTAGCTTGACTTCTAGACTTTGAGTGAGATTCTGAGGAGAAACTATTAGATATCAAAGAAATTAAGTAGGCCAGATTTCACCCTTGGCTTGCAAATATTTTTCCCAGTCTTCTATTAATCTTCTATTTTCTTAACTGTCTTTTGAAGGGCTAAGTCTTATAGAGTCTAACTTATTAATTTGTCTTTCTAGATTTGTGATTTTGGTGTCATTTAAGAACTCTTTGCCTACTTATATTCCCCCAATTTTTTTCTTTCTTAAATTTACATCCCAGTTTGGGGCTGGAGGGATGGCTCAGCTTGAAGTTTTAATAGCACTTGTTTTTGCAGAGGACCCACATTAGCTTGTGACTGCCTGCAGTTCCAGCTCTGGGGGATCTGATACCCTCTGGCCTCTGCAGCTACCTGAATTCATATGGCATACATACACATAGAAATTAAAGTAAAAGTTTGTGGCTCATTTTGAGTTAAGTTTTTATGTAAGGTAAGGGTTCGTGGATTTAGCTTATAGACTTCTAATTCCTCAGGCACTATTTACTGAAGGGCTTTTTATGCCTCTGATGTAGAAGGCTTTAGACCATTTGTCCCAGTGAGTTGGACAGCACATTTGCATGGCTCTGGTTCTGGGTTCTCTGTTCTGTTTCTCTCACTTGGGAATGCCGTAGTCCTGATTACTGGAGCCTTGATTCTGATAGGTGGAGTTCTTCCATTTTACTCTTCCTCAAAATTCTGCTCACTTTGTCTTTTTTTTTTTTTTTTATAACTGCTAGAAAAAAAAATGTAGTGTGTAGCATAAGAATGTTGCTAAGCTCTGCATGGGAATTGTACCATACCTCCATGCCAGTACAGAAGGAATTAGCACATCTACCATGTTGACTCTTCCAGGTGACCAGCATGGGATACTTCTCCATGTGTTCAGTCCCCCTTTAACATTTATCATTTTTCATCATTTGATCTGGTATTTTTATTTATTAAGAAATTTATTGCCGGGCGGTGGTGGCGCACGCCTTTAATCCCAGCACTTGGGAGGCAGAGGCAGGTCGATTTCTGAGTTCGAGGCCAGCCTGGTCTACAAAGTGAGTTCCAGGACAGCCAGAGCTACACAGAGAAACCCTGTCTCGAAAAACCAAAAAAAAAAAAAAAAAAAAAAAAAAAAAAAAAAAAAAAAGAAATTTATTTATTACTATGTTAAAAATACTTATTTTATGTATGTGTATGTGTTGTGATCCTGTGTAGGTATATGTGTATCACATGCACACAGGAGCCTAAGGAGGTGAGAATAGGGTATCTAACCCCCTGGAACTGGAATTAGATAGCTGTTACCTGCCGTATAGGTGCTGAGAATTGAACCATGATCTGCCTGCAAGAGCAGCAAGTGCTTTTAACTGCTGACCCATCTCTCCAGCCCTTATTTTTTATTTATGCGTATGTATGTATGTATGTATGTATGTACATTGTGTGTGTGTGCAAGTACCCCCTGCCAGAGGCCAGAGGCCATCAGATCCCCTGGAACCAGAATTACAGGCAATTGGAAGCTGCCTGATGTGGGTGCTGGGAACCGAACTCAGCTCGTCAGGAAGAGCACCAAGCTCTCCTCTAAGAGCTCAGCTACCTCTCTAGTCCCACCCACTGATATTTTAAAGCATTTCCTTTTTTGTTTCATTGGTCTCCCCTGATTGTTTCCTTCACTGATTTCTGCGCAGATCTTCATTACTTCCTTTTCTGATTGCTTTGGGTTTGTATTTCTCCTCCTCTTTTAGGCTACTTAGAATGTCAGATTCAAACATTTCCTCTTTCCTAATAACACTAGTACTATACATTCTTAATTTTTCACTCAGGTAGGTAGGTATATTTAAACTCTTCCACAAAGCATCTGGCGTTTAGAGAGTTCTCAAAAGAATTAGTGAGCTAATTAGGGGCTGGTAAGATAGCTCAGCGGGTAAGAGCACTGACTGCTCTTCCAAAGGTCCTCAGTTCAAATCCCAGCAACCACATGGTGGCTCACAACCATCCGTAATGAGATCTGATGCCCTCTTCTGGTGTGTCTAAAGACAGCTACAGTGTACTCACATATAATAATAAATAAATCCTTTTTTTCTTTTTTAAAAGAATAAGTCAAAATGGGTAAGAAGTATTTGAAAGTGTTCAGTCTCCTGAGCAGTTGTGGAGAGGCAAGTTTAAACCGCTTTGAGATGTCATCAGACTCCAATCAGAACGGCCACAGAAACAATTGAGAACACATGCTAAGGAGTTCTCAGTGGGGAAAGGGAACCCTCATTTACTGTTGGCATCAGTGCAACCTGTGCAGAATTCTAAAACAGCTGTAAATAAGTCTGTGACCCAGCTTCATGACTCTGTGCCATTTGCCAAAAGACCTCCACACCCCACTCCACAGACACTTTTTCAGCCATGTTCATTGCGGCTCTATTCACAGTAGCTAGGAAGTGGAAATGTCCTAAACGCCCTTAGCAGACGAATGAGTGAAAATATGGTATCTAGCCGGGCAGTGCTGGTGCACGCCTTTAATCCCAGCACTTGGGAGGCAGAGGCAGGCGGATTTCTAGTTCGAGGCCAGCCTGGTCTACAGAGTGAGTTCCAGGACAGCCAGGGCTACACAGAGAAACCCTGTCTCAAAAAACCAAAAAAGAAAAAGAAAAAAAAATGGTATCTATATTGTATCGAAAAATGAAATCATGAACTCTGTAGGTAAATGGATGGAACTAGAAAAGATCATACTGAGTCAGGGGACCCAGACCAAGAAAAAGAAATGCCACACGCTCTCTCTCATTTGTGGCTCCTACCCCCACATCTTTATATGTGAGCATATAGCCTTGAGCAACTGCAGCAATAATTTCTAAATGTTTGTATTTTACCATTTCTAGTCTGCTTGTATTTTGACTATAAAACATATGGTCTCAACTTTTTAAAAGCCTTTGGTTTGCTGTTCAGAATTTAGCTTATGTTGGTTAAAATTTCTTGAGCTCTGGAAAACAATATAGATTTTGTTAAAAAAGGAGTTTGTAAAACAGTAACTGTGGGTCTACTTCAGGGTTAGACGTAAGTGGGGTTTTTTTGTTTGTTTGTTTGTTTTGTCTCTACCAAACAGAGATGTTGTTGCTCTGTGGACAAATGATTTTCCACTATTCCCAGCCATAGTTCTCCAGATAGAAAGTGCGACTGCTCCCTTTTTATGGCTTATCAATCCAGTTATATTTTATGATAAAGAAATTGATTGAAGATATGTCAAGTGCCATATTTGCTGGTGAGGGTTTTCCTGCTCAACTTGTAATTTTATGCAGTTTTTCTATCTTATGTTGTTTTGTTAAGACAAAACAAAACAAAACAAAACAAAAGCAAAACAAAAGAGTGAGAAGAGAATTCCAGAAAGAACAAAATAAACGTCAGTGCATGAGCACCTAAGGAAGAAAAGAAAGTTCACACATTGGTAATGTACTTTCGCTCCCTCCCGATATATTTAAAGGATCTTTTTTGGATGATCATGTAAAATGTCCCCATGCCCTTCAGTCAGTAAAGCATGTACAGAAGTCATCTAAGAGGCTAGCCACCTGTGAGCTCCTGCTGTCCCCGTTTCTTTGCACACTCCTTATAGTCTAGGTTTTGCCTTCTAGAGAAAAAAAAAAAAAGAAAGAAAAGAAAACTAAAGGTCTGCCAGAGGAAGTTTGTAAACTAGGTCAGAGCCAGGAAGGCTAAAGATTCAGGAGTTCATGAGCAGCTGAGTCAGGAGGATGGAGTCCGTAGGGGAAGTCCAAGTCAGAGCTCTGGCTGACTCAGACAACTGAGGTGGTGACCTCCTGGCCATCCTCTTTCTACTCTGAGTCAGGCCTGGGATCCTTCAGCTGTCCCAGGATTGCGCTGATAGATTCAGCTGAGTCATTTGGCCTCATTTTGTGTTAGGTGATCTGTCAGAGACAGGTAAAACAATTTCGGGGCCCACTGACTTCGGTTCTCTGAATGACTGAGGATGACCGCAGTTAGAAGGTTGGGAAGAATTCTGTAGACCAGAGGGGAAGAGCAAGCAACAAACGAATAACAAAGGGAGATTGAGTTCGCATAAAACAGACAGGACATCTGGGTGTGGTGGTGCATGCCTTTGATCCCAGCATTCAGAAGGCAGAGGCAGGAGGATATCTGTGAGCTTGAGGCCAGCATGGTCTACATAGAGAGTTCCAGTTCAGCCAGGGCCACATTGAGAAAGACCTGTCCAAAAAAAAAAAAAAAAAGCCAGGACACAGGCTCTTCTGCAAGAAATGAGTTGTTCTTATCAGAAGCCTGGTTGGTTTTGTCTCTCCCCTACATCTGTCTACTCTCTCCTGTCTCATTCCTCACCGTTGTAGTCTTTTAGCTGACGTTCCTGTGATGTCATAGGTATGACCTTTTAGCTTTTATACCCGGTGACTGTAGAGGCTACTTACGTACGCATGGAGCAGTGGAGTGTGGGTGACTACCGTTTTTTGTCCATATTAAGCCTGTGTTGCATTTGAGAGGGCACTAAAGATGGGCACCCGGAGTCCGAGAGGGTCTGGGCTGGAGCTTCAGAGTGTGGCCAGCCCCGTTGGGGACATGCAACAGTAGATGATCCCGAAGAAGAACCAGGCCCTTCCCAAGTCTCTTGCTTTCTCTCTGTGGTCTTTCACAATCCTTCTCTCACACATAGTCAGTCCTCCCTCCCATGTGATCCCGTCTTCAGTGAGGCCCATCGGAAGCTATGTCGACAAGACAACTGTGACAGCGCAGCTGCCCTTTCCTTTAAAACAGGGCTTCCCAACCTTCCCAGTGCTGCAGCCCTTTAATACAGCTCCTCATGTGGTGATCCCCAATCTTCAGATTACCTTTGTTGCTACCTCATGGTACTGTTATGAATTGTAATGTAAATATCCATGTTTTCCCGTGGCCTTCGGTGACCCCTGTGGAGAGGTCGTTTGACCCCCCCAAATGGGTCATGATTCACAGGGTAAGAACCACTGCTTTAAAAAGTATCCAGCCTCAAGTACTTTCTTTTATAGAAACATCAAGTTGACTAAAATCAATACCTTGATGTGGTGAAAGAGGAAGATGCCTATTCTGTCTGCATGAAGCCCACTGTGCAATGGTGCCCACCATACAATGGTGCTCACCGTACAATGGCGCCAGCAAAAGTGCCATAAATTCTGTCTCCAGTTGGTTTGGGCAGCACTGGTGAGCAATCTTCCCCCTTCTCTGCTTCCAACCCCACAAGAGACTTTCCGGCCTTTGGGTTCCTCACTCTTTTTTTTTTATATATGAAGATTTATTTACTTATTTTATGTATGTGAGTACACTATAGCTGTACAGATGGTTGTGAGCCTTTATGTGGTTGTTGGGAATTGAATTTTTAGGACTTCTTGCCAGCTCTAGTCAGCCTCGCTCACTCAGTCCCTGCTTGCTCCGGTCCAAAGATTTATTTATTATTATACATTAAGTACACTGTAGCTGGCTTCTGACGCACCAGGAGAGGGTGTCAGATCTCATTACAGGTGGTTGTGAGCCACCATACGGTTGCTGGGATTTGAACTCAGGACCTTCAGAAGAGCAGTCAGTGCTGAGCCATCTCGCCAGCCACTGGCTCATCACTTAGTGGAGACTAATATAGAGGGTAGAAAGAGTTCTTGCGTTCCTTAGATCAGTGAACGTGGACTGAGAGCCCTGCAGTAAGCAGAGCACCCTCTGTGTGGGGAAGGTTGGAGGTTCTGATCTGCCCTGTGGCCTCAGAAGCCATGTTTGAAGAGATGAGGTGCTCTGACCTGACCACGCCCTTGCAGGTGTCACATGCATTTCAGAATGGTACCATAACTTCACCAGACAGAACAGTGAGACCAGGGAATGTCAGTTCCCGTTTGAGGGACAGAGTTTATGACTTTGTTAAAGACACTGATTTTTTTTGTTTTGTTTTGTTTTGTTTTTTGTTTTTCGAGACAGGGTTTCTCTGTGTAGCCCTGGCTGTCCTGGAACTCACTCTGTAGACCAGGCTGGCCTTGAACTCAGAAATCTACCTGCCTCTGCCTCCCAAGTGCTGGGATTAAAGGTGTGTGCCACCATTACCCGGCCATATGTGTCTTAATAAAGATATGTAAAATTATGAAAGATCTTGGAAAAGAAAATTTAATAGACCCAATTTTTAGTCTACTGAGGACAGCATATAGCACAGCCATTAGTCCCAAGATTCTGAAAGCAACTAGAAGTTAGCACCGAGGTTCCTGGCAGTCACAGCGAAACAGAAATCATTCTTCTCTTGTTTCTAGAAAAACAAAACAAAACAACGAAACAAAAGCCCAACTCAAACCATTACTCTAGGAAGGGAGCTTTGCTTGACATGTAAGTTTAAGAAGTACACCCAGTTCTCTTTCTGGTCTGGGGGTCTAGGTCCCTATAAGCAGAGGGAATGCAGGAAGATGCTGGGGTTCCATGGATCACCTGCATGTGCGTGAGGTGCACATTCACCAGAGGAAAGCAGATTGTTCCAGATCATTGAACAGCTACTGAGTATAGCCATTTCATTTCCGAATCTTACTTCCTTGTGGAAAAGTATCAGGTGATGTCCTACCTACACAGGAGTTAGACAGGAGCTCTGAATGCCACCAAAGTCAGACCTGACATCATTAGCAAGGCAAGGGGGATGAATATATGAGACCAGAAGTAATATGTAGGGAACCACAGAAAATGTGTACATGAGGGGACCAGAGGCTGGCATCAGATGTCATCCTCAGTTTCTATTCTTCTTACTCTATTTAAAAAAAGATTTTTAAGCCAGGTGGTGGTAGCGCATGCCTTTAATCCCAGCACTTGGGAGGCAGAGGCAGGTGGATTTCCGAGTTCGAGGCCAGCCTGGTCTACAGAGTGAGTACCAGGACAGCCAAGGCTACACAGAGAAACCCTGTCTCAAAAAACCAAAAAAAAAAAAAAAAAAAGATTTTTAAGTGTATGCCTGTGATTTAAGTGATGTGTGCCTATGTGAGCTTGTGCCCACATGTAAGGTGCCCACTGAGGCCAGAAAGAGTTGGATCTACTGGAACTGGAGTTAAGGATAGTTGTGTGCTCCTGTGAAGGACTGCTTTTTACTGCTGACCAATTTCTCCAGCCCCTCCACCCTAGTTTTGAGACAGGGTCTCTCACTGAACATGGAGCTTTCTGTGTAGGCTAGACTGACTGGCTGGCTAGGATCCTCCTGTCTCTGCCTCCCCAGCCCCACGATTACAGAGGGGCCCCATCACTCCTGGCTTTCTGGGTGGGTGCTGGGGACCTGAATTCAGGTCCCCATACCTGTAAGTACAGCAAGTGCTCTAACTGATCAAACCGTCTTCCTAGGCCTCGGTCTAATGCATTTAATAATACGTTCATTTCAAGTGTATAGTGATATTGGCAGTGATAACATTGTATCATGTTATTCTCCCTTTGAAAATATAAATAAGTCAAGTAAGATCCAGAGAACAGATGGCCCATAAAAGTCAGTCAGCAAAACCTATTGAGAACTGCTCAAATTGTGTTCTCGTCCCCCTGGCAAAGTCCCTAAGGAAGAAGATGGGGGCAACAGACAGATGTGGAAGAACCTTTCTAGTGATGTGTGACTGGACACCTGGCCCTGTTCTGTCTTCGTGACAGAGAAAGCAGACTCATCAAGGCTGCTGCTGACCCAAAGCAGATAGAGACAGACCAAGTATGAAATGACACACCAAGATTCAAAATGATCCCTGAGTGGAACGTGTTTTTTAAAAAAATCTACATGTTAAACCAAACAAGATAAGAGACACCTGCTGTTTCCCCTTACTTTTTTTGCATTACATTAAGAATTTATATTGTGTGTTTGTGTGTGTGTGTGTGTGTTCCACAGCACACATGTGGAAATCAGAGTACAAACAAACAATTTGTAAGAGTTTGTATCTTTCTCTCCCATGTGGGTCCCAGGAATCAATCCCCTGGTCATCAAGCTTGGCAGTAAGTGCCTTTAACGCACAGAGCCATCTCTGCCTTTCTTTTATTTTCAGGGATTAAATACAATGTGAGGACCATAATCTTGTACATTTTGAAGGAAACCTTAAGCCTCGGTCTCTGGCACAACAAGCATTTGTGTGCACAAACAAACATGCTGTCGGGTTTTAGACTCCTCCAAGGTACCATTTAGTGGATTTAATGAGGTGCCATGACTCTAAGTTCTGCTCTCTGCTCCATCGACCGTGCTTTTGGTTGATACTTGGTGCATTCCCAGGGGCGTTCAGCCGAGAGCTGGTATTTACTGAGCTGCAACTCCATACATTCATCTGTCCAAGTGCTGAGAAGGGCTGAGAAGCTGACGGAGACCCGGGGTTCTCTCCCATGAGTCTGTGCAGGGGTCAGGGTCCCAAGCGGCTATTGGAGCCTGCAGGCATCGGAGCAGGGGCTGAGCATCCTCACTTCAAGCTACGTGCAAACACTAGACAGCACTTCAAAAACAACAGCTTTCTGAAGCAAGGGTGGAGAGGTTCCAGAGCCCCTCATTCCCACATGGCTGTATTCTTTCTATTTCAAAATTGCACATTTACTGGCTCCTCTGGCGACATGTTGTTTGGAAGAGATAGCCATCCATGAGCATTTGTAACTGGATAGGGTGTGAGGGCAGTGGAGGCAGTAGGGAGGCGGAATGGGGCCCAAGAAGCTTTATTCATAGAAAATACCACAGAGGCGTGGGATTCTTTCTCCCCTCTTCTGGTCTCCAGGCCCTGCCACAGTCCTCTTAAATCCCTGAGTGTGGACAAGCCCACCTCGGCTGCCACCCTTGCTTGCTTGTTGCCCTTTATACCTGGAGTTGGCCTCTCGCTCCCACTGGGAGTCTCTCATACCACTCCTGCGTCGTTAAACCATTAAAATGGGAAGATGACATGCAAAGGCAAGAAGGGGTGCAGACTTTATTCTGGAAAAGGACCTACTCCCATGAACTTTCTGTTCTTTTTCATTTAGGTTAAGTGGTTCTGTTTCTTCATCCCAGACTAACTGCAAACGGGTGTCTCTCATTTTCCATTCCATTACAACTGGCCCACGAATCCCTCCTCATTCCTGAACTCCAGCCACGGGGGATGGCGCACAGTGCTGAGCTGGCATCCTGTCCCACAGACCTTGGCCAAGGGTGTTCCCTGGAAACTCAGTTGTCTAGGCATGAGCTCAGAGCCTGGCGTGTTTGCCACCCCTCAGAATGACTCCATGTGCTTTCTATAAAACGCCGAATGTAAAGCCAGAAGGTAGCTCGTCTTCTCTGCATGCCGTAGTTTTCCCTCGCTGCTTCTTTAGAGACTTAACACCCCGCCTTTGTATGGCAACAGCTGTCCTGACTTCTCAGCATGGCTGTAAGGCAAGTCCTCCTTCCACAGTGCTCATTTCCTTCCAGAGAGGCCCTGGAGGGTGGAGAACCAACTACATGCCATCTAGCAGGTCCCTGTGAGTCCTTAAGGCCAGGGATGTCTCTGTAGGAAGAGTCTCCAGTTTAATCAGTGAAATAATTTGCACATGAGACCCCCAAATCAGCTGTCAGCATCTCCTCCTCACCATCTCAGTCTGCTCGTTTGGCACCAGGCCTTCTGATTAGGGTTGGTGCCATCTCCCAGCTTCCATGGGGGCTGTGAAATGCTGTGACTGGGAGTCAATCCATTGTCCCGCCTCTGCCCTCCAGGGTACTTTGACCTCTCCTGTGGGAAAGGTTCCCTCTGGGTTGAATTTCTCTGGCTTGTTTCTTTAAAGTCAACCCTCTTGTAAAACCTGAACTTCTGGTTTTTATACATGTGATGACTCTCAAAGAGAACAGCCTTCCTTTGCCTGTTTGACTCAGGGAGCATCTCAAGGGAGAGCAAAGAAGGAAGGAATAGGGAAGTGTCACCCTTGAACTCTGTCTGGGAAAATACAAGAGCACTGCCACTCTCCTCTTCTCAGGGTTTACATGGTGAGCTGTTGAAGGTTCAGCCACCGAGGGAGGTACTTCAAAACCCCAAGAAATTCCAAGAGCGAGCTAGGGCTGTTGCTTAGTGGTACCTAGCATCTGTGGGGCCCCAAGTTCAAGTCTCTGTCCTACAAAAATAGCATCAAAGAAAAAATAAACCCTGAGAAAACACTGGACCAGTGCACTGGTCCTGGGAGGCGTTTGCTGGGTTTTGAGTATTGACAAGCATATGTTCCCAGGATGGATGATAATGGCTTAGAAAGGAGTGTCACTGTCCGTGCTGGATAGCGTCGTATCAACTTGACACGAGCTAGAGTTATCTGAAAGGAGGGAGTCTCGACCAAGAAAATACCTCCATAAGATCTGGCTGTAGAGCATGCCAAGGGATGGTGGAACATGCCTTAAGTCCCAACACTTGAGAAACAGAGGCAGGCAGATCTCTGAGTTCCAGGATAGCCAGGGCTACACAGAGAAACCCTGTTTCAAATAGCTAGGCGATCTTACTATAGGGCATGTTTTAAATTAGTGATTAATGGGGGAGGTCCCAGTCCATCGTGGGTAATTTCACTGCTGGGCTGGTGGTCCTGGGTTCTCCAGAAAGCAGGCTGAGCAAGCCATGATGAACAGGCCATAGCATCCTGTAAGCAGCACTCCTCCATGGCCTCTGCATCAGCACCTGCTCCAGGATCCTGGCCTGTTTGAGTTCCTGTCCTGACTTCCTTCAGTGATGGCCTACAATGTGGAAGTATAAGCCAAAGAAACTCTTTCCTCCCCAACTTTCTTTTGGTCATGGTATTTCATCATAACAATAGAAACCCTAGCCAAGACAATGTCCTAGATCCACTGTAACCTAGGACGCTGTGTGGATATGGGGAGTTGGGAAGCAGCCACTTATATGAAAGCATAACTTCATTTTTTTTAAAGATTTATTTATTATTTTATGTAAGTACACTGTAGCTGTCTTCAGACACACCAGAAGAGGGCGTCAGATCTCATGATGGATGGTTGTGAGCCACCATATGGTTGCTGGGATTTGAACTCAGGACCTTCGGAAGAGCAGTCAGTCCTCTTGACCACTGAGCAGCCTGAACGCATAACTTCTTGAAAGCACGTTAAGAGACTAATTGATGAGAAAAAATGAAGGCATTTTTCCAGAAGCCCAGGAATGTCTTAGGGGGGCAGATAAGCCCTGCTTGTTAAAGTAGAGCCGATAACCAGGGGGACTTCAGAGTGCAGCCTCATGAACTCTGGGGAGCGGAGATAAGATAAACAGAGGAAGATCCCAGGAGGAAAGCTGCTCTAGAGCACAACTGGATGGGCTCAAAAAGCAGCAGACATATTCAATAAAAACAAAACCCAGACAGCTTTCTCTTTTCTTCTTTGTCAAGTCTTGAGACCAAAAATGTGACTCTTCCCAAGGAGATCATTACAGTTATCAACAAGGTTATGCGTAACAGAGTTTGAGAGCCGTGCTCCGCCTGCCATTTAGGGAGAGCAGGGCGCTCCGCTCTAGCCCAAGTCTGTGATAGAAAAGAATTGTTAACAGCCTTTAAGAAAGAGGTCAATGGTCTTGTGTAATCGGATGGAATTTAGTGTCGCACTGTATGTGGCGAGTCCTCGTGGATACGAAGCCTGTGCTCTGGGGCAGCTAGACTCAGCCTAGGTCCTAGCTATCTGATTTGAAGCACACCACTTAGGTGTGTCAGTTTACTGATAAGGAGTATAACAGAGCCCACCCCACCAGTCTTTCCGGAGGATAAAAGCAGGGTGATACATTCAGTGGTTGACAAGGGCTTAGGAGATAGGTCACTCAATAAAATGCTTGCTGAGTTCACTCCTAAAATCTCACCAAAAAAAGTATGACATGGTGAAGCGCTCTTGTGATCCCAGCGGTAGTCAGGAAGCTGGGGGCAGCTGGGCCCCTGCGGCTCACTGGTCAGTCAGTCTAGCTACTTGGTGACTTCCAGGCTAGTAAGAGAACCTGTCTTTTTTTTTTTTTTTTTTTTTTTTTTAAGATAGTGCCTGAGAAATGACACTGAGCCTACGTTCTGGTCTCCGTATAACATACACACATTCATTTGTATGCACACATGCATTTGCTCACACATATTTATACATGCAAACACAAAGATGCTTGGCATCATGTGCCTGTCACACTGGAGTCACCCATAGGTAGGTGCCCTGGAGATGAGAGAGGAGAGAATGAGGGATCTTTATACAGCTGCTGCTCTGAACTTCCATGCTTCTCAGCTCTGAGACGCTGGGGGTGGGGGGGAGAGTGTGGGGGAGTAGGATGTGCATCCTCTGCATTCAGCAAATAGGACAGAACAGCAGACCCACCCCATAATGGGAAGTCCCATGACTTCTGCCTCCCCCTGGTCCCTGCACCTCCCCCTTGGTCCCACATCACATTTCATTTGCTGGTGTGGGTCTGGCATTGGAAACAACAGGCTTGTAAGTGATTTTCCCAGCCAGTGCAGGCCTGAGAATCATCTGGCAATGCTCTGTGGGTGTCTGGTGTGTCTGGTAACTTTAAACAAAGGGTACTGGTGACAACAGTCCAACAGGGAAGCATGCCTTTGGCAAGAGGCCTCTGTGTGTGTGTGTGTGTGTGTGTGTGTGTGTGTTCACCTTGTCTGCCCTGGGAGGTGGAACTGGCTATTTGCTTTGTAGAACAAAGAACAGGTTTATTTGGGCTGGAGGAGACCCGCAGGAGGCGGGTTGATGGGAGGCCTGGCAAGGTTCTTCTTGGTTAAAACACACTTTAGGAGAAGCGTCTTGCCTACATCAGTCTTTCTTTTCCAGATAGGAAAAAAAGGCCACAGTCACAAGCTTAGACTTTGATCCAGCAAACAAAAGCCCACACAAAAGGGTCATGAGGAAACTGACCCTCTTAACCTTAAGCTTGTTGGGTGTCATAAATAGAAAAAGGATTGAGGATAGCAGCTAATCAGAGTGGGTTAAAAAAGAGCCTGTAGGTTGTAGAAATGGGGATGTTCTACAACCCTGGAAACAAGGGTGGCCCACACATGGAGAGGGGGACATAGCCCTCATATGATAGTTTACAGACAGCATCTCATGGAGGCCAGCTTACCCTGGAATGCCCTGTGTAGCCACAGGTAACTTTTAACTTCTGATTCTCATGCCTCCATCTCCCAAGTGCCTTGGTGCATGCTAGGCAAGCACTCTACCAACTGAGCTGCATGCCCGGATCCTCACATGGTGGTTTTAATCTTAAGGCCATGACCAGCCAAGCATGTGTGCCAGGAGGTGAAGATTTGGGTCAGTGCACAAGGAGTCCTGGAGAGGGTGACCTCCCTGTTTGGAAGAAGCATGCCAGAAAAGGGAGAGACGTCTCACAGCGCAGGGTACTTCTAGGTACCAGAAAGAACATACATGGTGTGGCATTGGTTAGCTTCCTTATGATTATGACAAAATACTGATGAAAGCAACTCAAGGAAGGAAAAGTTGATTTGGGCTCAAAGTTTGATGGCTCACAGTTTAAGGGTGTGGTCCATCACAGCAGGGAAGACTCAATGGCAGGAGCGTGAGGTAGCTGGTCACACTGCCTCCAGTCAGGAAACAGTGATCAATGGATGCTGGTGTTAGCACATTTTCTCTCTCTCTCTCTCTTTTTTTTCTTCAGTCAATGACACCAACCCAAAGGGTGGTGTCAAGTTGACAACCTTAACCACTATAGTGTGCTTCCCATCCTTGAGGATGAGAGGCAGTAATGAGCTAAGTATACAAGAGATGATAAGGAAGGAGCTGCCTTTCTCAAGCTCCTGTACTCGACAAGTGCCCTATCATCAGCCTCTCTCACCTCTGTGTCTGGTTAGCCCATATTCCCTAGACAGAGTGAAGGCTCCTCACCCCCCAACCCCTGTGGGCCATATCTCCACTGTGAATATGGTGCCAGTTGCTGGACTTTTTCCATCACAGCTTTTCAGCTGTTGTAACTGACACAGCAGTTTACTATGTGGTTGGTTGGTTGCTTGCTTGTTGTTGTTTTAAAGTATTTATATAAGCCTAGTCCAATAAGTAAAAATTGGCAAGCATTATCTGTTCTCAAAAGGCTTATAGTCCAGTGGGGAAGCGTGCATGGTAGACATTCACACAAGTTGGTAGACCTACAATTGTGACAAGGTCATGGTGAGCAGGGCTGGTGTCTCTCCCAGCCTGGATGGTCAGGGACTGTCTCCTTGAGATGACAGTGGACTGAACGGAAGATAATGAGGTAGGGAAGGTGGCAGGTAATCCTCCAGGCAGATGTTCAAAGTCCCTGTGGTAGGAAGAAGTGTGATGAACCAGACTTTAAACAGAACACGACAGAAGCGTGAGTGATGAGGAGGAAGGGACAAGAAGTGATGCTGGGAAGGGAAGATCGCTGAGGACCATGGTCCAAGAGAAGGAAGGCCTGCAGAGGCCTTATCCTGAGAGCACGGGGAAGCTGGTGAAATACCTAAGGATGGAGCATCATGATCTGACTTCTGACCAAAAATTATCTCAGGCTGGTGAGATGGTTCAGCAGGTAGAAATTCTGTACAGGCCTGATGATTTGAGTTCAGTCTCTGGAACGCATGTAAAAGAGGAAGGAACTAGCTCCAAAAAGCTGTCCTCTCACATCTACATGCACACTTGTGGTTTATGTGTACACACTTAAATAACATAAATACATACATATACATATTCGTACACACTCACACACATACACATATACACATACTCGTACACAAGCATACACATGCCTACATGCACATACAATCATATACATACTCATACATACACACTCATACATACATGCAACACACTCATACACACATACACTCATATACATAAACACACATACACATACACACTCATACACATAACAGTGTATATTGGTTAATAGCTACTTTTTTCCATCCCTTTATGTAATAAAATACCATGACCAAGGCAACCTATAGAAGTGTTTATGTGGGTTTATGGTGCTACAGGGAGCATCCATAATGACTGGAGGCATGGCAGCAGGCCACATGAGCAGAAAGCTGAGAGATCACATCTTCAGCTGTAGACAGAAAGCAGAGAGGGTGTATGGGGGTGAGGCTGTCCACTCTCAAAGCCCAGCCTCAGAGATCTACCTCCTAACAGTACTGCAGTGG
>NW_022196906.1:66294822-66295266 GCF_008632895.1 Mastomys coucha | reverse complement strand
GGCCTAGTGGACAAATACGTTAGCTAATGGGGACTTTCTCATTCAAACCACACGTTAATAAACACAAATAAACATTTAAAAAAATCTCTCGCTCTATTGCACGGGGATGGGGAAGAGTTCTAGAGGACAAAAGAGGGCCTGGAGGGGACCAGTGAGGAGCTCATGCTTTTGTCCAGGAAGAAAATGCTGGGAGCTTGAACTGGCACGAAGGTGGCAGAAGGCAACCTCTGAAGTGATGTTTGGAACTGCTGGGATAATGTTAAATGTTGTTTAACTGGACTCTCAAAGTCTTTAATACACAGGCAATGGTCAGGTTTCACTCTCTAAGGAAGGATTCCAACATGAGAATTTTTCAGAACTATAGCAACAGATCAACAACTTTTTTTATTATTGTTTTTTTTTTCTTTTTTCTTTTCTTTAGAGATAGGGTTCCTCTGTGTAGCC
>NW_022196906.1:66292951-66294091 GCF_008632895.1 Mastomys coucha | reverse complement strand
GCTGAGGCCGCCCGGTTCGAGAGAGAGAGAGAGAGAGAGAGAGAGAGAGGAAAGGGCCTTAAAGACATTTTTAAAAGAATCATTTATTTAATGTGTAGGAGTGCTTGCTTGCATGTGTGTATGTTACCGCATGCTTGCAGTGCCCACAGAGGCCGGAAGAGGACCTCAGATTCCCCGGAACTGATGGAGAGCTGTGAGCTGCTATGGGGATGCTGGAAAACTGAACCTGAGTCCTCTGGAAGTGTGGCAAAGTAGCAAGTGCTCCGAAACACTGAGCCCTGACTAACTTCTGTTTTCCTCTAAGAACTGCCCACAGTATCTATGGTGTGTGAAACACTTCTGGGGAAATTGGTTATAGTTTCCTGGGTGCTTTCTATAGAGGGTACTGCTGAGATCTGCAGCTGAAATGAGCCCAGATCACCACAGAGATAGGCTGCATTTGATATGGGGTTTGAACTGAAGGCGTGGGCAAGGTGAGTGTGACTGTGTAGACTGGAGTCAATTTAGGAAGGTAATAGAGGCCAAACTAGCTGGTGTTTTGATTCTACTTGGTATATTCTAAGCTCTGAGCCTGGGTTTGCAGCTAAGCCTTGCTTGTCATGGTGGATGTTTAATTCTGTAAGATCATTCTGAAAGACCAGTACCAAGATGTGTGTTAGAACTGGGGTGTTGAGCTTTTAGAAGTGAGAAGGTAGGGAGCTGGACTTGACAGTGTGTGTGTGTGTGTGTGTGTGTGTGTGTGCACATGCACATTCAGACTGAGAAGGAGGCATTGTGTGTTTTTGTTCACACCCATTCCCATTGGTGGCCAGCCTCTGCAGCCAGGGTGTAGCTCAGTTGGTAGAGTGCTTGCCCTACTATGCATGAAGCCCTGGGTTCAATTCCTAGCATTACATAAACTAGGCATGCTAGAACACACCTGTAATCCCATCACTGAGGAGAAAGAATCAGGAGTCAGAAGTTCAGGGTTATCCTGGGCTACATAGCAAGTTCAAGGCTAGCCTGGACTACATGTGACCTTGTTTCAAAAACAAAACAAAACAAAAAAACACAAAGAATAGGGGGTCTGATAAGCTGAGCCAGAGATGGTAGAGAAGGAACTTGTACCAGAGGGTCAGGGAGCAGGACCGGGGTGGGGTG
>NW_022196906.1:66267809-66292817 GCF_008632895.1 Mastomys coucha | reverse complement strand
GGGGTGGGTCTCCTCCCTCTCCCCTCCTTTCCCTATTCTGATCCTTCCTGATACAAGAGTTCCGTAAGGCCTTTAAGATCTCACTGTAGCTTAAATTCCCCTGCGTCACTCTGAACAAGCCACTCCTTCTCTCTCTGCACCCCCCCCCCCCACTCTTGCTCACCCTGGGAATGAGAGACTCTTTGTAAGCAGATAAACTACTATCTCAGAGTCACTGAGTGGAGCAGTTGCCTCTCGCTTAGGTAAGACCTTAAGCCTCCCAGCAATGACTGATTTGCTCAGAGTCTCTAAGGAATAAAAGCCTTGGGGGAAAGGTGCAGGATGCTCAGTTCACACATTCCTCTGAAATCCAGGCCTCCTTTCTGAGGTGACAGCACAGCCAGGCAAGGGCTCCTTCCATGTTTGTGGGGGACTGATTAGTGATTTAGAAGGTAAGCAGCGTCCTAGTGAAGGAATCTGCTAATTGAAACCTTCATTTAGGACTGAAGTTTATTTTTTTATATGAGGGTGTTGAGAAGTTGTAAGAGTTTTCTCATAGGAACAGAATTGTAAGTTGAAGTTAGGTTCTCAGTCTAGCTAGCAAGAGTAGATTTAGCCCATGACACAGCCAGAATAGTGTTTCTTAACCAAGCTTGGTGGAGCCCACATGCTTGCCATGCCTGGGAGGTAGAGGCAAGAGACTGAGGAGTTGAAGGCGGGCATGTGCTGGATAGTTTTAGGCCAACATGAAACAAGCTAAAAGTCTTCTTCGAGGAACCTCTGTTAAGAAAATGGCTCCATAAGATCTGGCTATAGGAAAGCCTGTACAGCATTTTCTTATTTAGTGATTGGTGGGGGGTGGGCAGGGGGCAGCCCATCGTGGGTGATGGATGCTATCCCTAGGCTAGTGGTCCTGGGTTCTATAAAAAAGCAAACTGAGCAAGCCACGATGAGCAAACCAATAAGCAGCACCCCTCCATGGCCTCAGCATGAGCTCCCGCCTCCAGGTTTTTTCCAGTTTGAGTTCCAGCCCTGACTTCCTTCAGTGATGGACTACAACGTGGAAATGTAAACTAAATACAAACCCTCTCCTCCCCAAGTTGCTTTTGGTCATGGTGTTTCATTGCAGCAATAAACACCCTAGCTAAGACAGAGCCTGTCTCAAAGCAAAACAAATCAACAACAACAAAAACAATAACCACAAAACTAATAAAAATGGTGCAGGGGATAGCTAATAAAGTGCTTGCCTGTAAGCATAAGGACCCGTGTTTGATCCCAGCACCTATGTAAATAGTCAAGTATGGTGACATTTGCTTAAAATTTCAGTGCTAGGAAGATAGAGACAGGGGAATCTTTGGGGCTCTCTGACCAGCCAGCCTATTAGGATCAGCAAATTCCAGATCAATGGAAGATCCTCCAGAGATGAGGTAAATGGCTCCTGAGACGTGAAATAGAGGTGGTCCTCTACGTACACATAATCGCCTCCCAACAAAAAATCTAAAACAGCTGGCTGGTGACGGCACAGGCTTTTTATCCTAGCACACTATGAGTTTGAGGCTAGCCTGATCTAACAAAGGGTGTTCTAGGACAGCCAGGGTTACACAGAGAAACCCTGTCTTGGAGGTTGGGGGGAAGTAACTAAAATACAAAAATAATGTTACCTATTACACACACATGCATACATTTTCTGTGTGTGTGTATGTGTGTATAAGGGAGTGTGTGTGTGTGTGCTAAGTGAAGACCATGCAGCTAGACCCTTAGAGACTTCTATCATGACCATTAATTCCCTGAACTTAGACCATAAATGACCAGTGTGCCAGGCACTGGACAAGCCTGGGTGTGGCCAGATCCCAAGCTTGCCCTGGACTCACATTCTAGTTTCCATTTTGTTGACTCTCAGTCAGGCTGCCTGAAGCTTTGTCTTTGTGCCTCTGCTATCCAGTTTGGCAACCTAGTTAAGTTGATTTGACCTATCAGAGCCTCCATTTCCTTTCTCAAAAGCAAAGACTTACTGTATAAGCAGGAAAACCTGAGTTCAAGTCCTTAGCTCTTACCCAAAAGCTGAACATGGCCATGCATGCCCATCACCCAAGTGTTGGGGGCAGAAACAGATGGATCTCAGGAGCTCAGGCTGGCCAGCCTAGCCAGAACAGTTTCAGTCTCAGTGACAAATCCTGTCTCAAGGGACTGAGGCAAAGAATATAGAAGGAGGACATCTGATAACCTCCCCTCTCTAAGTGGCACTCCTGGAGCTTCAGGCAACGAATGACCTGAAGCCCTGGTCAGAGTTTTGTCCTTGGGTAGAATATTCAGCAGCTCATCTGGGTCATGTGGGGAGCTTGGTCCCTCATCTGGATTCCAGACACTGGGTGGGGTGGTTGATGAAGCTCATATAAAAATAGTGTGACTTCAGGTGCAAGGCTGATATCTTTCTTGCCCCTAGAAGTCAAGTTCAACTTAACTGCAAAAAAAGACTGTGTTGGGACTTCCTGGAGCTCTATGAAAAGTATACAGGGGTCTTGGGGAGGGAAGAAGAGTGGCCGGGGAGTCAGAGGAGTCAGACAAGGAGTGGGAGACACCATAGTGATGTGCGGTTGTCCCCATGGCTCCTGCAGGATGGCTCTCCGAGGGCATCCTGAAACCAGCCTCACAGAAGTCCTCATGTCTTGGGGCAGTTGTACTTTTGGTTTGGGCTTCAGTTCAAGCCTCAATTTTGATTTTGGCTCACTGTGTCTCTGAGGGTTTGGACTGTGTCATTGATTGAAAGATTGTCTCGCGAGAAGAGTTAGCTGGTAGTGAGGAGGAGAAGCCAGGCTCTTGTTTGGGTTTGGCGATGGACGGTTGTTGGGTTTTTGGTTATTTGTTTTAGCAGAGTCTCTCTAGGATACCCGGCCGGTCCTGAAGTTGCTGTGTAGCTCATGCAGACCTTGAACTTGTGATTCTCCTGCCTCAGCCTCCTAAGTTTTATAGGGATTTTAGGTCCACAGACTTGAGCCTTACACTTGGATAAATAATTAGTCCTACACACACCCTAATGAAGGAAAAAGCACCTTGAAAAGTTTAGCATTTCTTGAGGTGTCCTGAGGGCCTCTGACATTAGGCTTCTGATGCTTGAAAAAACGGCCAGTCTAAACCACCCATTCTTGTTTCTTCCCAGTGGCACAGTAGGGATAAAGATGTTGGCTCAAGCCAGGCAGTGGTGGCGCACACCTTTAATCCCAGCGCTTGGGAGGCAGAGGCAGGCAGATTTCTGAGTTCGAGGCCAGCCTGGTCTACAGAGTGAGTTCCAGGACAGCCAGGGCTACACAGAGAAACCCTGTCTCCAAAAACAAGAACAAATAAACAAAAAAGATGTTGGCTCAACACGGAGACTTGTCCATGGCAGAGAGGAGCAGAAATGAGAAGGCTCATTTTCAGAGGTTGTCTGTCTGTCCAGCTCCTAGAAATAGAGGCCAAGTAGCTGCTCTTCTGTCGGAGATATGGCACATATTAGAAATTCCAATCAGTACTTGAACTTGAGAAATTGGGTATCTCAGATAACTGACATTCTCAGACTTGGAGATGAATCACTCTACAGCTGGCTTAACTTACCTGCAGAAATAGAAACTTTAGTAGGTCAGAGAGAGGGAGTAACCTTTATCCACCATGTTGATACCATCTCCTCTATCACATAAGCCATGACCTTAAGACTGTAAGACCATGGTTAATTTTTTTAAAATGTAGTTTCTTTGTGTGAGTTGTTTGTGTTTGTTCACACCCCACAGCACACATGTGGAAGACTTGGCTGGAAAAGCCCGTGTTCTCTCCTCATTATGTCTCTTTGCCTTTTGGGAATGAAGCTTGTAATGGACTTGAGTTTTATTCTCTGTCAATTTGTGACAGTCAGTCTGAGCCTGAGAACAGGGCTCTGCATGGCTCGATAAGCCAGCTCACCCTGCAGTAATAAATGGGCCCGCATCTCAGTGGTTGAACTGAGGAACACTTCTTGCTCTTGCCACATCTCTGGTGTGCGTCAAGGCAGATGGGGAGGAGCGCTTTTGCTCCTACAGTGCTTTTGTTCACTAGAGTTCCCGGGACCCCTGTGTCTGTAACCTCTGCTGTAGTGAGAGAGAGCACTGTGCTAATGGGTTTTGGAGTCTGTACCAGGAATGTGGTGCATGCCACTTGTGTGTGCTGCATATATGAAGGTGCGTATGTATGTATGTATGTATAAAGTGCAAGTATGGGGGTACATGTATGTGTGAGAAGTGCATGATGGATGTTATAGAGGTACATGTGTGAATGCAACCGTGTTTGTGTGTGTGTGTGTAATGCATGTGTGCACATGTGTGCTTGCATGCATGGGTGGATGGATGCAGCCCAGAGGCCAACCTCACATCTCTCTAGTGCTATCTCTTCTTATAATTTGAGACTCACTGGCTTGGAGCTCATCAGATAGGCTGGGCTGGCTTGCCGGTGAGCCCCAGGGATCCTCCTTCTCCACCTTCCCAGTGCTGGGCTTAGGGTTATAAGCACCTACATCTCATCCAGCTTTAACATCTTTTATTCATTTTTAAGACTTTTTATTTTCTAAATTAGCAAAGTATGTTTAGTGATTCACCCCTCTCTCTTCACCTCCCCACGCCCCCCACCCTGGTACTCCCAGCCCTTGGGGAGCCTCCCCAGCTCTCCCTTGTTAGCGTTCCATGGGTCCTTTCCCCCTCCTTCCTCATCACCTATCAGCTTTTTTTTTTGTTTGATTGTTTTTGTTTTTTCAAGACAGGGTTTCTCTGTGTAGCCCTGGCAGTCCTTGAACTCACTCTGTAGACTAGGCTGGTGGCCTTGAACTCAGAAATCCACCTGCCTCTGCCTCCCAAGTGCTGGGATTAAAGGCATGTACCACCACTGCCGGCTCACCTATCAGCTTTTAAAGCTTTATATATTTATTATTTGTGTGTGGGTGTGTGTAGGTGTCCGTGCATATGAATGCAGGTATCTTCAGAGGCCAGAAGAACCTCTGGAGCTAGAGTTACACATGGTTGTGAGCCATCTGATGTAAGTGCTAGGAACAAAGTCATGTCCTCTGGAAGAGCCTCTAGTGTCCCTTAACTGCTGAGCCACCTCTCTAGCCCCCAGCTTCTTTTAATTGAGTTTGAGGGGATCAAACTTGGATCCTCATACTTGGACAATGAACACTTTACTCACTGGGTTTACTGACTGGGTTTCCTCAGGCTCACTTCTTTTATGTTGGAGGAAGGGGCAAAGCCAATCCCATGGTCACCCTCAACTTCACGAGGACAGGGAACAGGGATTTACATGTACCAGGAGGGCAGAAAGAACTGGAAATAGTAGGGTAGCATATTCATGGGGTCTCTGGTCAGCACTCAAGGTGGCTTGATCTGGAGAGTGGCCGTGGGGGACTGCCCTAGAAAGGCCTTGCATAGCCACTCTAGAGTGACCCTGAGTGCCTTGATTGGACTCCATCTCTCCACACCTCTGCCTTTCCCAGTTCTAAGGAGGAAGGTGGCATTTTGTTACCCAGAATAAGAATCATGTCTATAGCCTGGCTGGGAACAGTTGGCTCAAGGAGACAGAGGCCAGAGTCACCTACCTCCTTCAAGGCCCTGCCCATCAGGAAGTCTGTGATTCATGCTCTGTAGCTTTGGGTGTGCACAGTAATTCCTTCCTGGACACTGTGGGTTGTTTACACAGCGACTAGTGATTTGACATTTGGCACTCTTATCTCTCACTTCTCTTGATCTGTGCAGGGAATGAAATGCCACCTGTGTTTTTAAGGAAACCAAATGTGACTCTGTGGCATTGATATGTAGACAAAAACCTCAGAGTGAACAAGTGGCCTTACCTGGGCCAGGAGAGCCCTGGCTCTTTTTGCCAGGCTGGTCAGTTGGAGCTGGCTGCTGCCCCCTGCAGGCTGGCTTCCAAGGAGTCCAGAGAACTTTGTGAGGCTGGGTAGGAGCTGCTTTCTCAGTTCTGTCCCTGGGAACTGCCACTTTAAGTCAAAGTGAGAAATAAGTAAAGTTCACCCTTGTTATGTAAGTTAACCCCAGGGATTGTAGGACTCAGCCTTCAAGCTTTCGAACAGCCTTGGTCTAGGATCTTGATTCCCAATATGACATCAGTCATCTCCTTTCTCCACCAGTAGTCTTGGATGTAAAAAAAAAAGACAATTTGGTAATGTTCTGAAGGGTCATTTGTCCTAACTTGAGGATGCTAAGATGCCCCCATACAAAAGTGAGGCCTCTGGGTTGAGAGCTCTTAGTGCGAGCATTTTAGTTTAGGGTTTTGGGGGTGGGGGCGGTTCTCATGTAGTCCAAGCAGACCTTGAACTTCTGTTTTTTTGTTTGTTTGTTTGTGTTTTTGTTTTTTTGTTTTTTTTTTCTGAGACAGGGTTTCTCTGTATAGCCCTGGCTGTCCTGGAACTCACTCTGTAGACCAGGCTGGCCTCGAACTCAGAAATCCGCCTACCTCTGCCTCCGCCTCCCAAGTGCTGGGATTAAAGGTGGACATTTTATTCCTTCTTAAAAGGGGGAACCAAATACCCATGGAAGGATTTGCAGAGATTAACTATGGAACAGAGACTGAAGGAAGAACAAGCCAGCCTAAATATAGCTATCTTCTGAGAGGCCCTGATAGTACCTGACTAATACAGATGTAAGGCTCACAGCCATCCATTGAACTGAGTACAGGGTCCCCAATGAAGGAATTAGAGAAAGGACCTATAGAGCTGAGGAGTTTGCAGCCCCTTAGGACGAACAACAATATGAACTAACTAGTACCCTCAGAGCTCCCAGGGTCTCAACCACCAACCAAGGACTGCACATGGTGGGACTGATTGTTCTGGCAGCATGTGTATAGTAGAGGATTGCAATTTCGATCATCAATAGGAGGAGAGGACCTTGGCCCTGTGAAGGTTCTGTGCCCCAGTGTAGGGGAATGCCAGGGCCAGTAAGTGGGAGAGGGTGGGGTGGAAGGCATGGGGAGGGGGGAGGCAACAGGGGTTTGTTCTTGTTGTTTTTGTTTGTTTCTTTGTTTTTTGGAGGGGAAACTGGGAAAGGAGAAATTTACATGTAAATAAAGAAAATATCTAATTAAAAAAAAAAAAAAGGTGTGCACCACCACTGCCTGGCCCAGCCTTGAATTTTAAATTTTAAAAGTTGCGTGATTTCCACTGCTTTGAGTTGGTCCCCGGTGTCTATCACCAGAGTGAGGAGACCGAAGATACACTTCCCTAGTTACAAGATCTGTGGGGAAGGGAGATGTGTAACATGGTGGCTTTTAAGACCTGTGTGGCTCCAGGCTGAACCTTCATCAATGTGGGATACTGGACTTACTTACCCTCTTCAAAAATCCTGTTCAACTTGTCCAGCATAGGCACCAAGAGCCAGCTGCTTAGTGACTCTCCGTAAGGTCCTGTGGTCTGTCAGTGACCAGGCTAATCTCAACCCGGAGTCTAACCTCTGTTTCATTTTCCTGCTTCCTGTACATGTATACATATATGCTTATGTATATGTATATACACACACATACATACATTGTGTGTAATGTGTGTTTGTGATGTGTGTGCTGTCATGATGTGTGAGTGGAGGTCAGAGGACAACCTTGTGGAGCTGCTGCTCTCCTTCCCGGTTCTGGGATTGAACTCAGTTTGTCAGAGCTTCTACCCACTGAGCCATCCAGCCCGCTCCAGGAGACCACTTACATTTTTAAACTACATAATCATGAATTACTATAGGAAAACACCTGGAATAATTAAGTAAGATAAAGAGAGACCAAGAAGTATCTTTTCGGTGGTTCTGTATGGGGGAGGAGGGGATGACCACTTTGTCAACAAGCACACAGAATATGAATGAATGCAGTTTTCTGGAAGCTTTGTCTATTTAGCCTGAGGGATAGCGAATTAGTAACAAGAAGGAGACAATGAGCCCATGACTTCATTCTACTGTTGCCTGCGGTCTTCTGCTCTAAGAATCATGAGACCTGGGTGCAGGTGGAAATGCTGTGTGAGAGTCCTAGAAGGTCAAGTTCAGCTCCATGATTGCCCGGTACTGCCTGCTTCCCTCAAGTTCCTTCCAGGGCCTTAGATTATTAGAATTGCAGCGACATAAAAACCAGCTGGACTGGCCTTGTATGCTGCAGAGGAAGCTGATAGTGTTCAAGACCTATCCAGAGTCATGGTAAAAAGACTAGCAGAGTCTGGTCTGGAGGCCACAGCTGACACGAGGAAACTTCAGAAGAGCCTTGGGGATCTTGGCCTTGCAATCAACTCTCCCTTGAAACATCTGGGACTTTTCGATCATAAAGGACTTGACCAGGTGATCTCAAGCCAAAGCGGGTCCCAGATCAGATAGAGTGCAGGACAGGCCAGTGACATGAGCGTCACCAGCCTGACTGGGGACTTGTTAGAGACAGCGTTTCAGACCCTGCTCTAGACCTTGAGACAGAATGAGCATTTATTGGGTGATTCTTATGCTCATGAGAACTAAACCCACCAGAAACTCCTGACAGTAGAACCCACAGAGAATCAGAAATGGACTGAAGGGGCCTTTTCATTCTCCAAGACAAGATTGCTCTGTGTGGCTTTGGCTGTCCTGGAACTCACTCTGTAGACAGCGATCTGCCGCCTGAGTGCTGCAATTAAAGGAGAGTGCAACCATTGCCCAACCTAAAACAAGCTTTTTTTAAATTACTAAATAACTCACCATCATTTGGGTATGGGGACCCTGAAGACAATATAAGGGATGTGACTTCCTACACCTTAGAGCGAGCAAGGGATTCATTATCACTGTTCCAGGCTGTCATCCGGCCAACAAGAGCAACTATACAGTTGCGTTGTGGAGAGAGAGCAGCCTTCCAACAGGTGAGCTGAGCTAGGGGGCACTGGGTGCCTCTCAGCCCAGCTCCTGCAGCCTCAACACATGGGAGTGTGGAGTGGCCAGTGGCATGGAACTGACAAGCTAGCATTCTGTCCCCTGGCCTCCAGGCCTCCACGCCTCAGCTGTTTGCCCTCATTCAGCAGAAAAGGGAGACAGGAAGGAAGCAAAAGCTGGCTGTGGCAGAGGCCTTGTTAATTAGTAAAGCCTGAAAGGTCTGTGCATTGCTTCTGCATTAGGACAAGCCCAGAGGCCCTGGCCCTGTCTGCTCTGCCTCTTGACCATGAGGAGGGAGGTGTCGCACCTGAGCTCTGGAAGGATAGGGTAGCCAGCCCCTCAGTGAAGCAGAACACTTGAGATGTAGCCATGCTAGAGCTTTGTGCTTGTCGTAAGTGGATGTGCCATCCTGTTCCGGAGGTTAGTGAGATGACCCTGAAGTGTAGACTAACTCAAGTGGCCTTGCCAGCAGTCATTATTTGCAATGCATGGTGACATCAGACATAGACTGGAGTTTGGTCTTTCTGTAGCATAGTAATTGCACACCTTCCCCCCCCAACTCTCCACCCCTCACCCCTGCTACCACCTTTTAAATTAGTAACTAGAGCACGTGGTTGAGCGTGAAGGGGTTTAAAAACAGTGTAAATTCAGCAGTTCAGCACATTCAAATATGCTGCTTGCCCTTAGTCACCATTAGTTCACCAGATCCACACACTGGTCTAGGTGTTTAATGAATGAACCAGCCAGGAAGCCTGACCTGCCCTTTAAACACCTTAAAGCTCGTTTCTGTGCAGCACCAGTTGCTCTGGAAAGGCCAGGGTCTCCATCATTTCTCCCAAGAAGTGTAGGTTTCGGGGCCAGAGAAATGAAATATTCAGAGGTTAAGAGTACTTGCGCTCTCTCAGAGGACCAGAGTTCTGTTCGGCGCAGTGACACTGGGTCATTTGCAAATGTTTCTGAGTGTAGCTCTGAGGTGGTTCTCAGCCTTCCTAAGGCTGTGAACCTTTAATGCAGTCCCTTTACCTTTGACTTTTGTTGCTACTTCCTTACTGTAATTTTGCTACGGTTATAAATCATAAAGAAAATATCTGATATGCAAGATATCGGATATGTGACACACCCCCCCAAGGGATGGTGACCCACAGGTTGAGAACCACTGCTGTAAGGGATCCTTCTACACTAATGTGAGTACAGGAACACTCACACACACATAAAATCTTTTTCTTTTTTTTTAAGTGTAGGTTTGAGGAGCAAAATGGTTCAGTGGGTGAGGGTCCTTGCCACCAAGACATAAGATCCCGAATTTAATCCCCAGAACTCATGTGGTGGTAGGAGGAGAGTACTGACTCCTGTTAGTTCTCTCCTTGCTCCCGCCCTCACGCCATGGTACATGCACAACACCAACACACACGATAATAAATAAATAAATGAATGTAAAAAGGTGTAAACAAGTCAAACTAGGTTTGATTTGTGGCTGGTGAAATGGGCAGGTATGGCTTGAAGCCAAGGCTGCAGTGGCAAGCCAAGTGACCATCCTCTCTTTGGGGAAACACATGTAGGTATAGTTGGACTGCTAATACGAACACCCACTGTGGAAGCCAGGATTTCACTTGGCTAATATCTGCAGCAGTGTATGAAGCAGCAAGCTCTGCCCCATGTACAGGTGGGGAAGTGGAGGCTGTGGGAAGAATGGAGCTGAGTCATCCCTTCTCTGGCGCATCATTCTACCCTGTCAGGCATTTCCCCAAGCAAAGGTGGGGATTCTGTTCTGCAGGTGCTTTATGATTGTGTGATCCACGCTAGGATATGAGTTCCTGCAGAACGGGTGAGGAAGAGGGAGTCTGGCAAGGATCCTAAGGTTAGCGCTGAACCTTCCTTGGATGCCAAATGTGCATGATCATTAATATAAAAGGAGACACCCAGGGCTGGGGAGACGGTGTGCTTGGCAAGCACTGGATATGAGTTTGATTCACAGAACCAATGTGAAAAATCTGGCTGTGGTGCCAGATATTAAAATCCTAGTGCCTGGGAGATGGAGACAGGGGGATGGCTCTCTGAGGCCCAGGTGGCCAGCTACTCTAGCCTACTCTTGAGTTGTAGGATAATATGAGACTCTGTCAAAAAAAAAAAAAAAAAAAAAAAAGGAAGGAAGGAAGGAAGGTGCCTGAGGAATGACGACAACTCTGGCTTCCACGTGTGCTAATACATGCACTCCTCCATCCCCCTCCCCCATCAAATGACACAGCATAACGTTAAAATGTTACACTGGGAAAGGCAAGATTTGTAAAGGAGAAACCAAAGCAGTAAGAGCTGTTGTCTACAGCCCCTGGGCTTTCTCTGTCACCCCACAATGGGGTTCTCCACCTCGGGGTCGGTTGGTGTAAACGCTGGAGGACCATCATTGCAATTGCAAGAAGCTGGGCTGCCTACGCCTACTTGCCTCCTAGCCATTGGTGAGGAGGAATTGCTTCACAGTAAACCAGCGTGAGAGAGCTGTGTATGCTTTGTTTGTACAGCTGCTGCTGGCCTCCAGCATTGCTCTGCTATCTCTTACCGTGCAGAAGGGCCTGTGAACAGGCTGGGGAAAGGTTTCCAGAGGCCGGAGGAGGAAGAGAAGGAGGCGAGAACATGCCTGATTGTCCTCCAGATGCCTGTGGCCAAAATGGTTGAACTTGTAAGGCGAAATGAACATTTATTTTAAAGACGTGATTTCCATCTTGCCTTTCTGTGGTTCAGAATTCAAATGCTATAATTGTGCTTGGAGTGGATGAACTTGCCTCTGCTTTCCCTCGGCCCCACTTCCCTTCCTCAGTCTGTCGGTATGACCCGTTCAGAGTGAAGTCAAGCAAACATGTAGCCATCTTTTGCACAGAGAGGCCTGGGTAGACTGCTCTGCCACTCCCTTGGTTTTCCCTTGGTCCTTCTTTCTCCAGCTGCAGAGCGCCATTGAACTGACACCATACTGAATGAAATTTAGTACCATCTAAGCTTTTATGTTAGATCTTTTTTTGTTTGTTTTGTTTTACTAAGTCTCACTTTGTAGCCCTGGCTAGCCTGGAACTCACTGTGTAGACCAGGCTGGCATTGAACTCACAGAGATTCACTTGTTCCCCAAGTACTAGGATTAGGGGTGTGCATCACCACGCCTGGCCTTTAGCCTCTTTTTTTTTTTTTTGTAACATTTTGTGTAGGCTGTGATACTTGGAGAGAGGTTGCTGTGCAAAGGGAAGGAATGCCCCTTGTAACTTCAATAGCTACTAACATGTTACCTTCTAGGCCTTCCTGCCAGTTTTTAACCAACTCTTCCACACATTGTTACCAGTGCTTCCACACATTGTTACCAGTGCTACCCCAACCTTTAGCCTTGGCTGTCACAGTTTTACTGCAGCTTTTAGTCCCTGTCTAGGCTTTGAAAAGAACAGTAGAAGAAAAGGGCATTTGCTTTGTGGCCATGATGATAGCATAGGGGTTTTGAGTTGCTGGAGTGACAGGGGCTTGGGGTTGTTTTGTGGACTCTGACTGCCCGCATGAGTGAATAAGGTAAAATGGTAAATGGCAAACACACAGCTCTGCAAACCAGAAGTGTGTGCCTTGGGCACTCTCTCTGATGGCATGGTCTCTGGCATGGTCTTGCTATGACATCTGGATATAAGATGAGGGACTCACAGAAATACCCCCAGCCCTATAAATATGGCTTCTGTGTCTGCATAGTGGCCTCTGGGTCAGCAGAACTTTCCTAGACCTGACATCTTTGCCACGAGAATGGGACCCAGACATCACTACGGAGCTGGAAAAGGTGATGTGGGAAATGGGGCATCTGGGAGCTGGGAGGCCTGGCAGAGCTTTTCTATAGCACTTTCTTCGCTTGGCTCTCTCTAGAATGACTTTGCTACAGTGCTTGCCTTGAACAAAGAGTACATACAGGCTTCGCTTATTCTTAGACGCCAGGACTGTTGTTGAATTAGGTATGGTTCCAGGAAAGGGGAAGTTTGTCTTGTGGTCTTTTTATAAAATAGTGAGCTGGGGGCGGTGGGGAAACAGAGGCCAGAGAAGGTTTCTGGAGAGGTTTGCCAACAAAGGCTTATGTTAAATGTTAAACTATTTGTAAACACAGTGTGGTTTACCACAGCATGAACCACACTGAGAAAGGCAAATTAGCACTTTGCAAATAATCAAAACAGCATTAAGTGCAGAGATATGAACACATTCCCCTAGCTGCAAGCCCAGCCTGTGCCGCTGTGAGGGTGGTGGCTTTGAACTTACAGACCAAGTACCCTTCTCTAGCAAGCCAGGGTGTGAGCTGGGTCCAAACCAGGGTTAAACCAGGTCTGGTTTTCAGCATCCCTCCTTTTCCTGAGATTTCCAGGGGAGTGCGAACTGGCTGGCTACATGTGTTCTTTCCTTCACTGAAAGGTCTGGGCAGGCATCAGAGCTCCCTTTCCTCTCACTAACAAGGCTGCAAACCCCTATGCCCTGGGGCAGAAGAGACAGCTCACAAGTTGAAAGCACTTGCTGTTCTTGCAGAGCACCAAGTCTGGTTCCCAGCACCCATGTGGTTGATTAGAGCTGCCTATAACTCCAGGGGAATCCATTGCCCTCTTCTGGCCTCCTCAAGTTCTGCATGCATGTGCAACACATACATGCAGGCAAACACTCGTACACATTAAGTAAAAATAAATCTTTAAAAACAATGAAAGCTGTACTCAGGCCTAAACAAACTCTCTTTGCCCACCATCCCTACTCTGCCTCCAGGTCTTCCCTATGTTAATCAGTCTAAAAAAGAAAAGAAAGACATTAACCTATAATTCACATAATATACAACACCATGGTTTATAGTGTAGTTACAGGGCTGTGTGGCCATTACTATAGTCAGTAGAATGTTTTCATTAGTTCTCAAATGAAGTGTGTGCCCATCAGCAGACCCTCCCCACCTCTTCCCCATATCCTCTCCTCTAGCCTTAGCCAACCATTAAGCTATGTTCTGTATCTTTAGATTTGTCATCCCAGAACTTTCCTTCCACACCAATCTAGGATCTTTCACTTAGCATCATATTTTCTGTTATAGCCTACACCAGCATTTTATTCCCCGCCACGGCTCATTGTATGGATTATCACATTTTCTTTACCCGTTCATTTGTCAGTGGGAACATGAGTTGTTTCCAATTTTAGGATAATGATGTCTTGAATGAATAATGAAACCTTGAACATGTGTGTGTGTGTGTGTGTGTGTGTATTTATGCTTATATAAGTGGAGGTTTTTATTTCTCTTAGGATATAGAGAAGAGTGAACTTGATGGACTCAGGGAAAGTTCGTTTAACATTGCTTTGAAGAGCTGGCAGCTTTCCTGTACGGCTGTACAGTTTTGTATTTTCTCAGCAATGCATGAGGGTTTCAGCTTTTCCATACCTTCCCTAGCACTAAGTGTGTGTGAATGGTTGCTTCGATTTGCCCTTGCTTAGTAACTAAGAGTACTGAGCACCTCTTCATGTGCTCATCTCTGTGGCTTCTTTGGAAACAAAGCTATTCCTATCCTTTGCCCACATCGAGAGCGGGTGGTTTTCTGGGCATTGAGATATATGCCTTTGATTTCAGCACTTGGGAGGCAGAGGCAGGCAGATCTCTGAGTTTGAGGCCAGCTTGGTCTGCATAGTGAGTTCCAGGACTGTGGGAGAGACTGTGTTTGTTTGTTGTTTGTTTTGTTTGTTTGTTTTAAGTGGTTTGTCTTTTTATTATGAAGGTGAAGAATTCTTTATTCTACTGTGTCTGATTGGTGAATCTTTCCTCTTGGTCTATGGGCCACCTTGTTATCCTGCTGCTCTCTGCAGCATTGTGAAGGTTTGTGACTTCCCACAGGCTACTCTCATAGTGAATTACAAGCTCACCACTGTAACTCCAGTCCTAGGGGCACTATAGTTCCCTCTTCTGGCAGCCTTGGGTACTTTACAGACGTGGTGTACATAAAACATGCAGGTAAACATTCACACACAGAGACATCTGTCTGTCCTTTTATCATCTGTACTTTTGGTATTGTAGCAGAGAGACCTTTGTCTAGACCAAGATCACAGATATGCATTCCCGTGTCTTCTAAGAATTTAAGTAGTTTTAGTTCTAGAATTTAGTTCTAGATTCATTTTGTGAAGGAGTGCTCTCTTCGAGTGTTTTGTTTGTGACAAGGCCATGTGTAGCCCAGGCTAGCCTCAAATTCATCATGTAGCTGAGGATGATTTTGACCTTCTCTTCCTCCTGCTTGTACCATCTTAATGCTGGAGAGTGTGTCACCACACCCCATGTATGTGATGCTAGGGACCACACCCAGGGCTTTATGTATGCTGAGCAAGCATTTTACTAATGGAGCTGCTATGCCCCTAGCCTACCATTTTCCCCATCTTTAAAGTGGAATGAGAATAGCTCTTAGGCTCCTTAGAAGGTGGAGAGCTCATAGAAAGGCTGAGCCTAAATCCACAGCTCTACCCTGGCCCACACTTTACTTAAGAGCAGGTAATGGGCAGCAAGTAGCCTGTAGGCTATCAATCATCCTATCTTCTTCCTCTGACATTTAGCTGTTTTTTTGTTTTGTTTTGTTTTGTTTTGTTTTTTTGTTTTGTTTTTTCAATACGGAGTATTGAAATGATTCCCTCATCTGGGCTGTGGTGGCACATGCCTTTAATCTCAGTACTCATGAGGCAGAGGCAGGAGGATCTCTGTGTGTTCAAGGCCAGCCTAATCTACATAGTGAGTTCTAGGACACAGGGCTATTACATAGACAAACTGTGTCTTGGAGAAGGAGAAGAAAAAAAAAGATGGAGGAAGAAGAGGAGGAAGAGGGGAAGAGGAAGGAAGAAGAAGAAAAGAAGAGATGATGATGATGATGATGATAAGTCACTCAAGCATGCTAAGCAAGCCTATTGCCATGATGTTGTTACATCTCTAGCTTTTTAAAAATCTTTAATTTTGAGATAGAGTCTCTCTAAGTTGCCTAGGCTAGCCTCAAATTCATCAACTATCCGAGGCTGACCTGGAACTTTCAATCATCCTGCCTCATCCTCCTGTTACTGGGATGGCAGACATATGCCAGGAGGTTCCAGCAGCTACATATTTGGAAACCTTCCTCCATGGGTTGGGGACCACCTGTGAATACTCAGCTCTTTGTTCTCTTTGTTTGCAGAATGTTGAGGTCCTGGCCAGCAGGAGCAACTCCTCAGAGCAGAGCCAGGCAGAGGCTGACCTGCGTGAGAAAGTGCTGAGGGAGGAGAATGAGAAGCTGCAGGGAAGGATTGCGGAGCTGGAGCGCAGGGTAGCCCAGCTGCAGAGGCAGATGGAGGATGTGAAGGGTGATGAGGCCCAAGCAAAGGAGACTCTCCGGAAGTGTGAGGTAAGGCAGGGCCTTGGCGGGGGTCTAGCAGCTTACTGCCTTCTTTCCTGAAAGTGATTTCAGAGGTGGGGAAGGCACTGCCAGAATTTACTTAAAATGCCAAGGTAAACTGCAAGCATCTCTAGGAGTGGTCTGTGGGCAGGGATGATAAAAATGAGGATCAGAAACAGAGGTCTGGTCCCCAGACTGGGGCATCAGACATATTTACCTCGCTGAGGCTCACTGGGGGACCTCCCAACACCTGCAGAGGCCATTGTCACACCTCCATTAGGCTGACTCACTAAAGACATCCTCTCTTTAAGACATAGCTGATATTTTTGGAGATTTTAGCAAACCAGTTATCTGGTTTGCCAGGGCTTTTGGAAGTAAGAAGCAGTTAGGAAAAGAGGTGGTGAGAAACAGCGGCTGAATGACAGAGGGCCATCCTGGGCACCGCCAGGTCACCTGCACACCTTTTACAGAAGCACCTTGCCCCAGTCTCTCCCCTCCCTGGAGTTTCTGCATAACTAAGGGTAAAGCTTAGACATTTGTATTAACCTATTAACCGAAAACAAAACAAAACACCTAGGTAATCCAGAAAGTCACAAGTAGCTAGAAGTGGGACTCCAGAGGGGTACATACCCAGGAACCCAGCTGTTCCTTACCTCTTTACCCCATGATTGGCACACTATGATCGTGACACTATTTTGTCCCTACATCTTTTGACCTATTTGCCTCATTGTAGAGTGAAGTACAGCAGCTGGAGGAAGCCCTTGTGCACTCCAGAAAGGAAGAAAAAGAAGCCACATGTGCCAAAAGGGTGCTGGAGAAGGAGTTGGAGCAAGCTCAGGTAAGCCCCAGCTTTCCCCTCCTCAGCCGTGTAGGTAGACATAGCCACTGGGCCTGTCCTTCCAGGGAATGCCTTTCACCTGTATAGCTACTCTGAGCTTCAGACTACCCATCTAGACCGGGACTCAGAGGTAGGGGACAGTTGGAGAGATTTAAATTGTCACAGTGGGAAGATACTGCGGATCTACGCTGAGCATGCTAGAAAGCACAGGCCAGCCCCACAACCATGAACTTTTCTGGTCTAAATGACATTGTGCCAAGGCTCTTGGTGGGGAAATTCTCAAGAGTTTTGCAGAGATAAAATACAAACAGTGTATGAAGGCTAGCAGGACTTGTCCCTAAGGTGGCATGGAGTGGCCTCACTGCAGAAGCCAATTTCTCTTCTTTGGGCAAGCACACTCCACACGGTGGAGTCACTCCTTCAAAGTGGCTATGAAAAGGGGCAGGAAGAAGTCATTTCCTCAAGACCAGGTAGCTCTCTCTCTCTTCAAAACCAGGAGGTTCGTAGAAAATGAGATTTTCCCATTTGGATGTCAGGAAGATTCTTCGAAGTCCACTGTCGTCAAAGCCAGTGTTAAATCTGTAAATTGACTTTTGCACAGTGGCCTTCTTTTTATCCTCCGCTCTCAGGTTTTTAAAATGCTGCCCAAATACCCTCAGGGTGAGTTTTGGGGAAGGTGACAGTGAAGGACTGGCTCCAGCAGGCTCTTAGGTTTGCAGTAGGGAATCCACTGGCTGCAGTGTCGGGTGGGGGACAGCAAACAGGAAGTGAGTCAAACTTGGAGCCATGGTTCAGAGCTCTAAGTGCACAATGCTAGTTTTCTTAAGTTCTCTCCGGTGGTGATGAGCAGGATTCCCACTCAGACATCATGACACCTGGCTTTTCTTTGGGTGCTAGGGATCTGAGCTCAGGTCCTCATGCCTGTACAGCAAGTATTGTACCCACCGAGCCAGTTCTCTGGGTCCCCTCTGCAGCTTTAACTCTGAGAGTAATATTGAGTGAGGTATTTTGAAGCCTCAGAGATGATGCTAACAATACAGACCCATTGGCTAATAGTGGAATAAAATTTGCATGTGGGAGGGGTGGCAGTCTGGGTGGGGAATCACCCATTAGGTGACTCTAAGACCCAGAGTAGGTAGATCTACAATGGCAGCCTTGAGCTTGGGAATCATTACCTGTTACTGGATGCAGAGCCTTTGACTTCATGACTAAGATCAGTAATCAAGGTTCACTAAGCTCCCAGGGATAAAGGACAGGAGGAAGGTGGCTTCTCAGAGGTGTGGGAGCATAGTAACTACTGACCAGCGTGGAGATGATGTAGCTTTCCCTTTCTGCTCTCTCAATACACAAAGGCCTCTCAGGATAGGGATAAGCACTAAGAGCTTCTCTCTCTCTTTCTCTCTCTCTCTCTCTCTCTCTCTCTCTCTCTCTCTCTCTCTCTGTCTCTTAAAGATTTATTCATTTAATATATATATATATATATATATATATATATATATATATATATATATGAATATACTACACTGTCACTGTCTTCAGACACACCAGAAGAGGGCATCTGATCCCATTACAGATGGTTGTGAGTCACCATGTGGTTGCTGGGAACTGAACTCAGAACCTCTGGAAGAGCAGTCAGTGCTCTTAACTGCTGAGCCATTTCTCCAGCCCTACGAGCCTTCTTTTAAGGATAAAAAATTATTTTAAAAATTAATTGCTACACGGCTACCTCTTATATCAGATTCAGCAAACAACAACGGGATGTCCCTTAACATAGAATGCAAATTCTAGCCTTTTCAAGTGGAGTCCCAGTTTTTGGAACAGATGGGAATTCATAAACTTTAATTTGAGCATTATCTCAGATAATCTTAAACTGTCCCTTAGAAATGCCACCTAGAAAAATGTTCTGTCTCCTCAGTTATCTAAGAAATATGTTCTAGATGTGCACGCGCACACACACACACACACATACACACACACACACACACACAAACACACTCACTCACATGGGGCACGGGGTGGATTGAGAGAAATTTTTTCTAAAAAGTCACTGCTGGGGCCGGTGAGATGGCTCAGCGGGTAAGAGTGCCAACTGCTCTTCCAAAGTTCCTGAGTTCAAATCCCAGCAACCACATGGTGGCTCACAAGCACCCGTAATGAGATCTGACGCCCTCTTTTGGTGTGTCTGGAGACAGCTACAGAGTACTTCTTTATAATAATATAAATAAATCTTTGGGCCAGAGCAAGCAGGGACTGAGTGGGTCTACTGGAACGAGCAGAGGTCCTAAAAAGTCAATTCCCAACAACCAGATGAAGACTCACAACCATCTGTACAGCTACAGTGTACTCGTATACATAAAATAAATAAATAAATCTTAAAAAAAAAATCACTGCTACAAAGACATGGCCCAAATTCATCCAAAAAACGCACAAGCTTGGGACCTTTGGAAGATGTGTGTGTGTGTGTGTGTGTGTGTGTGTGTGACCAAGGCCACTGTTATAAAGACAAACATTCAATTAGGGCTGGCTTACAGTTTCAGAGGTTTAGTCCATTATCATAATGGCGGGAAGCATGGCAGTGTGCAAGCAGACATGGTGCTGGAGGAGGACCTGAGAGTTCTACGTCTTGATCCGCAGGCAGCAAAAGGAGAGTGTGTGCTACACTTGGCAGAACTTGAGCATAGGAGACCCCAAAGCCCCCCACCCCCCTACAGTGACACAGTTCCTCCAACAAGGCCTCACCTTCTAATAGTTCCAAGCATTCAAACACATGAGACTGTGAGGGCCATTCCTATTCAAACCCCCACACCTGAATATTTTATTGCTCTCTTTTCCCCAACAGCTTTTGTTGGTCTTGGTTCCCTGTAGGGGTGAACTTCAGCAGCCTGGCAATGTTTGCTGCTAAGGCACATCCCGCCCCCCTGCCACCCAAGTTCAGGAACCAGGAGGTGGCTCCAGGGATTTTCACTCCCATGCTGTGCACTTGGCAAGCACACCTGTAGTAGACTCTGAAACCCAGGGGAGCCTGGGATGACTTAGGAGGAGCTTCAAGATACATGGGTGACCCGCATGTGATAGCAGATTATAAACTGTTATAAGCACAGTGGCCAAATGTCAACCATTGTTCTGTGCAGCCTCTTGCAAGGATACAAATGAGGCAGGCCTTCAGAGTTCCTGTGCTGGGCAGTGGTAGCAGTATATGCCTTTAATCCCACACAGCACTTGGGAGGCAGAGGCAAGCAGATCTCCGAGTTCTAGGCCAGGATGGTCTACAGCGTGAGTTCCAGGACAGCCAGGGCTGCACAGAGAAATCCTGTCTCAAGAAAAATAAATATATAAATACATGAATTAAAAAAAAATAAAGTTCCTGTACTAGGCTGGAGATTGAGCTCAGCTGCTAAGGCGTTTACACAGTCGGTTTAGCTTGGTCTACAATATCACTGTCCTGTTTTGAGGACAGACATTCGGGTTTAGGAGTCTAACCTAAACCCTACCAGCTGCGGTGGCTGCTCGGTGTACTTCCATAACTCCTCCTTCCACCTTTGCTCCTGTGGAAGATGCTGGTAAAGTTAGTTTGCCTTTCTGGTCCCTGGTCCCCTGATTCTTTCCCCTTTGCCTAGAAGTGATGGGTGTCATTGCCTTTGGGGTGTGACTGTGGCGTTCCCCTTGCCACCTGTGGTGGGGGATGACCTGGTTGGTGAGTGGCACTGCTGAGTTTTTCCATCTGCAGAGAGAGCTGAGCCAGATCTCCCAGGAGCAGAAGGAGCTCCTGGAGAAACTCCGGGACGAGGCGGAGCAGAAGGAACAGCTGAGAAAGTTGAAGAATGAGATGGAGAGTGAGCGGTGGCACCTGGACAAGACCATTGAGAAGCTGCAGAAGGAGGTGAGAGGGCAGGCCCAGGAGAGCCCAGGAGAGCCCAGGAGAGCCCTGCGCTTATCCCCGCAAAGGCTCAGGAAACCCATCCTTCCCCCAAGCACAGATGCACCTGGATGGGGCGGATACCCTGCAGCCATTCCTTGGACTCAGTGAAAAATTCCACATGCAGAGAAACTTAGCTAAAACGTAAACACCAAAACCCTCAGGGCCCTGGGCACCTGTCACTGGCTAACAATAAACAGAGCTGGCCTGGTGTGGACACACACTTAATCAGTGGTCCTTAAACTGGAGTTGAGGCCTCTGGGCAGAGACTGCGTAGTCCAGTCTCTCTGACATATCTAGGAGTGCCAAAGGCAGTTTCTAATCCCTGAAACTTCTGCCCCTCAGCTCACTTCTGCCCCGAGACACTCACAGGGAAAGGCACACATGGTGATGCTGACAAGCTTCCTGTCTTCCAGAAGTGTACACAGGAGGCTGCCATTTTCTGATACCTACCCTGTGCCAGGCATTTTGCTAGTGACTTCTTTAGCTCTAACTAGAGTTCTATCTGGGTATTGTCCAAACTCCGGCAACACCTCTGCAAGGTAGACAGGATTTCAGTGTTTCCAAAAAGACAGTGCCAAGGTCCCCAGTGGCTAAGCCATATATACTGGTTAGTGAAAAGCAAAGTTCCCACCTCGGGACTTTATCATGCATCCAGCCCCTAGTCACTCTTCCATGCTGTCTCCAAGGTAGGGTTAAGCCAGACCTCACAGCCCAGGCCTGGTGCTTGGCAGAGATGAGAGGAGATGCTTTCCATGTCAGAATGGGCTCCAGATGGAGCATGGCAAGGTCCCCTCATACCACGCCACTTCCCTCTAGATGGCCGACATTGCTGAGGCCTCCCGCACATCCTCCTTGGAGCTGCAGAAGCAGCTGGGTGAGTATAAGGAGAAGAACCGCCGGGAGCTTGCGGAAATGCAGACACAACTGAAGGAGAAAAGCCTGGAGGTGGAGAGGGCCAGACTGGCCACCTCGAAAATGCAGGACGAGGTAATGCCCGCAGGGTAATCCTCTCTGTATCTCTTCTGAGAGTGTCCTTCAGCTTGCTTTGCAAGGCTTCTGTTGAGGGAGCTGGGGCAGGGGAATGATTAGGGAAGCTTCGGGGCTTGTTTTGATCTCTGTTCTCTAGCGATTACAAGAAGGTAGCATCTCCTTGTATGCTACAAGAAGGTAGCATTTGTTTTTTAAGACAAAAAAAAAACTTCCCACTGACACACAAGTGAAACAGGAACAGCTTTAACTGGGCCACGATCTGGTTTGGCCCAAAGTTTTCTGCCTGAAAAGTTGAATCACCTTTTATGGAGCAATGATATTGTTGTGTCTATCTGTGTCCAAACATATCATTCACATCCATGCTTTCTATTATCCATAGAACAAGATGGCAAGAAGTGTCAAGGGTCTTTTAACAACTTTTTTTTTTTTTTTTTTTTTTTTTTTTGATGACTAAGTTCTTTTTTGAGCCGGGCAGTGGTGGTGCATGCCTTTAATCCCAGCAGTTGGGAGGCAGAGGCAGGCGGATTTCTGAGTTCTAGGCCAGCTTGGTCTACAGAGTGAGTTCCAGGACAGCCAGGGATACACAGAGAAACCCTGTCTCGGAAAAACAAAACAACCAACCATTTTGTTTGTTTGGTTATGTGCGTATGCATGTTTCCACGTGAGTGTGTCTGTTTGTACCCACCTATGTGCTGGTGCCCTTGGAGACCAAAAGGGTTGTTGATCTTTTGGAGCAGGAGTTGCGGGCATTTGTGGGTTGCCTGATGTAGAGGCTGGGATCCAAACTCTGGTCCTCATGATTAAGAAGTAAATGCTCTTAGCCACTGAGTCATCTCTTTAGTCCTGACAATTATTTCTTGACTTCTATTGGGACAGGTAAGAATTTGATAGCCATTGAAAAATAAACTAAGAGATGCCCTTATGGACTGGGCATGTGGCTTTGTGGTAGAGTGCTTGTCTAGACTTGGTTCAGTCTTCAAGTCTCAGGAGTTTATGAATGCTGAAATAATTAAAATGTATTACTTTTGTTATTTATTATTTATCATTGCGGGTGTGTGATGTGTGTGTATGTGAAGATGGAAGTGAACGTGTGGAGCTCAGGGGACAACTCTGTGGAGTTGGTTCTCTCCTACCTTTCTGTAGGTTCGGGGATCGAGCTGAGATTGTCAGACTTGTGTGGCAAGCACCTTACCTGCTGAGCCTGCTTGGTTGCCCCAAGACACATTCTTGGTTTTATACTTAAGAATAATAGAACAAAGAAATGCAACGGTTGCACTCTTGACCTGGGAAGATAAAAGTTAATGGGGATGTTGGAGGCTGGGAAGCCCCATGACTACCCATTTCTGTCTGTCTGTCTGTCTCCCTCCCATGTCAGTTCTGCCCCATGCTCTCAAGTGTTAGGATCATGGGCGTGAGCCTCCATGCCTGGCTGTGAGTCTACCCTGTGCCAACTGAATGATGGTGAGCAAGCTGTCTCGGCTTTCTCAGCATCACCTTCTATAAAACATTAGTAGCTTAATGATGAATAAGATAACGAAACGGTATAGTGGAGGCACCTAGGTCCTGGACATTTGATACACATTTCTCTTTCTTCCTCAACTCCACCCTCCAACCCAGCCCCCAGTGTGAAGAGCCCACAGATTCCACAGGAAAACGAGTTTTAAGAAAAACAAAAAAGAACCAAACTTTTAATTTCTTTGATGATCAAAGGAAGGTTTCCCCCTGAGTCAGTGCTGGACCCATCAAAGAACAATGGATATTTATTACAGATTCCCAGAACACTTCTGACAGGGCCCTGATAACGGGTCCCCTCTGCCTCACGGTTACACGATACAGGGTTCCAAGAAAACAGAAACTGGCATGCTGACATCATGGCTCTCTTTGCTGTGAAAAGAATATTCTTTTCATTTTGAGAGCAGATGGGTGGAAGGGCTCAGACATTTGCCAGAACATATCAAATACCTGGTCTGTTTTAACTTCAAAAGGCCATAGTGTCACTGTGACCCTAAACAGGGATCCACATGGGTGTCTGTATAAACATTTTTGGGCTAGACCCTTTAGTGGAGAAGGAACCATGAAGATCCACTACACAGATAAAGAAGCAGATGGCCACAGAGATCCGGGAAGGCCAGACGGCTACCATTCTGCCTGTGGTGTGAGACACCCGGGTTCAGATGAGTGTGGCCTTTGACCTTTAGGAAGTAAGGCTTAGAGTTCATCTTTAGTTCATTTACTAAATCCTGCTAAGTACTTAAAGGGGTACTGATAGGTTTTAAAAGGTATTTGCTTTCTTGCATTTTTACTAGCAGATTAATTTATACGATAATTTATTATCATATCAACAACTTATCTGCTAATTTATTAGCAGGTTGATTAATTTATAGGGCGGTGGGTCTCATTATGACATCTCACAGATGGATCTCCTGTCTCTTGATCCTGTTCACCTCACCACCCTCTCTGGTCTCCTCTTTCCTGCTGATCCCCTTTGCCCATATGAACCTCCTACTTTCCCTTCGGTGTGGGTCCCTATCAGTTTTGGGTTGCTCTAGACAATTCAACAGCGGCTACACCACTGAAGAAAAAAATGTTGTTCTCTCCATGAGCAACAATTAACTGACTATAAATCCTGGGGGGAGGGGCAGGGCCACGTGAGCCCTCCCAGCTCTGTGATGGAAGGTTGGTGGCTCAGTCTTATGCAGGTTGATCCCAGCCGCTTAGTGCAGTGACTGTACCATGCCTGTGACTGTGCTCCGCTGAAGCACCACACCCCTTCCCTGCCTCATCCCTTTGTGATGCTCCTGGGATGGGGTTAGACACATGCCCCGTTTACGGCTGGCTGTCTTGCTTATCATTGTCTAAGAGCAAGTTCATGTCAGACAGTGTGGGGAGTGTCCCTTACCTCGAATGCTTGGTACTAGTATTTCTGTTCTCAGAGATCTTGAAGTCATTTGTGGAGATTTTTACTTGTTTTCCCATTTTTACTTGTTTTACCATTTTCAATCCAAAACCCCCACAATCCAAAATGTCTTTTAGTTTTGGATTTTGGAGTCA